>NW_011495033.1:1676344-1698780 GCF_000754665.1 Bison bison bison | reverse complement strand
TCGTGTCCATGGAATTCTCCAGGCAAGAATACTGGAGTGGGTTGCCATTCCCTTCTCCAGGGTGTCTTCTCCACCCAGGGATCTAACCCGGCTCTCCCACATTGCAGGCAGAGTCTTTACCGTTTAAGCCAGCAGGGAAGCCCAAACACAGAGTGCAGTGCATCGGCCAGGAGTTGAACCCGGGCCTCCCGAGTGGCAGGGGAGAATTCTACCACTGAACCACCAATACACGCGTGATAGTGATACATTACT
Organism: Bison bison bison; assembly: GCF_000754665.1. Taxonomy (NCBI): domain Eukaryota; kingdom Metazoa; phylum Chordata; class Mammalia; order Artiodactyla; family Bovidae; genus Bison; species Bison bison. Next base: position 1,698,528 of record NW_011495033.1, on the reverse strand, counting down.
GTAAACTAAAGCCCATAGTTTTCTTTAGGGGGTCACGCTTGGTGTACATTCTGTGAGTTATGACAAACGTATAATGACATGTATCCACCGTGACCATATCATTACAGAATTATAGTTTCACAGTCCTAAAAATCCCCTGTGTCCCGCATATTCATCCTTCCCTTGCTCCCCCTGAACTTCCGATCTCTTTACTGCCACTGTAGTTTTATCTTTTTCAGAATATCATGCCTTTCAGATTGGCTTCTCTCATTTAGCAGTATGCATTTAAGCTTCCTCCATGTCTTTTTATTGCTTGGTAGCTTTTTTATTTTTCTATTTATTAATTTTTTTTCACTTTTTTTTTCCATGTATTTCTTTTTTTAAATTTTTTTATTTTTTTAAATTTTATTTTATTTTTAAACTTTACATAATTGTATTAGTTTTGCCAAATATCAAAATGAATCGGCCACAGGTATACATGTGTTCCCCATCCTGAACCCTCCTCCCTCCTCCCTCCCCATACCATCCCTCTGGGTCGTCCCAGTGCTCTAGCTCCAAGCATCCAGTATCGTTCATCGAACCTGGACTGGCATCTCGTTTCATTTTTATTGCTGAGTTTTATTCCATTGTCTGGATATAGCACAGTTTATTTATCCATTCACCTATTGAAGGACATCTTGGTTGCTTTCATGTTTTGACAATAATGAATAAATCTGGGATAAACTTTAGTATGCCATATTTGTATGTGTGTAGATGTAGGTTTCCAATTCTTTGGGTAAACACCAAGGAGTGTAACTGTTGGATCATATAATAAGAGTACATTTAGTTTTGTAAGATACTGCTTTTCAAAGTGGCTGGACCATTTTGCAGTAAATGAGAGTTCCTATTGCCCAGCATCTTCGTCAGCATCTGGTGTTGTTAGTGTTCTGAATTTTGGCCATTTAATAGGTGTGCAGTGGTATCTCGTTGTTACCTTGATTTGCAGTTGCTCAGTGACATATCACATAGAGCATCTTTATGCTTATTTGCCATCTTGCATATCTTCTTCAGTGAGGTATCTGTTTAGGTTTCTTGCCTGTTTTTAACTGGGTTGTTTGCCTTCTTGTTTCTTTTTAATATTGTTTTCCCTATTTAGAATATTATTGTCTCTACTTACTTGAAAGGATAATGAAAGATTGTGTGTGTGGGGGAGGGTGACTGGCATGGGAAAATGAAAGTGTTAGTCATTCAGTCATATCCGATTCTTTGCAACCCCACGGGTTGTTGCCTGCCGGGCTCTTCTGTCCCTGGGATTTCTCAGGCAAGAACACAGAAATGGGTTGCCATTTCCTTCTCCAGGAGAACTTCCTAACCCAGGGATTTAACCCAGGTCTCCCAAATTGACAACAAATTCTTCACTGTTTTAAGGCCCCAAAACACACATACTTCTGTTAAGTGCTGAGAACTTGGGATATCCTTGAGATCAAGAAATTGAACTTGGAGGTCAAATCCTGGGCTTTGTCACTTACACGCTGTGTGACTTTAGGTACATCGTGTACCTCCCTGAGCCTCAGTTTGCTCACCTGTAAAATGGAGATGTTAAAACCTGCTGTGAAAAATAGAGAAGATGATTCTATAAAGTCCTTGGCACCCAGCTGGAGAAATAGTAAACGCTCAATTAGTGATGGGTCTTCTCATAGATAATGAGCAGAAATACCTTTTGCTTCTCCTGTGTGACATTTTGGCTTTCCCTCGTGCCCTCATTTTTGAGACCTCAGAACCCACTAGAATTCCATGTGCACTTACAGTGCACAGTTGGGATGTACCTGCGCTTGGGGAGCCAGCCATGTCCCCGAAAGTACCTGCTTCTCACCCAGCCCTTCCCATCCTCCTCTCCCTTCCCCTGTGGGAGCCCCGGACTCATCCCGCTCACCTCTTCTTGGTCCCTCCTTCCACCCACCGTGTCCCCTGGGCTCCTGTTTCTCCAGCTTGGCTATATATGTTGGCACCCCAGCTACTCCCCATTCTGACTTCTCTGAAGATGGATTGTAGGCCTGTTTTTTTTTTTTTTTCCCCTGAGGGAGATCCTGCTGGTGGCAGTGAGGAAAAGGCAGAGAGGCAGGAAAGTGACCAGGTTGGTGGGGCCCTCCCAGCAGTGACTCTAGACCGGCCCACTCCTGGCTCCTTTCGAGATGGGCCCTGGGATCGGTTAGGTGGCCTCACCAACATGGTCCCCACCCTTCTCGGGAAAGCCACGTGCGTTTCCCCTCTTGCTGACTTCTCTTCCCTGTTGATATACACTTTGCTCACCAGGCATCTGCCCTGCCCAGAAAGGATCTCCTCTGGGCATTTCCCGCAGTGCTGAATGAAAGGCCCAGAAACCATCCACATACACGCAGGCTACTGGGAAACAGGGCCATGCCTTCAAGGCTCTTTGTAGAGCAGTCAGGGAAGCACCAGGACCGACCACAGCAGAGGGCGAGTTCTGCAAAGCTGCTGCCCCCTCCCACTGGGGATGCAGCAGTTCAGCAGGTATGCTCATAGAGGGGAGTAATAATAGCATATTATTATAATATATTATTCTATTATAAACCGACCTCCTGGGCCATTGAGAGAGTAAAACGAATTAATACGTGTCAAATGCTCAGAACAGAACTCTCACATTCAGGGTTAAATAAGGGTGTCGGCTGATATTGCCATCATCTGCTCAGACCCTTTCTCCAAGGCGCCCCCCTCTCACTCCCCTTACCCATCTCATAGCTCCTACCTGCTTCAGCTCCCTCAGGGGAGCTTAAGGGATTGAAGGGACATTTTGGAATGTCCTTAACTCTAAGGAAAGTCCTGTTTATTCAGTTCAGTACAGCAGCATTCATTGATGCCTCCTACCTGTGCTCTTCTGCGTATTGGGAATTCCAGGCGAATCACACTGGTGGTGGTGGTGGTGGTGATGAAGATAGTGATGCTGGTGATGATGGTAACCGTGGTGATGGTGATAGTGACGGTGGTGATGATAACAGTGATGATGCTGGTGGTGCTGGTGGTGATGATGGTGGTAACGGTGGTGATGGCAGCAGCCCTTCACTGAGACTGCACAGTATTTGGGTCCTATCTATGTGTGTTACCTGTACCATTTAAATCAGAGTTTTTCAAATTGGCGCTTTGACATTTTTGGCTGGCTAATTTTATGTTGTGGGGTAGGGTGTTCTGCTGTGCATTGTAAGGTGTTTAGCAGCATCCTGACCTCTCCCCACTATCCATCTGGCCCCCGGGTACCTCCTGGGGGAACAAAATCACCCTGATTCAGAACCACTGATCTAATTTACTCTTCCCCACAGGCCAGGAGGCAGCTACTCATTTTACCAATGAGTCAACTAAGGCCTAGAGAGATGAAGGAAGCTGCCAAGGTCACTGAGCTAATAATTCACACAGAGCCAGAAGGCAGATCCCAGATACCTGCCCCAAAGAACAGACTCGGAAGGAGTCTGCCCTTTATGTTTTGGCAGAAGAAGAGAATTCATCAGCCACTGGCTGGGCCACCTGGGGTATGTGACCAGGTTGGGGCCTGCTTGGTCAGCCCGGGTATCCATTGCCAGATTCATTTGGAGCTAATAAAACCTGTGGCTGCTACCCATTTTCTGACTTGGTTTGAAACCAAAGACTGAATGTATTTATGTGGAGACTCTCTGCAGGCCCCTGGCCTTGGCCACGACACTGCCTCTCCTTCCTCCAGACAGAGCTCTGTCGCCTGCAGACACCCGTGGGGAGAAGGAACAGGCGTGGGTGTATTTTTCTGCAGAGGGGCCTCCTAGGCGCATTCTCCCACTGAGGCTGTGAATCTGGTTTACGGTTTGCATGCCCAAAATATTCTTTTGTAATTTTACTTTTATTTAATAATAGTTTATCATGAAAAAATAAAAATATAGAGCAAAGTTGAAAGAAGTTTGTGGTGTCCACCTGTATGCCCACTGCTTTAGATTCTACTATTAATATTTTACTGCACTTGGTTCCCTTGTGCAGACCCCAGGTCAGCAGCATCTCTGGCTGGTGGGTCTGTGAACACACTGTAAATTCTCCCTGAGGAGAACACACTGATAACATACATAGTGGTAATAAGACAAAATGCCCCCCAGGTTAATGGGGGAGGTCGAGTGTCATGGATGACTCAACTCACTGTTAAAGCAAAACTACAACTATACTCCAATAAAAATTAATTTTTTAAAAGTTAAAATGTTTAAAAATAAATAAAGTGAAAGCAATGAAAACAAGGCACTAAGTAGATTGGAAAGTTATTTAGTTAAAAATGTCATCTAGTATTTAGTCCATGTCATCTTAAGGAATAGAAATAATACAGGTTCTTTTATTTTTATTTTTTGGGCTGTGACCTGCAGCATGCAGGCTCTTAGTTCCCCGACCAGGGATTGAACCCAGGCCCTTGGCAGTAAAAGCACTGAGTCCTAACCACTGGGCCGCCAGGAAGTCCCCAAGTGCAATAGTTTCAAGCAATAGAAGTCATACAAACCGCCTGACGCAAAGAAGGCCACATGTGTGAAATGCTAGATTATGTCTTCTTTTCCTTTTGTGGAGTCATCCTTTGTCTCAGAAATAAGAAAGACCTTGGCAGACATCTAACCCCTTCCTCCACTAACTCCTGCTCCCTCCAGCCCACATCTCATGCGGGGAAGTGGGGGCCCCCACAGTCACCCCTTGAGTCCCTTCTCACCTTCCCTAGGTGGGCTTTGGGCTGGGAGGGGATGTGGGGCCACAGCATGTCACATATCCCTTGGTATATATGCTTCTGAATAACAGATACCTTTAATCAAGCTTGTTTTTATTTTATATATTTATTTGGCCACACAGGATGTAGGATCTTAGTTCCCTGACCAGGAATTGAACCCATGTCCCCTACATTGGAAGCACATATTTTTTAATCACTGGACAACCAGGGAAGTCCTGAACTTGTTGTTTTATAATTGTGAAACAAATTAAAGCTTTTTATTTTGAAATTATTTAGATTTCCGTAAATGTCCAAAGAATGGTTCACAGAGTTCCTGCCTACCCCTCACCCTGCTTGCCTTGTTAATATCTTATATAACAATGTAACTGCTCTTCAGTTTGTTTTTTTAAATATATGTATTTTTTATATTTGCTGTACTGGGTCTTAGTTGTAACATGTGGGCTCTAGTTCCCTGACCAGGGATCAAACCCAGGCCCCCTGCACTGGGGGCATGGAGTCTTAGCCACTGGACCACCTGGGAAGTCCTGTCAGTTTTTCCTTATCATTTATGACCTTCACATTTCAGAAGAGTTCCGCTCAGTTGTTATGTAGAGCATCTCTCCACGAGCGACTGAACTGAACTGATATTTTCTCATGTTTACATTGCAGTTATGTGTTTGGGGCAGGAATACTACCAAAATGATGATGTATCTTTCTCAGTATATGGTATCAGGAGGGCCTTGATGTCCATATGTCTTATCACTGGTGATATTAGTCTTGATGACTTGGGTAAGGTAGTATCTGCAAGGTGTCTCCCCTGTAAAGTTACTGTTCTTTTAACTTTTTAAGTTTAGTATCTGTCCATGAATCTGGCCTGCAACAGTTATTACTGGGGTGCTTTAATGCTGATTCTTCTGTTTCCTTCATTCCTTCTGTACCAGGCAGACCGTACATATATTTCAGGTTCAGTTCCAGACCACTGGGATAAAGCAAATGTCAAAGGGAGTCACACATTTTTTGGTTTCCCAGTACTTGTAAAAGTTATGTTCACATAATACTATAGTTATTAAGTGTGCAATAGCATTGTGTCTAAAAAACAATGTAACAAGCTGAGTAAATTAAAGTCACTCAGTTTTGTCCGACTCTTTGCGACCCCATGGACTGTAGCCCACCAGGCTCCTGTGTCCGTGGAATTCTCCAGGCAAGAATACTGGAGTGTATTGCCGTTCTCTTCCCCAGGGGATCTTTCTAATCCAGGGAACGAACCCAGGTGTCCTGCATTGCAGGCAGATTCTTTACTGTCTGAGCCACTGCTGCTGCTAAGTCACTTCAGTCGTGTCCAACTCTGTGCGACCCCATAGACGGCAGCCCACCAGGCTCCCCTGTCCCTGGGATTCTCCAGGCAAGAACACTGGAGTGGGTTGCCATTTCCTTCTCCAATGCATGAAAGTGAAAAGTGAAAGTGAAGTCGCTCAGTCGTGTCTGACCCTCAGCGACCCCATGGACTACAGCCTTCCAGGCTCTTCCATCCATGGGATTTTCCAGGCAAGAGTAGTGGAGTGGGGTGCCATTGCCTTCTCTGGTCTGAGCCACTAGGGAAGCCCATACCACCATACATGCCTCAAATAAAAAATACTCTATTGCTGAAAGATGCAAACTATCATCTGAGCCTTCAGTAAGTTGTAATCTTTTGGCAAAAATATCAAAGATCACTGATTGTAGATCAGGTAACAATGATAAAAGTAATGAACATTTTGAAACAGTGCAAGAATCACCAAAATGTAACACAGAGTCTCAAAAAGTGAGCAAATGCTGTTAGAAAAATGGCCCCAGTAGACGCTCAGTGCAAGTTTGCCACAAACGTTCAATTTGCTGAAAACACAATTATCTGCAAAGCACAATTAAATGTGATATGCCTGTATTTATTAACTGGTACCAGAAGGCAATGGCACCCCACTCCAGTACTCTTGCCTGGAAAATCCCATGGACGGAGGAGCCTGGTGGGCTTCAGTCCATGGGGTCGCTAAGAGTCAGACATGACTGACTTTTCACTTTCACTTTTCACTTTCATGCATTGGAGAAGGAAATGGCAACCCACTCCAGTGTTCTTGCCTGGAGAATCCCAGGGACAGAGGAGCCTGGTGGGCTGCCGTCTATGGGGTCACACAGAGTCGGACAGGACTGAAGCGACTTAGCAGCAGCAGCAGCAGCAGTAGCCCTTCTGTAAGAGAGAATTGTCCACCTCGTCTATTAATTTGTTTATTCAATTTTTATATCATATTTATTTTATATTATGGGTTATAATCCAGTACTATTGTCATTTTTGTTGTTGGAAAACGTGTTCCAGCTTTTGAGACTTCCCTGGAAGTCCAGTGGTTAAGACTCAGCCTTCCAATTCAGAGCGTGTGGGTTCAGCCCCTGGCTGGGAGCTAAGATCCCACATGCCTCTGGCCAAAAAACAAATCATAAAACAGAAACAATATTGTAACAAATTTAATAAAGCCTTTAAAAACGGTCCACATAAAAAAAAAAAAATCTTTAAAAAAACCCAACAGTTCCAGCTTTAGCTGTTGAGAGTTCATTATGGAAGTTTTACTGTGAACATTTTCAACCCTTACAGAAAATCTGGACAAACAGGACAAAGAAACCCCTCCACTTAGATTCAGTCATTCTTAGCATTTGACCATATTTGCTTTCTCTCTCTCTCTCTCCCCTGCCCCTCTCCCACAGTGTTTTCACAAATGCACCATCTGTTGTTTTCATATTGAGGTTAATTTGTAGTTAATCTGTCCCCAGGCCATCAGAGGGTGACGGGAAAATATAAGTGGCCAGTTCTTTGTCCCCTGGAGACTGTGTACCTGGTTGCCCTGTCCAGACCCCCCGGTCTGTGCTTCACTGTGCTCCATGCTTTGTTTTGTAACAGCTTTATTGAGATGTAACTCATACCATAGAGGTCACCCATAAAAAGTATACAATTCTGGGGGGTTTGGTATATTCACAGATATAAGCAGCCGTCACCACAGCCAGTGTTAGAACATTTTCATCTCCCCAAAGAGAGACCCCATATCCTTTAGCTATCGCCTGTCTTCCTCCCCCATAAGCTCTAGGCAGCTATTATTATTATTTTGGCTGTGCCACACAGCATGTGAGATCTTAGTTCCCCAACTAGGGATCGAACCCACCCCCTGCAGTGGAAGTGCAGAGTCTTAACCACTGGACCACCGAGGAAACGCCAACCCTAGACAACTACTAAATCTATTTAGAGTCTCTATAGATGTGTCTATTCTGGACGTTTCATATAAAAGGAGTCATATGCTATGCTGTCTTTTGTGGCCTGGCTTCTTTTAACATGATGTTTTCAAGGCTCATCCCTGTTGTTGCATGAATCAGCACTTTGTTCTTTTTTATGGCCAGAAAGTTATGACCAACCTAGATAGCATATTTGGAGAAGGCAATGGCACCCCACTCCAGTACTCTAGCCTGGAAAATCCCATGGACAGAGGAGCCTGGTTGGCTACAGTCCGTGAGGTCGCTAAGAGTCGGACATGACTGAGCGACTTCCCTTTCACTTTTCACTTTCATGCATTGGAGAAGGAAATGGCAACCCACTCCAGTGTTCTTGCCTGGAGAATCCCAGGGACAGAGGAGCCTGGTAGGAGGCCGTCTATGGGGTCGCACAGAGTTGGACACGACTGAAGTGACTTAGCAGCAGCAGCAGCAGCAGATAGCATATTAAAAAGCAGAGATATTACTTTGCCAACAAAGGTCCATCTAGTCAAGGCTATGGTTTTTCCAGTGGTCATGTATGGATGTGAGAGTTGGTCTGTGAAGAAAGCTGAGCACCAAAGAACTGATGCTTTTGAACTGTGATGCTGGAGAAGACTCTTGCAAGTCCCTTGGACTGCAAGGAGATGGAGACCAGTCCTGGGTGTTCATTGGAAGGACTGATGCTGAGGCTGAAACTCCAGTACTTTGGCCACCTCATGCGAAGAGTTGACTCATTGGAAAAGACCCTGATTCTGGGAGGGATTGGGGGCAGGAGGAGAAGGGGACGACAGAGGATGAGATGGCTGGATGGCATCACCAACTTGATGCACATGAGTTTGGGTGAACTCCAGGAGTTGGTGATGGACAGGGAGGCCTGGCGTGCTGCGATTCATGGAGTCGCAGAGTGAGACATGACTGAGCAACTGAACTGAACCGAAGAGTCCACTGTTGGTTACACCACATCTTGTTTACCAGTTGATGGACATTTGGGTGGTTTCTACCTTTTAGCTGCTGTGAATAGATCTTCTCTGAAGAAGAAGATCCATTGTTTTTGCTTCGAAATGTATTTTCAGTTCTTTTGGATTAGGACTGTAATTCTGTATTTATTTTTTTTGAGGAACTACTAACCGTTTCCCACTGTGATGGCACCATTTTACATCTGTACCAGCAACGAATTAGGGTTCCCATTTCTCTGCATCCTTGCTAACACGCATTAATTTCTGTTCTTAAAATGATAGCCATCCTAATGGGCGTGAAGAGGCATCTCATTGTGGTTTGGGTTTGCATATCTCTGATGGCTGGTAACATGGAGGGTCTTCCCATGTGCTTTTAGGCGTGTGTGCTTCTCCTTTGGAGAAATGTCTGTTCACATCCTTTGTTGTTGCTGTTCAGTCACTAAGTCATGTTCGACGCTTTGTAACCCCGTGGACAGAGCCAGCCAGGCTCCTTCATCCATGGTATTTCCCAAGCAGGAGTACTGGAGTGGGTTGCCATTTCCTTCTCCAGGGGATCTCCCTGGATCAGGGATCAAATCCATATCTCCTGCATTGGCAGGCAGATTCTTTACGGTTGAGCCACCAGGGAGGCCCCATTCAAGTCTTTTACCCTTTTATTAGTTGAGTTGTCTTTTTGTTGTTGATTCGTAGGCGTTCTTTATCTTTTCTGGATACTAGACCCTTATCCGGAGAAGGCAATGGCACCCCACTCCAATACTCTTGCCTGGAAAATCCATGGACAGAGGGGCCTGGTAGGCTGCAGTCCATGGGGTCGCTAAGAGTCAGACACGACTGAGCGACTTCCCTTTCACTTTTCACTCTCATGCACTGGAGAAGGAAATGGCAACCCACTCCAGTGTTCTTGCCTGGGGAATCCCAGGGATGGGGGAGCCTGGTGGGCTGCTGTCTATGGGGTCGCACAGAGTCGGACACGACTGAAGTGACTTAGCAGCAGACCCTTATCAGATATGTGATATGCAAATATCTTTTTCCATTCTGTGAGTTACCTTTTCACGTTCTTTTTTAACATTTTGTGAATCATTTATATATATATTTCACTCTAAATGGACATTTGAAGCTATTTCTTGTTTGCGTGCGTTAAGATAATTTAACAATAAACGTACCTATCTTTTGTTGTACAAGTGAACCCATTTTTGAGGGAGAAGATAGTTCCAAGACCAGGATGGCAGCTTTTCTAGCATCCTTGCCTTCCAAAGTTACATTGTCCATGTTCAGCTTTAAAGATTTGCACCCTGGAGAATGAGGTGGGTTGTGCTGGCTGTGTGTGGGCCTGGGTCGCAAAGTACAGGCATTGAAGCCACCCGTTTTATTCAGAATCTTGAAAGGCAGTGTTTATTAATAGACATTTTTTCTTTTTCTCTCAAACACTCAAGGTAGACCTGAGCCATAAAAATCAGGGAGGTTATACATGGAAAGCAATAGTAATTCTGCTGTTTATGAAATTTAATAAAAGGTTTATATGGTAAGCATTCATTCTTTTAATATTTTTTCTATAAATATACCATGAAAATATTGCATTTGGGATTAGGGTTAGTTCTTTGGTGCACAGAGTTTTTTAATGTCAGTAACGTCCCCTTTATTTTTTTTTTCTTTTGTTGGTTATGCTTTTGGTATGAAGTGATATATCGTTGTGGTTTGGGTTTGCATTCTTTTATATTTATTTATTTGTCCTGGGTCTTAGCTGTAGCACACAGGGTCTTCAGTCTTTGTTGTGGGATGTGGGACATCTAGTGTGGCACATGGGATCTAGTTCCCTGGTCAGGGATCAAACCCAGGCCCCGTGTATTGGGAGTGTGGAGTCTTAGCCCCCGGACCACCACAGAAGTCCCTGGCTTTACATTCTTTTTTTTTTTTGGCTTTACATTCTAATATCTGAGAAACCACTGCCAAATCTGAGGTCACGAAGTTTTGCCTGTCTATTATCTTCTCAGTGCTTTACAACTTTTAGCTCTTACATTTAGGTCTTTGATCCATTTAGAGTAACATTTTTAAATGGTATGATGTAAGGGTCCAACTTCATTCTTTTGCATGTGACTGTTCCATTGCCATCACAGTTTACTGAAAAGACTCTTCTTCCCCCATTGAGTGGTCTTGACACTCTTGTCAAATGATCAGTTGATCACGGATGGGTTGGGTTTACTTGTGGACTCTCAGTTCTATTCTGGCACATGTGCTTTGAGTGTCATCTGGGCACAAGCTTTGTGCTGCTCTTGGGGAGTGTTTTGTACAGTAGGAGAGGTCAGAAGCTTTCACAAGCCACCAGAGACTGGGAACTGCTGGGAAGAGGTAAAAAATGTGGAGATGCCGAGGAGGGAATCAGTGCTTCAGTCCAGGGCAATGGATGTGGATTGGGGAGCAGCCGGGGGCTGTTTGGAGGAGGCCTGGGCTTAAGCATCTAACAGGGTATGATGCCAAGTGTTTCTGTTTGTCTGGAGACAGACTTGGCAAGGTGGCATAGAGCCTGTAGATGGCCTGGCACTCCCAAGTGGAGACAATAAGCTTGATTTGCAAGTGTCTGAGCAGAGCCGGGCTTTGGCGGGGCCCCTCTGGTGGAAGGGTAGGCTGAGTCAGGTGGGTGAGCCAGGAGGCAGGGGAATCACTTAGGATCCTAGGGTGACTGAGATCTGGGCGAGCTTCTGGGTCAGGAGACCTGTGGCTGAGACCTGTGGCTTCATGTCACTCTGCCCTGTGGTCATAGGAGGGGGCATAGCAGCCCTGGAGACCCTGCTGCCCATTTCCTGGGCCTCACACCTCGAGTCCCAGCTGCTGGCTGCCTGCTCCAGGAAATTCATACCAGCCTGCCTCCTCTGCAGTACCTGCAGCTCTGCTCCAGGTAACCCCGAGCCTTCTCCTATTTGGCCAATTCCTACAGGTCTTAGTTTCCATGAACTCCTGGCACACTCCTAAGGGCTGGGAGCGCAGAAGAGGCTTGGAGAGCGTGCCTTGCTTTATTACCTTCATTAGGTGCCACACGCTGCAGCCAGGACTCCTTGGGGGCAGAGAGGGTGACAGAAAGTGCCAGGGGCCAGCTGCATGGCCTTGAGCGAGTGGCTGCACTTTTCAATCATCAGTCAAACCTCTTCTCTGAAAGTGGATAATGACATGCCATCCCTTTGGGACTGTGATGAGTTTCACTTGGCCAGCCTGTGGCCAGCACCTGGCAAGTGGGCAGCGCCCTGTGCAGTCCTATGCTTTCCCTCCCAGTTTGGTAGCTCAGGGCCAGACTGAGCACGAGCAGGGACATTTTGATTTGTGGGCTCCTCCTTAAAACCTCCAAAACTACTGGCAAAATGTCGGTGCTTCTGCTTGGTCTTTTCGCTGCTCATCTTCTCTGTACCTAGCCATCTGCTGGGGGTGGTCCCCTTTCTCACTCTCAGATGCCTACCCCCCGCCTTGCTTGAGTCTTCAGCAGTCCTCGCCAGGGTCTTTCGTGATGGACACCCCCACTTCTTTGCGGTCTTAGCCTCCACCAGGGGAACTGAGGAGTGTGCAGAGAAATTAATAGCTGGCACCTGGGCAGTGAGTACTTAACCTTGGAGCTGGAACAGGGAACCAACTATTTGTGTTTCCATGAACGAGAGGGGACAGCTGGCCACAGATAGCAGCTGGGTCAGCAGGGGTTGCCTTGGCTGCTGGCTTTAAGCAAACAGCCAGGGCCAGGGTTCCTTCCCCAGCTCTGGGAAAGTGGGTGGAAGAAGACTGAAGGACCTGGAGGAGCCCTGAGGAGAGTCACCTGAGAGCCGGGGTCCTGGCAGGGCTGTCAGAGGCTGCTGCTCCTGGGACCCGAGTGCACAGAGGACCACCCTGTCGGCACACCTGAGGCTGGGGTGAGAAGGGGTGGGCCTATTTTCCTCCCAGAGGTGTCTCTACCTCATGGAGAGGTTTCTCTTGGGCTCTTCCAACAAGCACCTTTGGGTGAGAGCTGAAATCAGATTTCCTTTGCAGAAATTCTGTTTGCCTGAGATTTTCCACACAAATTGAATAGATGGAAGCAGGCTTGTTTTTCTGCATTACGAAACGAATAGCATTTACACTCCTCCCCAGTACTCTTGCCTGGAAAATCCCATGGGCGGAGGAGCCTGGTAGGCTGCAGTCCATGGGGTCGTGAAGAGTCGGACACGACTGAGTGACTTGACTTTCACTTTTCACTTCCATGCACTGGAGAAGGAAATGGCAGCCCACTCCAGTGTTCTTGCCTGGAGAGTCCTGGGGACGGGGGAGCCTGGTGGGCTGCTGTCTTTGGGGTCGCACAGAGTCGGACACGACTGAAGCGACTTAGCGGCAGCAGCAGCAGCCATGCACCCTAAGCCAGGTGCCTGGCGACACCTGGGACAGACATTGGGCATTTTCTGAGCAGAGTCCCCCGAGCCACAGACAGCTGCTTACCCTGAGGGCTTGATTTTATCCTGGTAACCTTTGAGCTAAGTTTCAGTTTCATCTCCTGTTCTTTGCTTTTTGTGCCATTGATGTCTCTCTTGACCATCTGGTGAATCCTACGGAATGTTTCTCAAAATAACGGCTCTCAATGCACGAACAGTGTTACAGAAGAAGCCAATTGTATTGACATTATTATCACAATGTATTTTTTTTAACAAAACAAGCTTCTGATATAGTAACTTATGTGCTTCTTTTTTTGAATCATTAAGTAAACCGCCTTGTTGTTGTTTAGTTACTACGTCACCTCTGACTCTTTGCGACCCCATGGACTGTAGGCTGCCAGGCTCCTCTGTCCATGGCATTTCCCAGGCAAGAATGCTGGAGTGGGTTGCCATTCTTTTCTGCAAGTAAACAGCCTTGTCATAGGTCTAGTAACCATTGTAATTTTTAAAATCGCCACAACATATGATATTTTTATTTGCTTTTATTAATTGCTAAATCTATTAGGAGACAAGATTATCGGAAGAACTGGTAACAATAGTTTTTTATTTGAAGTAGCTTTCTTTTATTGAGAAAATGTCAACCCATAAGAAGCCGGTTTTCTTATCTCAAGTTAGTTATTTTCTAGTTCTGGTTATTAGATGTTAAAAAAATATTCATGTCAATTTCAGGATTATAAAAATTTAGTTTTTAACATATTAGTCTATTGTCTGTAGTATAATGTTCATCTGAATGTAATAACTATCATAATTTTAAAGCAGTGATGAGCATAAATAACATCGAGGTATCTGCAGCTCTGTATTGTGATATGAAAATATCTGTGATTCTATTGATGACCGAGACACTGGAACTTTTCATATGACTGTGGTGTGTTGCCTGTATTCAAAATGAATAGGTCATTTCAGTTACAGGTTAATGAAAATACAGTTTGTTCCTGTCCAAGTTCACTGGTCCCCTGTTAAGAACTCCCAAGACAAGCAGTGACCAAAGGAGATCGTTTTCCCAAATCCACTTTTCACAGCAACCATGACAACTCCCGGGGCTTCCCAGGTGGCGCTAGTGGTAAAGAACCCATTTGCCAATGCAGGAGACATAAGAGACATGGGTCGATCCCTGGTTCGGGAAGATCCCCTGGAGGAGGACATAGCAACCCATTCCAGTATTCTTGCCTGGAGAATCCCATGGACAGAGGAGCCTGGCGGGCTATAGTCCATCGGTTCACAAAGAGTCGGTCATGACCGAGGGGACTTAGCACGCACGCAGGCACACATATGATAACTCCCTGTCTTAGATGTATTAATAGATCCCTCTCCCAGTCCTGAGCACCCCAGGACCTCGAGGGTGGGGGGTAAAGACCATTTTGAACATCTGTACATTCACAGGGTCCCCTGTCTCTGCTGTCCCCACTCTCAAAGTAGGACTCTGGCCTTTCTCTTCCCTGAGTATTATGGGTTGAATTGTGTCCCTAGGGGGACATATTGAGGAACTTCCCTGGGGGTCCAGTGATTGAGAATTCGAGCTCCAATGCAGGGGGTTCAGGTCTGATCCCAGGTCGGGGAACTAGGATTCCACGTGCTGCAGCTAAGCCCTTGCGCTGCAAATACTGAGCCTGTGAACCCTGGACCCCATTTGCCTCAACCAGAGAGAGGCCCGTGTGCCACAACCAAAACCCGATGCAGCCAAATGAATAAATAATTTTTTAAAAGGGGGCATGAAGAAGTCCTAATGCTCAGAACCTCAGAATGTGAATTAATTTGAAAATGGGGCATTGCTGATGTAATTAATTAAGATGAGGTCATATTGGAATCTCCTATGGT
This sequence comes from Bison bison bison, assembly GCF_000754665.1. Lineage (NCBI taxonomy): Eukaryota > Metazoa > Chordata > Mammalia > Artiodactyla > Bovidae > Bison > Bison bison. The sequence continues at coordinate 1,683,379 of NW_011495033.1, read as the reverse complement.
CTTTTTAGTTTTTGGCCTTGCCACACGGCTTATGAGGTTTCAGTTCCCTGACCAGGGATTGAACCTGGGCACTTGGCAGTGAGAGTCCCAACCACAGGACCATCAGGAAATTCCTGGTCTTAATTCAACATGAAAAGAAACACAGGGAGATGGCCACATGGAGACACAGAGGGAAGAATACCGCGTGAAGATGAAGACAGCGGTTGGAGTGATGCAGCGACAAACCAAGGAGCACCCAGCATCGCCAGCAAACAGCAGAAACTATAGCAGATGCTTCGTAGACAGATTCTCCTCTGGGTCCTTCAGAGGGAGCTTGGCCCTGCTGACATCTTGGTTTTGGACTTCCAGGCTCTAGGACTGTAAGGCTCCCAACTCGTGGTACTTGGTTATAGCAGCCCTCAGAAGTAATTCCGCCTGGTGCCCTGAGGACCAGAGCACTGCTTTGGGCCCTTTGAGGCTTCCCTCCTTCCTGTGTATTCGAGGATGAGTCCTGCCCCAAGAGTCTGGTTGCCCTGGAGTCGCCTGCCATCAGCTCTGTGATCGTCTTCAGCTAGGACCTCCACCTGCTGTTTCAGGCATCTTAGAAACGACAGAAGTGAGCTATGCCTCTGGGGACAGGTAGGCAGAGCTTGTGGCTGTTAAAATTGGAGGGCTGGCGCCTGAAGTGAGAGGAGCAAGGAGCAGGGCGTTTTGCATCTCATTTTGGTTGGAGGCTCCAAGTATCGTCTTAGCCTGGGAATGAGAAATCGGGGAGACAAAGAGACGGGCAGGGATTTGGGTCCACTGGAGTGGACGTTTTGGGTGAGGATTTACTTCCCTGGGGAGAAGACCCCTGCAGCAATAAGTGGGGCCTTCTGGGGGGGCAGGTACGGGGAGCTGCCCCCTGCTCACCCTGCAGTCAGCGAAGATGTGTCACATGCCTGGCGCAGAGTAGCACTCAGAGCTTGTTTGTTGAATGAATGAATGAGGGCAGTGAAGACAGAAGCAGTGCTGCTTGTCTGTCTGAGGCCAACAGCATGCTCGGTCTTGTGGCTCACGGGGGATGTGGGGATGTGCCCTGGGGCATCTAGGCTGGACTACTCCTTGCAGGGCCCAGAGCACAGACAGGAGAGGCTGCAGGAATCTAAAGACCCCACCAGAAGTAAAGACCCCCTCCTCACCTCACCCAGGACACAGAGTGGACTGAAATGCTGAGGGGAGGCAAATGGGGTCGATTCTGAATTCCCAGAGGACTGGTGTGGGGCTTCTGCAGGCTGCCAGTGTGCATAGGGAAGGTGGGTCACGGGACAAGTTCCAGAAACAAAGCTGAGCAGCCAGGACACATCCCAGTTCCCAGTGACAAGAGTGTGGGCCTCGTGGGAGAGATGAGGTGGCAGGTGATACTGGAAGGGTCATTTGGGCCAGTTTGTGGGTGGCCTTGGCGAAGCTTGGGTTTTTATCTTGGGCAAAGGGGAGCCACTGAAGGTTTTAAGAGCAAGGGACTTGCATGGTCTGACCTATGCTTCAAGGATGACCTCTCTGACTGCAAGTGAAGGGGGCGTAGTGAGCCCCTGGAGGTTCAAAGGCCAACTGGGAAGCTCCTGCCAGAGTCTGGGCAAAGACAAGGGGAGAATCAATGAAGGGGTGGGGTGGGAGCGACGTCACCCAAGGAAGCAGAGCTGGCGGGGTGCCCGATGACAGGGTGAGTCCTGGGGACCTTTGTCAGGCAGTAGCTTCCCCAGGGCTCCTCTCTCATCTCCTGCGTCCTCTCCAGCCTTGCCTCGTGCATAATCAGCCTGCAGAGAGCTTCCCTCGGGTTTCAGACAGGCCTTTGAGGCTCCCTGTCTGCGTCCTTCATCCTCCAAGTGCGGTGTGACAGGTGGAGGAAATGTTGATGTCTCGGCTCACCTTATCTTGCTTCTATTATCATGTTTCCCGTATCATAGTAACAGAGCAGATGTCAGGGCCTGTTGCTAAGGGTTCCCTGGAATATTAATACCTGGGTGTAGAACTGCAGGCTCTTAGGCAGTGTCTTTGAGGCCTCGGGAAGCAGCGGCTGGGTGGCAAGTATTCTTTTATATTCATCCCTGCTTTTTCTTTCCCCTCCTCAAGCCCTCATCTCCTCCCCCGACCCCCCGATCCAGGCCCAGCTAGTTGTCTACATGGCAGACTCAGCAGCAGCCGTGAATAGGCAGCCACCCTCCCCTCCCGCACCCAGGGCAGGCATGACTGAAGGATCACGGCAGGAGGCTGAACGCGGGCTCCCGATCCTTCCCCTGGCAGCTGTCCAGGCACCAGCTCAGATTTGGCCCTGGGGTGATCCCCTCCCCCTCTTCCAGCCCTGCACAGGCTACCTGAGAAGGCTCTGGGCCCTCCCCCGGCCCACCCTCTGGGACATGGGAGGGGGCAGAATGGGTTTTATTTGCTTCTTAATGCCCCCTGTCTTGCCTCTCTCATCTGGCCCTTTGACCTTTCCGCTGCTCACAGTTTGCAAGTCCAGCTCCAAACAGCTCTGGGAGGTTGGGCTCCTCACGATATTGAGGTCCAGGCTGGGATTTTGTTTACCAAATGCCATTTGTGTCAGTTATCTATTGCCATGGTAATGCTACATAACATCCATCCCCTAAGGGAATAGTTTTCTACTTTTAAAAAAAATGTTTGTTTATTTGGCTGCACAAGGTCTTAGTTGCAGCACTCAGGAGCTTCGATCTTCATTGTGACATTCGAGATCCTTAACTGTGGCATGCAGGAGCTAGGCTTCCCTGACCAGAGATCGAACTCGGGCTACCTGCCTCGGGAGCACAGTGTCTTAGCCACTGGACCATCAGGGAAATTCCTACAACATTTCTTTATTGCTTCCGAGTCTACGGGTTGTCTGCTGCTCTTGGCTGGGCCTCACGTCTCCTTTCTCGTGGTTCAGCTGCCCCCAGAAGTCCCCTGCATCTGCACTTCTGTTCTCTCTCAGTGGCTGTCTGGACCCGGCATCCTGCCGTTGCTGGTGACTCGTGTTTGCCTTTACACATGGTGCCCCTGCCTAGACCCTGCGGCTGCTTTCCAGCTGTCTCACCCCTCCTATCTCTTTCCCGTTCTTTTCCCCATATCATGTCTGTTCCTCCCATGAGATCGGACCCTACAGTTCCTTGAAAGCTTATCCATTCACTTCCCAGCCTGGGGTGTCAGACAGGGCTCAGTTGTATTAGCGAAAGTTTCTCTGAAATAAACCAAGGAAGCAGAAACGCCAGGGTCTGAAGGTGGGAGAGAGCACCCTGCCAGGAGAAGCCATGGGCGATGAGGAGCTGTTCTGAAGTTTCTTTTGTTTCTGTGGCCCCTGGGTGGGGTGGAGCCCCGGTGGGCGTGTGTGATGCTTCCCGAGGGGCAGGTGGTTTTGCCCTCCGGTGTCTTTTTCAGAATCCGGTGCGTCTCAGAGACAGCTGCAGGCTGGAAAGGTTTTCAGCGCTGTGTTAAAGAGGTCGTAAGATTTGGAAGGCTGGGTCAAAGAGCAGCGTTTTCCTGGGTTAGTAATGATGTGGGCTGTTCTCTGGACTTAGAGGCGTGCGTTTTCATTTCATCCTCACTGTGTGCCTGTGTGGAGGCGGAGACCCTGGCTCTTTGTAGAAAGAATCCAGCTAGCAAATTGTGCCCGGATCACAGGGCTCGCAGGCTGGTGCTGCTTCACCAGATTCTAAGCCCACAAAGTCCATTAAGAGGGAGAAGCGGCCTTTTAAGTGACCCTGAATGTTTGCAGAGAAGAGGTTTTTGTTTTTAGTGATTGTACTATACACATTATTCTTTTTCTTTTTTTTTTTGATGTGGACCATTTTTAAAGTCTGTATTGAACTTGCTACAATATTGCTTTTGCCTCATGATTTTTGGTCCTTTGGCCATGAGACCTGCAGGATCCTGTCTCCTCAACCAGGGATTGAACCCATACGCCCCCAAATCGGAAGTTGAAATCTCAACCACTGGAGCCCCAGGGAAGTTCCTGTACACATGATTAAAAGCAGTTTATTGGAGATTTGCAGATTCTTCCATCTCTGAGTTCTGAGCTTGAAAATACAAAATCCACATAAGACCATTGGGGCACGACTGCTTGCAGCAGAATTTTTTTGTGTGAATGACTCTGGTGATGCGCTTTGGTGATACGTTTCAAAAAAAATGTACACATCTGTTCCCCTTGGGGAATTTATCCTAAGAAAATAATCAGAAATGGACACAAAGATTTATCTCCCAGGATATCCATTTAGGGCTGAACACAATAGGACAAAACTGGGAACAATCCATGTGCCTCCCCCAACAGGAAAACAGGAAAAATAAATCCAGAATACTAAGTTACCATTAAGAATCATGTTTCTGAGGACTTTTAATAATGTGAGAAAGCACAGTGTGATAAGAAAGCAAACAGCATAGGTAGTAAGAACCCAGTTTTATTTAAAAATCCATGCACAGCTGTCTAGGAAGACATGGGACGATCTTACGTGAAGATGGTAAGTCTTCATCTAGGGGTGGGTGATGAGTGTGTTTAGGGTACGTGTTCTACGGTGCCCAGGAGAGACCACGGGAGCTCGCAGCTTTTAAAAATTAATTTATTTTTGGCTATGCTGGGTCTTCATTGCAAGGCATGCACTCCCACCCTCCTCCTCCTCCTCCTCCTCCTCCTCCTCCTCCTCCTCCTCGGGGCCCCTGCTGGAGGGGCAGCGAGCCCAGGAGTGTATGGATGATGGCGAGCACACAGCTTGGCAGAAGAGCCGCCGGGTCAAGGGGGTGCAGGAAGCCGGGGGACATGGGCTGGCTGGTGGGCAGGGAGCTGGCAGCAGGCTCAGGATGCTTAGATTCGGAGAACCTAAGCTGACTCTGTTGGCAGTTTCCTAAGCTGTGTTTCCACGCTCTGCCCTCCTCTCCCACTACCTGTGCTGAGATTGTTCCACGTGGGCCAGGGACAGCTATGCCTTCCGAGGTGCCAGCACAGCCCAGGGCGGGCCCCGCAGTCCCCGGACAGGGCCTCAGCTCTCACTCGAAGCCACTGCTGTGGACATGCTCAGCCACGAACTTACCACCAGCCAGTGCCCACGGCCCCAGGCTCTGGGAGGGACATCCCGCATCTCCCTGGACCTCTCTGTAGTGTTTGGCTCAGTGGGCTCATCTTCCTCAAAGCTCCAGGAACAGGAAGGATGGGGGACCCAGAACGCCTCCTCCTTCCTGCCCTAAGAACCAGGCTGGGGTGGGGGCCCAGATCCCCCCACCAGATTGAAGCAGTGACCAATCTCCCACCTCAGGACCCTTCTCCAGTCCCCTCCCTGCCCCTTGGCAGGTGAGAATGCACTGGACCACCCAGAGTGGTCCCTCCAGCCTGTCGGTCTCCGCTCCCCCTGGGGAAAAGGTGGGGAAACTGAGACCTGGTGAGAAATAACTGATTGTTCCTGGTCTTGCAGTAAGTTTGCATAAAAGTCAGACTTTCTCAGGTCTTTTCTCTCCAAGTTGGGTCATCCTCACTGCCACCAAACCCTTCCCTTTATACTTACTGCACAAGGTGACTTGAGGCAGAGAAGGTATATTAATTAAGGGTTAGCAGACCCACATGGGTGTGACCTATCCTCAGTCTCTCGGCCTGGTTCTTTTCTCTTTTGCCAAACAGAAAAAATAATGATTAGATTGAGAAAGAATAAAACAGTAGCCTGTGGGTGGTTGCAGAGTTATTTTGGCTCAAGTTAAAAAAAAACAAAGCAAAGAAAAGGAAAGGAATTAGATGTCAGATGGGTCAGTTGTTGTTCAGTCGCTCAGTCGTGTCCAACTCTTTGCACCCTCATTGACTGCAGCGCGCCAGGCTTCCCTGTCCTTCACCGTCTCGGAGCTTGCTCAAACTCAAGTCCATTGAGTCCGTGATGCCATCCAACTGTCTCGCCCTCTGTTGTCCCCTTACCCTCCTGCCTTCAATCTTTCCCAGCATCAGGGTCTTTTCTAAAGAGTCAGCTCTTCTCATCAGGTGGCAAAGTATTGGAGTTTTCGCTTGAGCATCAGTCTTTCCAATGAATATTCAGGACTGATTTCCTTTAGGATGGACTGGTTTGAACTCCTTGCAGTCCAAGGGACTCTCAAGAGTCTTCTCCAACACCACAGTTCAAAAGCATCCATTCTTCGGCACTTAGCCTTCTTTATGGTCCAGCTCTCTCATCCGTACGTGACTACTGGAAAAACCACAGCTTTGACTAGACGGACCTTTGTCGGCAAAGTAACGTCTCTGCTTTTTAATATGCTGTCTAGGTTGGTCATAGCTTTTCTTTGGACAGAGAGATGTTAGTTTGGGGGTTCTCTTGCCAGTGATCCTCAAACTCTAGCGCCCTAGGAAATGACCCAAAGGGGACAAAAGAGGTTTATTCCCTAGAGGCTTATTTGGAGGTGATGTGTTTGGGGCTGTGAGGAGCTGCTGTCTTCTGGAAGTCCTCACCTGTCCCGCCATAAAGAAGGTGGCATTTCGAGCATGAGAACACAGGATCCCTTCTTTCTTCCCACCTCCTCCCCGCTCCTCAGCTCCACTCCCTTTTGATTCAGAAGCATCTGCAGAAGATGGAATAAGTCCCACCCAAGGTTCTCTGACTTGTTCCTCCCTCTGGGATCACCACTGGTGCGTCCCTGCTTTCGTGGGGGTGCCTGGCAATGCCTGTGAGGTGATTGTAGTAATGTAGTCGTTCAGTCCGGTCTGAACTGCAGCCCACCAGGCTCCCCTGTCCATGGGATTCTCCAGGCACAAATATTGGAGTGGGTACCCATTCCCTTCTCCAGAGGATCTTCCTGACCCAGGGATCAAACCCGGGTAGCCTGCATTGTAGGCAGAATCTGTGAGGAGATGGACTGCCAGTTAGCCACAGGATCAGTCTGTCCCCATCAGGGAGACCTCATCACTTCATTTCTTGACGCTCCCAGAATACTTTTAAAAAATAATAATAAGGAAACAGGGCTACGGAGTTACAGTATGTTTTCTAATGTTTACTTGGAATAGAGTAAGGCGTTTCACACCCATGCAGCAGTGTGACTGCGCTATTCACAAGATAACAGAACTTT
>NW_011495033.1:1673605-1676244 GCF_000754665.1 Bison bison bison | reverse complement strand
TTTAAAACAACAACAACAAAACAAGCCATAGCTAGAAGTGGGGCTGGTTTAAAGTTGTTTAATGAGCATGTCGTTTTTGACCCCGCCTGTGTTTTTCTGGACTGGATGTGAGCCTCATTTGGAGAAGGTCAAGACTTTAAATGGGAGGTGGTACCGACAGCCCTCCCAGCACTGGATCCAGCCTGGGGTCTCCCCAGGGAGCTCCCCGAATAGCTCTTCAGGGTCTCTCTCTCAAGGTGGCTGGCAATGGGGAGTGGGTGCCTGGATCACCTGGGATAGAGAGACCTCTGTGGTCAAGGTTGTGGGCTTGGTCTCCGTGGGGGTCAGTTAGCAGCAGTCTGCATGCCGCCCCCTGCTGGTCATCACAGAAATGGGTGACATTGGTCTGGAACAACAGCTCTCAAACCACAGTCCAGTGATTTCTGGGGGGTTCCCAGTGCCTTTCAGGGGGTCCACAAGGTCAAAAATATTTTCTTCTTCATCATCATCACAATATACTTGGTCAAATTCTCTCAAATATACAGATGAAAAGTTCATTGACCTGATTTCAAATACCACATTGAAACTAATCTTTAAAGATAACTGTCATCTGTTGAGTTTGGGTGCAGAATGAAAGAAGAACGTCCACAATTATCTAGGAAGGCTATTAAAACACTCCACCCTGTTCCAACTGTAGGACGTATCCATGAGAGTCTGGATGTCCTTCATGTACTTTAACAAAACTACATACCACAAAACGTTGATTGAAATGTCAGACATGAAACTGTCCGTTGTTAAGCCAAACATTACATAGATTTGTTAAAATGCAAAACAATCCCGTTATTCTCACTAATTGCTTTTGTTTTGAAAATACAGCTTTTAAATATGTGAGCATCTCATGGGTTTATTATTTTTTGATGACTTAACAATTTAAATTTTCTCAGTGTTCATTTCTAATCTGGTAAATAGCAATAGATATAGCCCATATCATTTGGAGTTCCCAAGAATTTTTTTATCAGGTTAGTGAGATGTAGTTCACATACCATAAATTTCAGACATTTAAAGCGTACAAGATAGTGGTTTTAGTGAATTCACAAATCTGTGCAAGCATCCTGTATGCGTGCTAAGTCACTTCAGTCACGTCTGACTCTTTGTGACCCCATGGACTGTAGCTCACCAGGCTCCTCTGTCCATGGGATTCTCCAGGCAAGTATACTGTGGTGGGTTCCCATACCCTCCTCCAGGGGATCTTCCCAACCTAGGGATGGAACCTGTTAATGTCTCCTGCGTTGGCCGGCAAGTTCTTAACCCCTAGAGCCACCTGGGGAGCCCATACAACCATCACTGCTGTCTTATTCCAGAACATTTCCATCATCCGGAAAAGGACCCTGAGCCCATTAGCAGTCACTCCCATTCCTCCCTCCCCACCACCCCAGCCCCTGGCAACCACTAATCTACCTTCTGTCTCTATGGATTGGCCTGTTCTGGACATTTCATATAAGTAGAACCATACGATATGTGGTCTTTTGTAACTGGCTTCTTTCACTGAGCATGTTTTCAAGGCTCATCCGTGTTGTTCTCCAGTCCCTTTTATGGCCAAACAACATTCTGTTATACAGATATGCCACATTTTATCCATTCGTCAACTGATGGACATTTGAATTGTTTCTACTTTTTGGCAATTATGAATAGGGCTGCTGTGAATATTTGTGTAAAAGTTTGTGTGTGGACATACGTTTTCAGCCCTCTTGGGTTTATACCTCAAAGCCCTTTCTGGGTCATATGGTAATAACTGTATGTAACACTTAAAGAACTGCCGGACTAATTTTCAAGAGTGTAAAGGAGTCCTGTGTTTGAGAACCACTGGTCTGGAGGGAACGAGACCAGGGGAGTGTGGATAACTCAGTACTGCCCCTCATCTTTGCTCTGGAATTAGGATTCCCTCAAACTCAGCTTTCTCTCTCTCTTTCCCTCTTTACTATCTCCCCAACGCATACCCTTTTTAAAAAAATTATTTATTTATTTGGCTAAGCCGGGTCTTAGGTGGGGCACGTGGGATCTTCAGTCTTCCTTTTGGCGTGTGAAATCTTTAGTGGAGGCATGTAGGACCAGGGATTGAACCCGGGCCCCCTGCATTGGGAGCACAGAGTTTCAGCCACTGAACCACCAGGGATGTCCCCCCACAACACATATCGTTGGTGCTAAGGAGAAAGCCAGCTCAGCTCAGCTGCTCAAGTGAAACCACCAGCAAGTTCTGGAGCAGGGCCCCCTTCCTTCAGGATTTCTGAGGGGGCCCTGCTCACTGTGGTCCCAGGGCAGTAAAGTGGGGTTGGTACCTGGAGGGCGCAAATGCCCTCGGGGCTTGCCTGCCAGGTTGAAAACTTCGGACGTGTGCCTCTTCTTTCCTTTCTGATTCTGTCCCTTTAATGTCCTGTCGGTCAAGTCCAACCTTATCACTTAGCTGCATGAGCCACCTAGCTGCCCCTCCCAGAATCAGGAGTCTCTGAAAGAGGAAGCTTGAGGGAATAGCACTTAGCTGGAGGGGTGATTCTGCTGGTGAGGGTCCAAACATCACTGGAGATGGCATAGGGGCGGCGGCGGAGGGGGATAGGTTGGCAGTACAGGTGTTTGGTGTCTGAGGGACCCCGCCTACCACGCGC
>NW_011495033.1:1668338-1673505 GCF_000754665.1 Bison bison bison | reverse complement strand
CACCCCAGCCAATGACATGCTCTTTCTTTTTCCCTCTTTCTCATCTCAGATGTGACTCCCCACCCTGGCTGGCCACTCCAAACCATGGCTGACACCATCTTCGGCAGTGGCTGTGATCAGTGGGTTTGCCCCAATGACCGGCAGCTTGCTCTGCGAGCCAAGTAAGTACTTCTCAGGCTTGGCCAGGCCCTCTCTTCCCTCCTCTTCCCAACTCCCCTCCTTTCTTTGACAAAATTCAATGCCAGGGCTTCACAAGGAGCAATTTGAAGGCAAGTGCCTGTCTTAGCGCAACAGTAAAGAATCTGCCTGCAATGCAGGAGACACAGGTTCAATCCCTGGGTCAGGAAGATCCCCTGCAGAAGGAAATGGCAACCCACTCCAGTACTCTTGCCTGGGAAATCCTATGGACAGAGGAGCCTGGCAGGCTACAGTCCAGGGATTGCGAAGAGTCAGACATGACTGAGCAGCTAAACAACAAACAAAAAATGCCTGTGTGATGCACACCACACTCCTGGCCTTGAGCTGGGCACCTAACAGCCATTCACTCATTCCTTCAAATGGAATGGATTCCCATTTCTCAGATGAGGACATGAGACTGAGGTCCTCACTGGCATCGCCCAGCTTGTGAGTGGCGGGGCTCCCCTGGGTCCATCTGACTCTCATGCCTGTGTTCTTTGGACCACAGTAGACTTCAGGGAGCCAGACCATTTCCTTTGCCTTCTCTGTGAAGAATAGAAATCCCCTGTCACTGAGCTTCAGACCCTGAGTCCAAGGCAGCAGGGAGCCTTTGATCTCTGGATGCCCACTTCATAGTTGAGCGCCTGGCCCCAGCAGACAGGACAGACCAAAGAAAGGCTTGTCAAATTTATGAAGAGCTGCCCCCTGGACTGAAGCACACAGCCAGCCTCGAAGCGTCCCAGCTCTCAGCCGTGCCCAGGTCAGGGTTTCTCTGCCTGTGGTTTGCCCCGTTTTCCTGTTACCTCTCAACCTGGTGACCCCCTTGGCTGCACTTAAATCAGCCCGTCTCCACCCGCTGTCCCCACTGCCCCATGGCTGGAGACCAGGGGCCCCCAGATGCCTCTTCAGCCTTCCAGTCTCCTCCTGTCCCTCCAGGGGAGTCGGGGGTCCCAGGGATCGGATAAACCCAAGAGTGCCGCTCCATCTGTTAAATCCATGCCGAATACAGGAGCCTGCATTTCCCCAGCTGGGACCAAGTTCAAGACATTTGCAATTAGATATTGTAAGCCTGCAGGGGACAGAGCTGAAACATCAAAGGATAGAAAAATTAATCCAGAATGCCCAAGACGAGTGGAGTCCTGTGTGATTTGCAGGACTCTTTGCACCACAGTTAATTCGTCCCTCTCACCAGGGTGGCTCAGCTCTTTTAGCCCCCACGTGGCCCCTGCGGTGGAGAGACCAGGGATGAAACCATCCTCTCTCCCTCTCTCCTCTGACACCTGGTGAGATGACGTGTCCTCCACGGCTGGATGTGAGGAGCTGGGGAAGAGCTGCGCTCTTGTAGGAGGGGCTGGCATGACCCCTGGTGATCCTGCCAGCCTCCCCTTCAGTTCTCCCTGACCTTGTCTTGCGCTTAGCAGCAGCCAGAAGCTGTCATGGCACCTTTTAGAAGAGCAGATGCTTTTATCTCTCTCCAGGGTGTGCTGCCTTGTAGTGCCAGGCTCCTTGTGATGCTGGGCTCCTTAAAGGATAGTGTTACAAGCCCCCGCAGCCAGGTACTGTGCCTCTGGGAGGCTGGGGGAAGTTATCTTCTTTGGCTCCAGCTTAGAATCTGTTCTCCCATCTTCCAGCTGCCAGCACACGTTTTCTAAACCCCTGCTATGTGCCAGGACTATTGGACTGCAGTGAACAAGACCAATACAGTCCCTTGTCTTCAGGCACTGATGGGAGCAGGGAGCGTGATACACACGGTCACTCGTGTGCAGCTGCTTTGCCGGTAGAAACAGGCAAAGTGGGGTGCTAATAATCTAGGGTTTGGGTGAGGTCTCCCTGAGAGTGTGATGCTTATGTTGAATCCTGGAGGAGGGGTAAATACTAGCTGAAAATATGGGGAAGCGCATCTAGGCAGCAGGAGCAGCCAGTGCAAAGGTCCTGGGGTAGAAGGGACATAGCCTGCAGAGACCTGGCAGGAGGTCAGGGTGGCTTGAATGCAGAGTGAGGGGCTGAATGGCATGCAAGGAAGATGGGGAGGTGGGCAGGGGCCAGATGGGGCAGGGTGCAGCCCTCAGGACTCCCATTCTAAGGGGGAAACAGAAGAACCTACCTTGCCTCATAATAATGTTTAAGCCTCATGGTGGAGCTATGCCCAGGCCTTAGGGAACTCCGAGCATGGGCTCTCCTTAACCCATTTTGGAGGGATCAAGGAAAAGCCTCCTATAAAGTCCATGTCTACAAGATGTCCTATAAAAGAAAGGGAGTGAACCAGTGGAAATGAGGCTTAGGGAGAGGGCAGGCACCCCAGGAGGAGGGTACAGCTTGAGCAAAGGCCTGGAGACACAGCCTGGAACACAAGGGAGGCAGGAGCAGCTGTTGGTGCTGTGCCCTGTGCGAGGCCCCACAGTCGGGGGACACGCTGCTAGGCGCTGGGCGCCGCCAAAGGTCCTTCCTCGGGGTTTGCAGCTCCGTGTACGTCTGGCAGCCCTGAGTCAGCCTCCTTTGTTTATGGGGAGGGGTCGGTCCCCTGGGGCAGCCTGGCATGGCCCTCGGCAGCTACCAGATGTGAGCTCCCCAGGCCAGGAAGCCTTCTGACCTTGGACTTGCCTTTGCAAAGGCATCTAACTGCATCCTGCTGCTTCCCTCCTCTGAGAGATAGGGAGGCCTGCCTTGCAGGATGCCAGGGGTCCGGTGGGGAGACGGTCTGCAGAGCCCTGGGCTGGGCCTCATCGTCGCTCCCCCTGTGCTGCTGTGACCCTCTTGCCCTGAATCTCTCTAGTTTTCAAAATGCTCCATGAATCTCCTTTTATCCTCAGCATCTTTTTTTTTTATCTATATGTAATTTTATTTATCTATTTTTATTTTTGGCTGTGTGGTCTTGGTTTCTGTGTGGGCTTTTCTCTAGTTTTGGCGAGGAGGGGCCACTCTCTAGTTGTCTTGTCCAGGCTTTTTCGTTGCAGTGGCTTTTCTTGTTGCAGAGGACAGGCTCTCAAGCACGCGGGCTTCAGGAATTGTGGCTCCCGGGCTCTAGAGCACAGGCTCAGTAGTTGTGGCGCACGGGCTTAGTTGCTCCACGGCATGTGGGATCTTCCCAGAGCCAGGGTGGAACCCATGTCTCCTGCATTCACAGGCAGATTCTTTACCACTGAGCCACCAGGGAAGCCATCAGTGTTTGTAATCCAATCGATGATCTTTCCTGTCCGTCTTGCTTTCTTCCAAGACTCAGATCCAGGTGCTCAGTCTTCTTTTGATTGTCTTCCCTCGAAACCTCTGGTGCTGTGGCCTTTTGTACATTCCATGCCCTGCCCCCACCAGATGCTAAGGGCGTGCTGCCATCTGCGTGGGGCCCAGGAGCTGGTGGGTGGCTGAGACAGCGTTTGGAGACTGGCATGCGCCCGACACACAGACTGTGCTCAGGGGGCCTTGGTGGGTGTGGTGGGGGTGCCGGCTTGCACTGGGGCTGGACTCGTGTGCTGTGCTCTCTCTAGGCTGCACACCGGCTGGTCTGTGCACACCTACCAGACAGAGAAGCAGAGGAAGAGCCAGAGCCTCAGCCCGGCCGAGGTGGAGGCCATCCTGCAGGTCATCCAGAGGGCCGAGCGCCTCGACATCCTGGAGCAGCAGAGGGTCGGGTAAGGGCTGCTCCCGAGAGCGGGCAGAAGTGGGGCCTGGAGAGGGAGGCAGGGCAGTCAGTGCCAGATCAGCGGGCTGGGAATCTGGCACCCTGGGTCCTTGTGCCGGCTTGTCACTGGGAGAGAGTCAACTCAGCCTGAACACCCTGGGACTGGAGTAGATTCATAACCCAGCCTGTCTGAGCCCCAGTATATCCCTCTGTAAGATGGGGAGAGCAGCCTGGGCCCCAGGCTATGGGGAAGATGAGTGAGTACAGCAAGACACACTAGGGTCTGTTCAGCTCTGTGCACAGGAGGGTCACTGTGGTTCAGCCAGGGCAAGGATTTAGCAGAGGCTGAACTGTGGGTTCTCCCATCAGAGACCATTAGGAGCCGCTCTCCAGCTTATCTAAGCTCTCTTGGCCTCCGGCGTCTGGAGCCAACTCCTACACAGTCTTCAGTTTTTGTTGTGTCTTTTTATTTGTTTAATTGTAAAAGCAATTCATATTTCCTAGACAGTCTGAAAAACACAGGCCGCGCAGGCAGGAAGACATAAATGCAGGACACTGATGGGAATTGATTTGATTCTGGTCTCCTTGTTCTTTTTCTGTTTATCTTCTATGAAATATACGATCATTTTGAAAAATCAGACATTGTAGAAATGCAGAGTTCTAGAAAGTGAAAGCGCCAGCACAAAGACCGCTGCTGTCTAGCTTATGTGTGCGCCTCGCTTAATACAGACGTATTACTACTGTTTCATTCCAGGGAGGGTTTGTAGCAGATGTTTAGTGTTCTTTTCCCCCTCTATCCCTGGCTGGGGCCCCACCGCCTCTCAGACCTAGCCCGAGGGTCCTGCAAGGCTCGGAATGCCTCAGAGGTGCGGGTGCTGATGACTGACAGGCCAGCGCCACATCCTTCGGGCTCTCCCAGGAAGGCGTGCAGGGGGTAGGTGGGGGGTGTTCCCTGTGGGCTCCCCGAAGCTGTGGGATGCGTTTGCACCCCACCCCCTGACCCCCATCCATCTGGGCTGTCTTCCCTCTGCTGCTCACGTTGTCTGGCTGTGTTGTAAGCACTGGGTTTGGCTGAGGCAAGAATGACCCAGGAGGCAGGAAATCGTCTCAGAAAGAGGAAGGGTGTCCTGTGTGGTTGCACTGATGGGGGGGCCCCTGAGAACAAGCAGTCAGGCCAGGGTTGAAGCTGAGTTTATTCCCAGGACCCTGGAGGTCCCTGGAGGAGGGACGGTGACCACTGTGGAAGTCAGGAGTGTCTGCTGACTTCTGAGGGCAGAAGCAGCCTCAGTGCCCAGGCTGCCCTCCCTTGGCCCCCAGGCAGGGCCTGATCACCCAGGGGAGACAGTGGAGTTGCCATGAGATGGGGGGCCTGGG
>NW_011495033.1:1656509-1668180 GCF_000754665.1 Bison bison bison | reverse complement strand
GTCATACCTCGGAGCCTCAGTCTTCTCATCTTTAAAATGGGGGGAGGGGGACGGCGTCCTCCTTGCGGGGGGATTGTGAGGGTCACAGGAGACAGTGTACCCACACACTATCCTCCATGTATTTAGGAATTTTCACTGAGGGAATTCCCTGGTGGCCCCTGGTTAAGACTCTGAGCTTCCACTGCAGGGGGCCCGGGTTCGATCCCTGGTTGGGGAACAAAGATCCTGCAAGGAGCAACCAAAAAAATAATAATAAATTTTGCTGAGAATCCACTGGAGACTGGAGACACAGCGGCCAATGGAAAAGAAGTGGCCGTGTATTGTGGGCGTGACAGTGTTGTGTGACAGGTTGTCACAAAACAGGGGTCACAGTGGGCCGAGGGGCTGTGTAATCTGGCCCCTCCCGGCCCCCTCCTGCCTCCTTTGTCCCAGGCAGTATAGTGGCCCCCAACCCCCAGGCTCCTCGCTGCTCCAGTGCTCCGGGGCCTTGCTCTCGTACTTGTTACCCCTCCACCAGCTCTTCACACATTTGGTCCTTGTCATCCTTCCCCTCTCAGTTCAGATGTCCTCAGAGAGGCCTTCACTAACCACCATCCAACATGTCCTGCCCCCTCCCAGCCCCGCTTATTTTATTCCATAACCCCTCCCCCTCTCTGAAGTCACTGTGCTTGTTGTTTATATTTTCTTATTTATTTGGCTGAGCCAGGTCTTAGCTGCGGCACTCGGGATCTTTAGTTGCAGCACGTAGGCTCTAGTTTCCTGACCAGGGTTCGAACCCAGGCCCCCTGAATGGGGAGTGAGAAGTCTTAGCCAGTGGACTGCCAGGGAGGTCCATCACTTTGCTTGTTTATAGACTTTCTCTCATTATTAAACGTAAATTCCATGAGAACAGAGACTGTGTCCCTCTCTGTCTTCTTTGCTACAATATTCCTAGTGTCTGGCATGCTACAGGCACCCAGTTCACGGTGGGTGAGTGAATGAATGATTAGGAATTAGCCAGGGGAAGGAGTGGGCAGGGAAGACGCCGAAGGTGAGGGAATGGCCCCTGGGACGTGGTATGGTGCGGGGGCCCCGGGGCTGCCGGAAAGGCGGCAGTCAGGTTGGAGACGAGGCCCACACCATCTCACCCTGTGTCCTGTGCTGCAGGCGGCTGGTGGAGCGGCTGGAGACCATGAGGCGCAACGTGATGGGGAACGGCCTCTCCCAGTGTCTGCTCTGCGGGGAGGTGCTGGGCTTCCTTGGCAGCTCCTCCGTGTTCTGCAAAGACTGCAGGAAGGTAAGGCCCTGCTCGGGCTTCCCAGCCAGGACCAGCCCTGGCACTTCGTGGCTCTGCATCCTGACTCCCAGGAGAGTGTACATGTGTTTGTGCATACATGTGTGGGGCCTCCCTGGTGGCTCAGCAGTAAAGAACCTGCCTGCCCATGCGGAGACGCGGGTGCGATCCCTGGGTTAGGAAGTTCCCCTAGAGAAGGAAATGGCCACTCACTCCAGTATTCTTGCCTGGGAAGTCCCGTGGACAGGGGAGCCTGATGGGCCACAGTCCTTGGGGTCGCAGAGAGTCAGATATGACTTAGTGACTAAACGATACATGTGTGCACACATGATATCCTATGCTTCATGGCAAGAAGGACTGGGGCCGGAAGGTCACATGGCTAGGCTTCTAGTGCCAGCTCTGGGGAGTGGACCTCTGGGTCTCACAGGACTATGTATGAATTCAACTCTTCTGGTAGCTCTGTGACTCCAGAAAGCTTATTTACTATGTCGAGCCTCACTGATAAAATAGGGACAACGATAATGTATACCTTAGAGAGTTGTGAGGATTAGATAGTATATGCAAAGCTCTTAAAACCTTGTTTGGCACGTCAGTACTCAGTAAATGTTATTGGTTGTTTTAAATAAATGCAATTTTTTCTCTTGATCCCTGGCAACTCAAATGAGTAGCAAGGCCAAATGGATTTTCTCCTTTTCTTGTACTCCACTGATCATTCTAAATTATGCCATTTATAAAATTGTTTCATATTGAGTCCAAGACTTCTTGAAATAACTTTATAAAAATTGTATGTATTTATTTTTAGCTGTGCCAGGTCTTCGTTGCTATGCGGGCTTCCTTTCGCGGGCTTCCTTTAGTTGCGCCGAGCAGGGGCTGCTCTCCAGCGGTGGCTTCTCTTTGTGGTGGCTTCTCTTGTTGCCGAGCACGGGCTCTAGGGCCCTGGGGCTTCCATAGTTGTGGCTCGTGGGGTCAGCAGTTGCGGCTCCCGGGCTCCAGAGCACAGGCTCAGTAGTTGTGGTGCGTGGCTTTGGTTGTTCCGTAACACGTGGGATCTTCCCAACCAGGGATAGAACAAGTGTCTCCTGCATTGGCAGGCAGATTCTTTACCACTGAGCCACCAGGGAAGCACCTTAACATAACTTTTTGTTTTTCCTGGCACTTCTAAATGCCTTTCTTTTCTTATTGACCAAAGAATAATGTGCCTTCTAGTCCTCAAGGTTTCTTAGCATCTGAATTTTATTCTCTATTGCATGAAGCCTACTTTTTTTTTCTTCCCTGCCAGAATCTCTTCTAGACTCTTATTCCTACTCTAGCCTTTAGTCGTTATTGCACAGTTGTCATCATGGGACCTCGCTTTACTGCCCTCCTAGGTTAGAAGCACTGATCCCAAGATACCACGTCTTTTTTTTGTGTTTGTTTTTCACTCTGGTTTTACTAGAAGCCATCCTCAAGTAACTTCCATGTGCTAGACATTATTTTAAGCCTGGAGTTATTTTGGTAAACAAGACAGACAAAGAACCTTCTCTCTTGAGAGTACGTGGGTGAGGGAACCAAAAACCAGTCATGATCAAATAGATACGAAGATTTCAGGAAGAAATAAGTTCTGGGAAGAAGTAACGGGGGAAAGAAGATTGGGGGTGCAGCAGGGCATTAATAATTGAAAGGACTGTAAAATATGGGAACATCAAAGAAGTAAACACGGACTTGGCAACACAGAGGCCATTGGCAATCTTGACAAGGGCATTTTCAGAGATGTTCAAAAGCTGGATGAGAGAACCAAGGTGCAAAGAAGTTAATGTACCAAATGAATGGGTGGGAAAGCCAGAATTTCAGCTAAACCACTTTTCCCCTGTTCTGTCACGTGTGGTGAGCTGGGCTGAGGAATGTGGATTAACTGGTGAGCGGTCCAAGAACAGTGGAGGAGCGGCAGGGGCCTGAGTGTCGGGAGGGGTGGGCACGGCTATGCCGCTTCTCCAGAAGCCTCCACAGAGCTGGACCAGGTAAATACCAACCAGGTGATGGACACAGGGACTCAGGAGCGTCTTGCTCCCAGCACCTGGGCAGGTTCTTATATGTAACTTCCACTTGTTTCCTTCTTCTGCCCCTCAACCTCACAATTGCTGTAAATGTCTGGGTTTGTGGGACCAGGAAGAGGGGGTCAGAGCCTTGTCTCCATCCCCTGGAAAAGTCTGGGACCTCTGCCCCAGAGGCCAGCCACTGAACCTGGTTGCTGATGGGTTAATTCCAGCTGCTCCCTGCAGAGCCATTTCCTTGGCAACAGCAGGGATCCCAGGGGAGGACCTCAGCGGATGAGGGGGTTGGGGAATGCTCTTTCAACGGGTACTGTCACCATCCCAATCCCAGGGTACCCGGAGCGCCGGGCTGGTCCAGAGGATGCTTCCAGTTGAAATTGTTCTTATTTTGCCGCAGGCTGAGGACTTGGTCCTGGCTTGGGTGGTGAGAGGAAGAGTCTGCTGAGTTTCTAGGGGGACTTGTTCTCGGATGACAGTAGGAGGAAAGGGTGGCAGCTGGGGCCACCGTTGAATGATGGGTATTTGGGGGATGATCTTTAACCATCCATGAGAAGACTGTGTCATTCATTCAGTCATTCACTTTCCCTTTATGCAGGTAGTAGAGGGCCTGCTGTGTGCAGGCCCTGTTTTAGGAGCTAGAAGTGCCGTGAGCAAGATAAAGTCCTTGCTGTCATGGAGCTTGTTTGCCAGGGGTGGGAGAAGACAGACAATAAACAAACAAATGTAACGTCAGGTAGATTGAGGACTCTGTAGTCAATTAAAACAGGTGATGCTGCAGAGCATGCCTGGGTGCCCCGGGAAAGCCTCCCTGTGAGCTCAGACCTTACCACGAGCTGGAGCCGGCCCCACGAAGACCCAGGTGGAAGAGTGTTGCAGGCAGGGGGATTGGCAAGCATGAAAGTCCTGAGGCAGAAACCAGCTGGGCATGTTCAGTGAACTAATGAGAGCTGGGCACAGCTGGTCACACAGAGCTTTGTAAGTCAAGAGTTGAGATTTGATTATAACTTTCATGGGATGCCAGTGGAGCGTTTTGAGCAAGGATGTAACATCTGTTTTTGTTGTTTTTTTTTTAAGAAAAAATATTTATTTTGTTTATTTGGCTACACTAGGTCTTAGCTGCCGCAGGCAGGATCTCTAGGTGTGGCATGTGTGATCTAGTTCCCCAACCAGGGATCGAACCTGAACCCCCTCCACTGGGAATGGGGACTCTTAACCACGGGACCACCAGGAAAGTCCCTGTTCGGCGTGTTTAAGAAACTCACCAGCTGCTGTCTGGTGAATGTGTTGCAGGGGGATGTGGAGTGAAAACAGGAGATGAGTTAGGTGTCACTGGCTGTCATTGGGAGATGCTGAGGTTGGGGACAAGGTAACATAGGGAGAGGGGCCACATGCTAAGAGAATCAGCCTCTTCAGTTTGTATTGTAAGCAAATAGGAAGGGATTAGAGGGGGTGATTAAGGGTCTTAGGAAGGAAAGAGGGTCCTAGACTGCAAGTGAGTCAGGGTGAGACGTCACTTGCCCTGCAGAGTGAGAGGTCACAGGTCTTCTGGGGCTGGCAGGAAGTGCTGCTCCCCAGCAGATGGACCTGAATTATGGTCCCAGCTCGGCCACAGTGCAATGGCCTTGTAAAGTCACTTAACCTTTGTTTCTTCATCTATAAATGGGGTGATAGAACTACATCACCACTGAGCATGGGTGAGCATGAGATGTAGATGAGCTAATGCATGGGAAGTCCTTAATGTCAGGTCCACTGGAAACACTCAGTAAAGGGTCCCTGTTGTTGTGATCATCACTATTATTATTTTTAAATGTTTATTTATTTGACTGTGCTGGGTCTCAGTTGCGGCATGTGGAAAAGTTTTTAGCTGTGGCATGCAGTATCTTTATTTGCGGTTCTTGAACTCTTAGTTGCAGTATGTGCGATCTAGTTCCCCCATCAGGGATCGAACCCAGACCCCCTGCACTGGGACCACCAGGGAAGTTCTGTACCACTGTTACGATTAATTCACCTTGAGGCTAGCTGTTCAGACTGCCCAG
This sequence comes from Bison bison bison, assembly GCF_000754665.1. NCBI lineage: Eukaryota > Metazoa > Chordata > Mammalia > Artiodactyla > Bovidae > Bison > Bison bison. The sequence goes on along the minus strand of NW_011495033.1, from coordinate 1,662,841 downwards.
CTGTTACTAAAAATGGAACTGACCTCGTATACCTTGGGAGAGGTTTAGTGATTTCCCATGGATCAGTCAGCCCAGGCTGCCCTAACAGAAGACCACAGACTGGGCAGCTTCAATGACAGAAACTGATTCCTCAGAGTCTAGAAGCTGGGAAGTCCAAGATCGATGTGCTGACCAGTTTGGTTTCTTGGAAGGACTCTCCTCCTGGCTTGCAGACGGCCGCCTTCTCACTGTGCCCACACGTGGTGGAGAGAGAGCTGCGGTCTCTCTCCTATTTCATATAAGGACACCAGTCCTATTGGATCAGGGCCCCACCCTTATGACCTTACATAACCTTAATCACCAACTAAAGACCCTGTCTCCAAACACAGTCACATTGGGCATTAGGGCTTCAGCATGAGAATTTTGATGGGACACAATTCAACCCATAGCAACCTATGTTTTCCTTTTTGAATTCATATTTTCTTGAACTGAAAATTGGAATTCCCACAGTTAGTCCCATGTTTTTTGTAATTTATATAAAAACCTCTTCCTGAAAGCCTTTGTAGCTCTCCAGCATTGGAGGTCTTAAACAGGGAAAACAAACTCCCTAATTTTTGTGCAAGTTCCTCAGATGAACCTAACACTCAGTCACTTATTCAGCCTATTCTGGGCTAATTCTGGGTTCAGATCAGATCAGATCAGTCGCTCAGTCGTGTCCGACTCTTTGCGACCCCATGAATCGCAGCATGCCAGGCCTCCCTGTCCATCACCAACTCCCAGAGTTCACTGAGACTCACGTCCATCGAGTCAGTGATGCCATCCAGCCATCTCATCCTCTGTCGTCCCCTTCTCCTCCTGCCCCCAATCCCTCCCAGCATCAGAGTCTTTTCCAATGAGTCAACTCTTCACATGAGGTGGCCAAAGTACTGGAGTTTCAGGGGACTCCAAAAGGAGAAGGGTCAGGAATGGCTACTTCCCTCGGGTCCTCATGGTCAAGGTAAGCAGACAGTACTCTCTAGAATCATGCTGACAATGGCTAGGACCAGGGTTTCCAGGCCTGAGAACAATGAGAAGGGCTGCCTAGAGGAGCTGGCTTCTGAAGTTTGGGCAGGCCTCTGAGAGGCTGAAAGCAGAGCGAAGGGAGGGGAGGGGAGGGGAGGGGAGAATAGCATAGCAGAGGAACCTAGCTGGAAATGGGCCAGGCAAGTGCCTAACCATGAGGATGCAGGCCTTTAGGGCAGGGAGGACACCCTGGGCCGTGTTGCCAGGTGGTGGTCCCTGAGGAGCTGAGTCCCTGGAGAATCAAGAGGGAGGCCCTTGATTAGACCCTGTGGCTAATCAAGGACTTAGCCACAGGGTCCTTGTACAGGGGTTCTCTAGTGTCTGGGAGGGGAGGACAATGTCATCTCTTCACTCTTGCAACAAATATTTATTGTCATATGGATATATACTGGTGTAGGCATTGGGCAATACAGTGTAAAGACACACAGATGCTTGCCCTCTGGACTGGAAGTATTAAATAATTATGGGTAATTAATTACAGTTGGGCTTAGGGTTACTGAGGCAGCCCTGGGGCTGCTGAGAGAGCTCTAATAAGGCACTGCCCTAATTAGGGGTGTCAGGAGCCCTCTGGTTAGAGTTCACCAATTTCTGGGGTGCCTCCCTATTTATTTCTCTTTCCCCTCCACACCTTTTGCAATGGCCTGTAGCACTGGCTCCCAGGTGGGCAGGCTGCAGAGAAGGGATGCTGGGGAGCTCTCTGTCATGGAAAGTGTCCAGATCCATGTCTCAGGTGCTCCTGGCCACACAGAGCCTTCCCCAGCAAGAGCCCTGGCCTCAAGCTAACGAGCGTGTGGATAGAACCCACAGTGCTGGTCCTCAGAGCAGCATCCCCCCTAATTGGGCTTGCGTGCCCAGGCTGCTTGCTCTCATTATCAGAAGGCTGTGGTGCGAAGGGAGAGGGGCAGCTGGTTAATTAGAGGACTGGCACTCCTAATTGCTTAGGATCTGAGCCCGCCGGCTTTCAGTTTAATTGAGAGTCTGGCTTCACCAGTGATGGGGTGGCTGGGCAGGGCTGCTGAATAGCCCGCCCGAGCCCAGGATGGCATTGTCACCATGCAAGGAAAGCAATCAGATTTTTCTCTGGCCTCAGCTAAAATGTGTTCCACTGTGTGGGAGCTGAGGAGCCTGCACATGAAATGATGGTCTCAGTAACATGTCCTGAGTTCTGGGGGAAAAGAATGAGGCAGTCCCATGCTTTGTTCAAAGTCTTTAGGGGACACCCAGTTTGGGGTGGGGAGCAGACAATCCCTGCCCAGGATGGGGGCGCTGGAGGAAAGAGGCCAGGCCAGAACTTGATCCCTGCCCCCACCCTACTTAAGGCTCTGAGGAGGGATATCCTGCTGAGGTCAGGGCGGACCCCCCCACAGGCAGTAACCCTGGGGCCACTAATCCTATTACGAGGGCCGCACCCTCATGAACTCTCATTGAACTCTCTTCTTTGAACTCTCATCACCTCCCAAAGGCCCACCTCCAAATACCACCACGCTGAGGGTTAGAACTTTAATACATGAATTTTTAAAATTAGTTTATTTATTTTGGCTCTGCTAGGTCTTTGGTGCTGCCTTCGGGCTTTCTCCAGTTGCCACAAAGTGGGGCTACTCTCCAGCTGCAGTGCACAGGCTTCTCGTCGCAGTGGCTTCTCTTGTTTGGAGCATGGGCTTTAGGGTTCACAGGCTTCAGTAATTTCGGTGTACAGGCTCAGTAGTTGTGCTGCATGGGCTTAGCTGCCCCTTGGCATGTGGGATCTTTCTGGACCAGGGATCAAACCCATGTCCCCTGCACTGGCAGGCAGATTCTTAACCACTGGACCACTAGGGAAGCCCCCAATACACGAATTTTGAGGGGACACAAGCACTTAGTCCATAGCACCTACTGAATAGGAATGCTGCCCGTGCAGGCAGTGTGTTTAACAAGCAGCACTCCTGGGGGTTCTGCTCCTCCTTGAGTTGGAAAACCCCTGCTCTGAGGTCACCGCCCCAGACCTGGCTTAGAGCAGTGGTGAAGGACCTTCAGTGACCGCCTCCTCTCTGCTCGTCTTGCTCCCCTCGCCCTCCCCTGCACCACAGCCCTCCAACCTCAGCTTAAGAGTCTCCTGCACCCTCCCTCAGACCGTCCTCACTCTGGCAAAGAGTAGCCACGGAGACCACTGTCTCACCGCGTGATGTCCTTTGGAGTTTATAAAGCTCTTTCACAGAAGCCATCCTTTCTGGTCTTTAAGGCAAAGCTGTCGGGAGGCAGGGGAGGTGAGGCTGTTCCAGTCACAGATGGAGAACAGGGGCTCGGTTCAGTGGTGTGGCCTGCTTGGGCCCCTGGCCAGGTAGTGGGGACCTGGGTCCCCTGGGCTGAGTGGTTCTGCCACGCTGCCTCTCCATTCTTTCAGATGGAAGCCTTCACATGTCACGTTTTCCCTTCCTTGGAGAAGCAGAACACAGGAGGAGAAGAAACATCATACTCGACAGTTAAATATTGAAAACTTTTCTCATACAGTCAGGAATAAGACAAGTTCTGTGTATATTCATCACCACTTCTGTTCAACATTGTGCTGGAGGCCAAAGCAGGGCAATCACGCAAGAAAAAGAAATGTGTGACGTACGGACTGGAGAATAGCTAGGACTGTCGTCATGAAAGCATGATCATATAACCAGGAAATCTGAAAGACTCTAAATACAAAAGGTGGATATTGGTGAATTTAGCATGTGGTTGTATCAAGTTTAATATATATTCAAAAAAGTCTGTACAGGCATACTTCAGAGATACTGTGGGTTTGGTTCCAGACCACTGCAGTAAAGCAAATATTGCAATAAAGCAACAACTTTGTTGGTGTCGTAGTTCATATAAAATCCATATTTACACTTTACTTGGGTCTATTATTTTTAATATTTATTTACTTGGCTGCACTGGGTCTTAGTCAGGACATGTGGGATCTTCGATCTTTGTTGCAGCATGTAGAATCTTTAGTTGGGGCATGTGGGATCTAATTCCCTGACCAGGGCTTGAACCCGAGCCTCCTGCACTGAGAGCACAGTCTTAGCTACTGGACCGCCAGGGAAGTGCCTACTGTAATCTATTATGTGTCTGTTGTTAGTCTATTATGTAGTCTAAATGTATGCAATAGCATTATGTCTTAAAAAAAAGTACATACCTTAATTTCAGGGCTTCCCAGGTGGCTTAGATGGTGAAGAATCCACCCGCAATGCAGAAGATCCCCTGGAGAAGGGAATGGCTACCTACTCCAGTATTCTTGCCTGGAGAATCCCATGGGCAGGAGGAGCCTGGCGAGCTACAGTCCATGGGGTCACAAAGAGTCACACATGACTGAGCCACTAACCCTTTCACTTTAATTTTAAAACACTTGATTTCTGAAAAAGGCTGACCATCACCTGAGCCTTTCATGCAGTGCTAATCTTTTTGCTGGGGCTTCTTGCCTCAGTGCTCCCCTCGCCCTTCCCATGCTGACTGTGATCAGGGTGGTGGTTGCTGGACTTTGGGGCAGCTGCGACAATTCCCTGAAATAAAACAACAGTGAATTTTGCCACAGTGATTGATTCTTTCTTTCATGAACACTTGCTCTGCAGCGTGGAATGCTGTTTGATAGTATTTTACTCATCATAGAACTTCTAAAATTGGAGTCAGTCCTTTCAAACCCTGACACTGCTTCATCAGCTAAGTTTATGTTATATCCTAAATCCTTTGTTATTTCAGTAGTCTTTACAGCATCTTCACCCGAGGAGATTCCATCTCAAGAAACCACTTTCTTTGCTCAGCTGTAAGAAACAACTCCTTATCTGTTCAAGTTTTATCCTGAGACTGCAGCAGTTCAGGCCCATCTTTAGGCTCCACTTTCTCTTGCTCTCTCTGCCACATCTGCACTGAAGTCTTGAACCCCTCAGAGTCACCCATGAGGACTGGAATCAACTTATTCCAAACTCCTGTTAATGTTGAAACTCTGACCTCTTCCCATGAATCATGGATGTTCTTAGTGACATCTCGAATGCTGAATACCTTACAGAAAATTTTCCATTGGTTTTGCCCAGATCCACCAGAGGAATCACTATTGATGGCAGCTATACCCTTGGGAAATGTATTTGGTTTTTTAAAAAATATTTGACTGTGCCAGGTCTTAGTAGCAGCACGTGGGATCTTTAATTGTGGCACGTGGGACCTAGTTGTCTGAGCAGGATCAAATCCCGGCCCCCCGCCCTGGGAGCGCAGAGTCTTAGCCACTGGACCACCAGGGGAGTCCTTAAAAATTATTTATTTTTTAATTTGTGTTAAGACAAACAAATGTTAAAATTTACCATTTTAATCATTTTTAAATGTACAGTCCAGGAACATCAAGTACGTTCACATTGTTGTGTGACCATCACCACCATCAGATCCAGAACTTTCTCATCCTGCAAAACTGAAACTCTATACCCATTAAGTGATAACTCCCCCATTCCCACCCACCCCCAGCCCCTGGCACCCCAATTCTTTCTGTTCTGTGTGCTTGACAATTCCAGATACCTATATAAACGAATCCTACAGTGTTCGTCTTTTTGTGACTGGCTCCTGTCACTCAGCACAATGTTGCCAAGGTCTATCCACTTGATAGCACATGTGAGAACTTCCTTTTTCAGTCCAGTTCAGTTGCTCAGTCGTGTCTGACTCTTTGTGACCCCATGAACCGCAGCACACCAGGCCTCCCTGTCCATCACCAACTCCCCGAGTTCACCCAAACTCATGTCCATTGAGTCGGTGATGTCATCCAACCATCTCATCCTCTGTCGTCCCCTTCTCCTCTTGCCTTCAATCTTTCCCAGCATCAGGGTCTTTTCCAATGAGTCAGCTCTTCGTATCAGATGGCCAACGTATTGGAGTTTCAGCTTCAACATCAGTCCTTCCAATGAATATTCAGGATGGATTTCCTTTAGGATGGACTGGTTGGATCTCCTTGCAGTCCAAGGGACTCTCAAGAGTCTTCTCCAACACCACAGTTCAAAAGCATCAATTCTTCGGCACTCAGCTTTCTTTAGTTGAGTAGTGGGGGAGTTGCTGAAAGCCAGGCTGGGCTCTTGGTGACAAGGCCCAGAGTGTCCTAGAGAGAGACCAGCCGGGAACCCTGCTCACTTAGCGCACCTTCTAGCCAGGCCCTCAGGAGCTCACCACTGATGGCAGATAATGCCATAGACACAGATATTGTGGGGGGATCCCAGAGTGGAGGGCTGTGGGCGGTGCTGGCACCTGAGAGGTACAGGGCCTTGCAAAGTGGAGCTCACTTTGAGCTGAGCCTGGAGGGTGGCTACCCAGGT
>NW_011495033.1:1656287-1656409 GCF_000754665.1 Bison bison bison | reverse complement strand
CTCTCAAGAGTCTTCTCCAACACCACAGTTCAAAAGCATCAATTCTTCAGTGCTCAGCTTTCTTTGTAGTCCAACTCTCACATCCATACATGACTACTGGAAAAACCATAGCCTTGATTAGA
>NW_011495033.1:1654423-1656187 GCF_000754665.1 Bison bison bison | reverse complement strand
AGCCTTGATTAGACGGACCTTTGTTGACAAAGTAATGTCTCTGCTTTTTAATATGCTATCTAGGTTGGTCATAACTTTCCTTCCAAGGAGTAAGCGTCTTTTAATTTCATGGCTGCAGTCACCATCTGCAGTGATTTTGAAGCCCCCAAAAATAAAGTCAGCTATTGTTTCCACTGTTTCTCCACCTATTTGCCATGAAGTGATGGGATGCCATGATCTTAGTTTTTTAAGGTTAAATAATAATATTGTAATATCCTTTTTGAGGTTAAATAATAATATTGTATTTGAAACACATTTGGCTGATCCATTCATCCGTCAATGAACAGTTAGGTTGCTTCCACCTTTTAGCTCTTGTGAATGGTTGGTGCTCCTGTGAATTTGTGGCTGTTGTTGTTCAGTCGCTTGGTCATGTCCAACTCTTTGCGACCCCACAGACTGCCATGCGCCAGGCTTCCCTGTCCTTCACTATCTGCCACTGTTTGCTCCAACTCATGTCCATTGAGTCAGTGATGCCATCCAATCATCTCTTCCCTTCTCCTCCTGCCCTCCTGTGAATATGGGTATGCAAATATCTCTTTGAGACTCTACTTTCAATTCTTATGGGTATATATCCATACGTGGGATTGCTGAATCTTGGAATAATTCTGTTTAATTTTCTGAGGACCTGTCAGACTCTTTTCAGCTGGCAGGTGCATCATTTTACAATTGCACCGAGAGTGCACAAGGGTTGGGACGGGGGCATTTTACCCCAGGGCCTCCCTCCTGTGTGAGGGTGCAGTGAAAGTCATCTAAGCTCCCTGTCCCCTGGTCTGTCTCCTGCCCTCAGCGCCTCTGTCCCTCAGGTGCGGCCCCAAAGGCAGAAGCCTCCTGGAACCCTCTCATCTGAGCTGCCTCCAAATTGGCCCCACCACGTCCTTTCCCCTCCCCAGCCTGACTCAGATGTTAGGAGACGTGTGTTTGTGCCTCATTACAAAGATGGATTTTTCATTCAGCCACTGATGGTTCCTAAATTCCCGGAAAAAGTCACTTAATTCGTCTGCCCCGAGGGCCCGCTCTGGCTGCTTGGCACGAATTGACTTGGCTGCCGTTGCGGGGATCGGAGGCTTGGACCAGACAGCACATGGCATCATGGAACATCTGCTCACCCAGGAGTCTGATGAACAGAACGTCTCCATCAAGGCACACTTCTTTCTCCCTGCTCTGGAGCCCATGCCCTGGCCTTTCCGCCCCAAACGTAGCTTCTTTTTTGCTACTTTGTGCAGCTCAGAGCCCATTCAAATATCAGCCCGAATACCAAGGGTCAGCTGGGTTTGATGCAGACCTTCAGCTCAGGGTCTTCAGGACAAAGGCAGTGGTTCAATTCAGTTCAGTTCAGTTGCTCAGTCATGTCCGACTCTTCGCGACCCCATGAATCGCAGCACGCCAGGCCTCCCTGTCCATCACCAACTCCCAGAGTTTACTCAAACTCATGTCCATTGAGTCGGTGATGTCATCCAACCATCTCATCCTCTGTTGTCCCCTTCTCCTCCTGCCTTCAATCTTTCCCAGCATCAGGGTCTTTTCCAATGAGTCAGTTCTTTGCATTGGGTGGCCAAAGTATTGGAGTTTCAGTTTCAGCATCAGTCCTTCCAATGAATATTCAGGACTGATTTCCTTTAGGATGGACTGGTTGGACCTCCTTGCAGTCCAAGGGACTCTCAAGAGTCTTCTCCAACACCACAGTTCAAAAGCATCAATTCTTCGGCACTCAGCTTTCTTTAGTTG
>NW_011495033.1:1642624-1654310 GCF_000754665.1 Bison bison bison | reverse complement strand
GGCAGAGCTGGTGGTTGTGGGGAAGGGAGGAAGAAGGAGGGGGTGATGGCGAGACGAAGCCTGAGGGAGGGAGAGAATGAAGTGAGGATCACCAAGGGGCCCCGTGTGCCAGGCTTTTGGCCGCAGAGCATCAAACGCTGCTGAGCAGGAGGTGACAGCCGCCGGGTAGGTCTCTGGGGACCTTACGTCCAGAGGTGGATTTGGAGGTGGGAATGTGTTGTGGGTTGGAAAGAGCCTGTCAGATGTGGAATTATCCAATTAGCAATAATGAAGCCCTGAATTCAGGCAGGAACAACTAAGATGGGGACTCAAAGGACAGTTAAGAAGGACTTCCCTGGCGGTCCGGTGGTTAAAAATCTGCCTTGCCATGCAGGGGATGGAGGTTCAATCCCTGGTTGGGGAACTAAGATCCCACGTGCCGCAGAGCAACTAAGCATGCACACCACAACTACCCAGCCTACGCGCCTCAGCTAGAGAATCTGGTTGTATGCCACGGTGAAAGATCCTGCAACTAAGACCCAATACAGCCAAATAAATAAATAAGGGGGGAAAAAAAGACAGTCGAGGGTTAGAAATAACAAAAGCTGCCAGTGACTGAGTTCACTCTGGGCCAGGCCCTACCAAGTCACGATCCTGCACTTTCTGGCCCTTTACAAAAAACGCGCCACCCTGACCTGGTCCATTAGCCCGCACCCTGGGCACTGGACCACACAGAAGTGAAAAGGGGTGTGGCTTGCTTCCCCACCTCTTCCCCACACCCGTTCATTACCTGTTGAGTTTGCCAGGTGGGAGGATCCAGGGTCAGTTGCTTGGGTTCCAAAGTATTGACGGACTTAGTGAGATGGCATCCTTTATTTTCTTATTGACTTCCTTTTTCTGGAATTTTGAAAAGTAATTTATACTATTGCATAAAGATTAAGAGCCCTGGATTCGGGGTGCCTTGGGCAAGCCACCTCACCTCTCTGCGTTAGTTTTCTCACCTATGTGATAAGGTGGTATGGATTGAATTGAGTGAAATACATGGTAAGCTCTAAGAAACAGTGGCTGGCACCGAGTGTGCAGTAATTATAAAAATCGAATAATACAGAGCATATAAAACATTAACCCCCTGCCCTGCCTCTGACCTTAGCAGCTTGCGCATTTGTCCTTCTGTATCTCTCTCCACATGCAGGCACATGTACACAGGTGTGTGCATATACATGTTTGTTAATGGGACCATAATATACTCCTTACTCTATAATTCTCTTTTTTCATCTTTTTTTATTTAATAACATATCAAAGACATCCTCTCCAGGTCTATATATGGAAATCTAATTCCATTCTTGGCTGGGTGATATTAGGGAGTTTTTACCCTTTCCTGTAGCTGCTGCTTTTTCAGGCTCTCTACACACTTCAGGGGGAGGACTGGGGTGGGGATCCTGGGCCTGGGCCCACCTTCTCTTGCTGCAGACATCGCCTCATCCTGTTAGACCTGGCTTCTCTCCTCATCTGGATCTCTCCCAGGGCTGTAGCCTCTGCATTTTGGCTTCAGCTGTCTCCCTTTGCTCAGCACTCCCCCAGACACGTATCCCACCCGTGTGTGAAGTCCACTGGGGGCATGGGTCCCTGTGTACATCAGAAGACAAACATAGCTGGTGGGGTGGGGGACGCGGTGTTACCTAAACTCATATCTGCCTGTTGCACCCTTGCCCTAGTGCGTGGCCCGGAAGTTAGGAGCGCAGGAGAGCTCAGCTCTGGGCTCCCCCTGTGACCTTGGGTCAAAACCCCTTCCTGTTCTGCGCCTCTCTTGTGCTCCCTGTGAAAGGAAGCAGTTGGAGGGATTAGAAGCAAGGGTCTCCGGGGCTATCCACCAGTGTCCTCCCAGGAAGCTCAGGTCATCCCAGTCCTTGCAGGGCCACTACCCCCAAACCTGCTCCCCTGGGATTTCCGCCCCTCCCCCCCACCAGATCAAGGAGCAGCAGCAGCAGCTGCAACTGTGATTTGGAAGCTCATCTCTCTCCAGAACACAGCTTGATTTGTTGTTATTTTAAAGCTTTGGCAGGTTTGCTTCCCAATTCACTTTGGCTCAGGCTGTGATGGAGCCCGTGTCCTCTCAGTAGAAGGAAGCCGGGGTGGGGGTGGGCATGTGCTCCTGAGAGCTCCCTCTTCCTCTGATGATGCCATAAGCCCCTCACAACCCCCTGAAGGTCCATAGGCAAAAAAGGCAGTGATTATACCCATTTTCCAGATGGAGAAACTGCGGCTCAGAGGGATAACTTGTTCCTGTTGGCACAGCCAGAGCCTCACAGTTCCTCCTACCTCTTGCTTTAGAATTTTGCCCACATGTTGTTTAGGAAGTAAAGAGAGCTAGGGACTTCCCTGGTGTCCAGTGGTTAAGACTCTGCCCTCCCAATGCAGCGGGTATGGGTTCGAGCCTTGGTCAGAGAACTAAGAAAAGAGAGAGAGAAGGTGCTGTCTGGTGCTTGCCCATGGGGTGTGAAGGCCATTGGCTAAGTACTCCCAGTACTGGGGCAGGGATGGTAACCCCAACACCGAGGCTCACCATTCATGGTCGAGTGTGGTATCCCAAGCTCCCCCCGGACGCCCTGAGATGGCCGAGCAGCAGCTAGACACATGTGAGATGTTTGAGGTTGTTGAGTCATAAACTAGTTAGGATGAGGCCAGCCCCTCACTGAGTGGGCAGCGTCTCTGTAGGCCTGGGTTAGGGTTGGGGACACCGGCCAGGCTTCCCCCCTGAGAACTCTGTCCAGCACCCCCGACACCCTTGCCACCTCCCTCAGTGGTTCTTCTCCCGGGTCTGGTCAGTATATCGTCCGTCAAGAGCGCACCGGCAGCAGGAAGCCGTACTGGGAAATCTGTTTAGTGGCTGTTACCAGGAACAGTAATCTGGTGCAGCCTCCCGTCCTCTGTTGCAATAAATAACAGATAATGACATTTCCAGTCTGAGCTGTGGCCGGCGCCGCCCACGTGGCCCTCACCTCGCCGGCTGTGCCCCACAAGCTGCCACCCTTCACGGGGCCAGCGATTCTTCATCGTTCTTAAATTGCCCCTGTTTCTTCCTGCTGTGTCGTTTCCTGCACAGCTGTTTGCTGTTCACTGACCTTAACTGGAGGTGGATTTAGCCTGTCCTCCTGCCCCACGGGGACACCAGGGCATGGCTCCTGCGGATGGCGGGGCACGGGGGAGCTGGCTCCTCACCCAGGATGCCCTTTAGGCTGGGCGTCCAAACCTGGAAAGAGCCAGGCCTTTGTCAGAGGGGCTTTTAAGCTCTCGTTCTTCCAAACCCTTTCCTCACCCTTGTCATCCTGCCTTCCATAGGAGGAATGACTCCCCCGGGTTACAGGAGGAGGAACTGAGGCTGAGAGGGGTCGTGACCTGCCAAGCCTTTCAGAGGTGTAGTTCTGCCCAAGAACCTCATCTGCCTGGCTGAGTTTCCAGGTGCAGACGGGAGTGTAGCCTGGGCGCCCCTGCAGGGTGTGAGGCCTGAGCACCAGGGTGCCATTACGGGGCCTCCCCACCCCGTTTCCTGACCCCCGACAGTGGAGTCTCATCTGTTTTCTAGCTCCTTCTTGGTCTTGCTCAAGTGTGGTTTTTTTTTTCCCCCTCCCACTAAAGTCTTCGGTGGCTCCCTAGTACCTTTAGAATAAAGTCTAACCACCTCCATGTGGTATCCAGGGCCCTCAGTCCATTCATTCCCTGAGCACAAGCTGCCAACTTCAGCAGCATAAGCAACCCACCCAGGCTGGGAGTTCCAAGGCCTGAGGATCAGAGTAACTCTACCTGGCCCAGACCTGTCGCCGCGCTCCCTGGAGCTCTGCTCCTGTGCATCACCAGGGTCCTTAATTGATCATTAGTGCTGTTGCTCCTGGAATGTTAAGAAGCCCTAGGGTGTTTGTTGAGGCTGCTCTATTTTTCAAATTTATATATATATACAAATATATATATATCAGTTCTAATGATAGGCAGCTCCAATGACAGTTCCAAAGACTGGCTTCGAAGATATTTAAAATTTATATATATATGTATATATAAAATATATAAAATTTATATATATATATATCAGTTCCAGTGACAGGCTTCCAATGACAGGCAGTTCCAATGACAGTTCCAAAGACTGGCTTCGAAGATATTTAATGTGTCCCAGGCTGTGGAGGTACACAGAGAAGGGAGAGGGTATTTTCACATAAAGCCATCTTTTGATAAAGATTTTTTTTTTATGTGAACCGTTTTTAAAGTCTTCATTGAATTTGTTACAATACTGCTTCTGTTTTACATTTTGGTTTTTTGGCATGCGGGATCCTAGGTCTCTGACCAGGAATTGAACCCACAACCCCTGGTGGTGGTGTCCTAACCACTGGACTGCTAGGGAAGTCTGAAGCCTAACCTTTTGAGAGTTATGATGACTCCGGAGAGCCAGAGAAAAGGTGCTGACCCCTGGGACAGGTGGAGTTGCCGAGGGGCTGAATGTCCATGCAGGGCTGGTGCAAAGCCAGGGAACCTCCTGACTTTAGCTTGGGGCATCTATGCTAACTTGGCTTCTGGTGGTCCCTGGATTGGCCTTCTCCAGCCTCCCTAAGACTTCCCCACTCCCCACCCTGTTCTCTTTGGCCCAGCAACTCAAGTGTGTTGTCTGGCTGGCTGTCTGCATCCGGCCTGGCCCTGTGGTTCTGCTCTGGGGCCCCTCCTGCTCCCTGGGTCCTGGCCCCCATGAAGACCCTTCCTCCTTTTATGCTCTCCCCCTCAGAACTCAAACATTAACGTCTCCTTTAGCCTAAACAAACATTTATTGAGCATCTACAGTGTGCCAAGCAGCAATCCAGGTTTCAGAGTGACCTCAGGAGTCAGGCCAAGCCTCAGCTCTCCTGAAACACCTGTCCTAGGGATGGTGAAACCAAGAGTAGACACACTCAGATTAACACTGAAAGATCACTGGTCTGCACGGCCTCTCACTTCCCTCGAGTGGCCCAGCTTCAGCCAATGCCACGTGCTGTCCCACCGTTGTCTCTGTCCCCTGCCTTCCTCCCAAGCTCTGGTCTTGGGTGTCAACTGGGACCAGACAGCTCTTCCAAGGAGTCCCCTCGCACTGCAAGTATCAATGAGTCCAAAGCTAAATATTGTGGCAGCCGCTCGTCCCCACTCTGCTGACATCACCACCATCCATCCTGTTGGCCGACTGGCAGCCTTGGATAAGCAGCATCCTTCCTTTTCCTCACCTTCCAAACCCAGCTAGGATCGGAAGTTCCATGGGCATCTGGGAATGTTCTGGAAAAAGAGCATCTGCTGAGAATATGGAGGACAAATTGACCGTGAGTCACTGAATCTGTACTTTCATCCAAGGCCCTTTTTCTGAAACTCAGATCTGATCATATCCCTCACCTCCTTAAAAGCCAATAGCAGCCCCCAGATGTCTGCAGAATCTCAGTCCCACAACGCGTGGTGCTTGTCAGTCAGACCCTCCTTCCCCTCCTAGCCAGCTACAAGCCAGGTGCCTGCTAAACTGGGGGATTTAAGCATGAACAACAATGTCCTGTTTCTAAAGGGGGCACAGTCACAGGAGAGACAATTTCAGTATGATGCAGTTAACCCTCCTCTAGAAATCCCAACCCATGTTAGGAGTGTACAGGAAAGAGTAACTTGTACTTCCCCTGGGGAAAAATCAAGGAAGGAGTCATGGAGGAGGAGACATTTGAGTTGTTCCTGAAGGATGCATAGGAGTTCACTAGCCATGAGGCAGAGCCTGGGTGAAAGCATAACGGCAAGGAAGTACCTAGAGTGTCAGGAACAGGCAGTGAGGCTTTAGGGGCTGGTGTGGTGGGCTTGGTGAGGCTGGAGAGCTAGGCGGGGGCCAGGGAGGAAGGCTCTCGCATATGTGTGCATCCATCCTTGTGTCTCTGTGCCTCCAGCCTGTGAGCCTCACCGTGTTCTCCACCTAGTCCAGGAGCAGGACTTTAGGGAGTATTTGCTGAATGCTCTTGACATCATTGACTCAGCCTGCAGCTAAAGTGGCTGCCCACCGAATTCTAGCGGGAGGGAAGGTGAAGGTTCACTGGAGGCCCCTGCCTGCCTTCTCATGGATATAACGAGCATTCCAGAAGCAGGGCTGAGACTTCAGCCTTTGGAGACCCCTCCCACTGGCTGGTCACAGGCCCTAGGGCTACGGAATTTGGGAGCTAGGATCTACTTGGCACACCTGGCCAGGGGCTCCCTGCCTGGCCCTCCCTCCAAGGTGCATCTTTGTGGCAGCCCCAGAGGAGCCAGGCTTACCTATAGCCTTAGCTGGGGTGCTGCGAGAGGAACAGGGCATTTTCAGGACACTGGATATGAGGGCGGAAAACCAAAATGATCAGGCCTCTCCCTTGGCTGTGGCTCCCATAACAGAGCCTGGGCCAGGTGGCTACCAGGTGGCAGACACACCTCTGGGTGAGGAATTGTCTGTAGGAGGCCCCAGCCCAAAGCTTCAGGAAAACAGCAGTTGGTTATGCAACCAGGGCCGGGCTGGGGGAGGCTGGAGCTGGCTGTGTCTGGGGTCTTTAATGCAGTGAGTTTGTGTTCCCACGATGGCCAGGGTCTATCTCAGCCACATGTCTACAGACCACCACTGTCCATAGGAGAACTCCATCCACTTCCTCTCTGTCAGTGAACGGGAGTAAGATCCCGGCCCAGCCTTCTACTAACTCCTCTTGTGTGACCCCAGACAGCTTACCTGGGCCGTCACTATTGAGAGACTTGTCCGTACGAAGCACTCCTGCTGTGTCCAGAGCACAGTCCACATTACATAAGCTCCTGCTTTTATGACTATGGACCTGGGTCCCCCTCCCAACCCTGCCACCTCTTGGTGACATGAACTTAGCCAAGCCACCCAAGAGTTCTGGGCCTCTGATTCATCATTTAAGACATCCAGATCATAAAACCTCCCTCACAGGGCTGTTGTGAACATAAACCAGATTAAATGTGATAATGATAATGGGTGTTGAGCACTGAGCTGGGTGCCAGGCGTAGAGTAAGTGCTCAATAAATGGCGACTATTATCATTATTATGAGTCGTTAACTCTAAGTAACCACTCGGTGGGGAGCAACGGGACATGAGCCTGCTTCCTCCACCACCTGGGCCCTCCTCTGCGCTGAGTCCCTCCTGGCCAGTATGGGGTCGGAGAGCTGCAGGCCGCCAGTGTGATGCAGTGGTCCTGGGAGACCATGGATCCAGGGATTCAGATGTAACTATGTGGTCCTGTGGCTGAGAGGCTGGAGCACTCGAAGAGCTCAGTGGGGGCCTGGGTCAGTTCCAGGAGCAAGGGGTTTCTTTAGGGCTGGAAGGAGCTAACCAGGGGCCAGGAGCCTAGTGCTTAAGCTTAAGGAAAGCTCGGTGTGGGTCAGGGAGCCCTCCGGGTGCAGTGGGCTTCATCCACCCTAGAGCTTCCTCCTTCAGCAGGTTGGCCTAGGGACAGGGCCCTGGGGTGCACAAAATCTCCCAAGCCTGGCAGATTTTATGAGGGTTGTGTCTGAGAACTCCTGATAGAACCGTTCACTGATTCCTTTTCTCCTTTTTTTTATGGAAGTATTGTCAATTTGCAATGTTTCAGGTGTACAGCAAAGGAATTCTGTTACACATGCATATATATCCTTATTCTTTTTCAGATTCTTTCCTATCATAAGTTATTATAAGATACTGATATAGTTCCCTGTGCTATACAGTAGGTCCTTGTTATCTATTTATTTTTATTTTATCTATTTATTTGGCTGTTCCAGGTCTTCGTTGCAGCATATGAGATCTTAGTTCCCCGACCACAGATTGAACCCAGGCCCCCTGCCTTGGGAGCAAGGAGTCTTAGCCACTGGACCACCAGGGAAGTCCCTATCTATTTTATATACAGTAGTGTGTATCTGTTAATCCCAGACTCCTAACGAATCCCTCCCCGCCCCCTTCCTCTTTGGTAACCTGAAGTTTGTTTTCTATGTCTGAGGCACAGTGATTTCCATCCTCACACACCCCTGGGAGAGTCAGTGCTGTTACCTGTCCCCACAGAAGACCCCGTGAGACCCGAGGTCCCCTTAGAGGTCGAGAGGGACAAGTGTGGAGTCCCCACCGGGCCACCTGGCCAGGGTCTTTGGAGCACCTTCGTTCAGCCTTTCAAAACCCAGGCTCTCTTTATGTGGAAACCTTCTACCTTTTTAAATGCTGTTTGAAATTTCAAAGCATTTTATGTTTGAAAAAAGTGAGCAGGACAGTCTTGGAAGCATGCAGTAAGGGACGCACCCTAGCCTGGGGGGTCTACATTGACCCCTCCCTGCCTGAGCCAGGCCGGCTCTGGAAACCATCCCCGGCCATCCCCTCCAGCCCTTCGTCCTTTCCATGTGTGTGCGTGATTCATTTCCACTCTGTGTGCCCGCATCAGCCAGCTTCAGTCCCGGCAGGACTCAGAGCTGCTCTGTCCATGCAGGCCAGCCTTTGTGTGTCTCTTCCCTGGAAGGGGCTGTGTGCCCACGTGTCCTGAGAGATGCCTGCTGAAGGAAGGAGTGAATTCCTCGAGACCCACGTCTCACGCGGTCTCCCTTTGATCATATGTTATTAGATCTTATGGTTTTTAAAACCTCCCTCTCAGTTTCAGAGTGAAAAACTGTCTCCACTCCTTTGCCCAAACTCTTGTTTGCAGCCAGGGCTGCCTCTGTTTGCCCTCCTGTCACCCACCCTGTGTGCCCGGGGTGCACGCTGGGGCCCGTCGAGACAGCTCAAGTCCTTGCTTCCCACGTTTGCCTGGAAAAGAGGCAAAAATCAAGCATGGGGGTCTCTGTTTTGAGAGGCGATGCTGAGGACAACCAGGACCAGGAAGAATTAATGGGGGTAGGTGGGGGTGGAGAGGCAGTGGTCCCCCCATTTCCTGGCGGCTTCATCCTGCCTGAGGTACCCAAGCCCCCATCAGACACACAGTGGGGCACGAGCATAGAGGTGATCCCAAAGCACATCTTAGGTGTGATTTCTCAGTCTGCGCTCATGAGTGTTCATCTTGAGCTCCTTCCATCTCCTTTTAAAACCTCCTCTCTACTCAGGATGCAGTGCTGACTGTAGCAAGTGGCAGGCGGGCGGAAGGAGGTATTTTGGAAGCGAATCCTGAAATCTGCAGTGCTGCCTTTCAGCTGGGAGGGGTGGCTGGCGGCTGGGGGCTGCCCAGGGTTGGGATTAGTAGGTGGTCCCCAAGTGGCATCAGTGGCTCATCTGGTGGTGAGCACGGGAGGGCCCACTCAGAGGAGGCAGCACAGGGAGGAGGCCGGCCCTGTGTGGGTTAGTGCACCTGCCATCCGCAGCCGGGATGCAGGACGGCTGCTTATCCCTGGCACAGGACTGGGGTGGAAAGCAGAGACTTGTCTTCCTTCTGAAACTCTTCTCTGGTCGCCTCCTGGCTCCTGTCTCAGGCCAAGCAGCAGGTGGCTGGCATTCTTAGAACTGTGCATCTTAGGGCCCTAGTGACTCTGTATTTGTAGTGGTCAGGGTTTGGGTCAGCCTGCCCTCTGCCCCACTGGCCCCCAAGCTGTGTCCCAATGACAAGAGGAGGGGCCTGGTGCTACGCCCTCTCCCACTTGAGGCTTGACCGAATCTGGAGTTCTGGAGAAGGGGCCAGGGCCCAGGGAACCAGCCTTGCCTCCATTTGAGCTGCCAGGGAGGAAGGAAGGCTTGGATAAGTCTTGTCTGGGCTGAGACCTGGGGCTCAAACAGCATGGGGTTCACATCCCAGTTCCCTATGGTCAAGTTACTTAGCCTCAAGCCTCAGATCCCAAGTTTATAAAACAGGGACAATACCCACTTCCTAGGGTGGTTGTGAAAATGAAATGAGATTCTACATAAAACACCTACCTCAATGCTTGGTGTAGCAACCAGGCTCAATAAAGTATATAAGTATTTATAAGATGTATTGGGTTGGCCAAAAGGTTCACTCAGATTTGTCTATAACATCTTACAGAAAAACCCAAACAAACTTTTTGGCCAACCCAATACATCAGTATCTAGTTAAAGTCATTTGGCAACATGCCCCGGGTTTCAGGTACCAAGTCTCTCTGTGGCAAGGAGGCCACGTGTAGCCCCTGCACTCCAGCCCTCCAGGCTGGAGATGAAGCCTGACTGATGTCTCGAAGTTGAGCAGGGCTGAGGCTGTGATCAGAGGGGTCGCTGACCCATTGGCACCAGCTACAGGATCTGGGCATTGGAGGCAGTTGTGCACGTGATTTCAGCTTCTTTAATCCATCCTGACCCACAAAAATCTTGGTCTGGCCAAAAACTTAAGTTGGGACAAGTGATTTCGGGAAACATTTAGCATAAGCTTCCTTTAAATAGGAATTCTGCTTACCCATTTAAAATAGATTTTGATGTAGCACAATTCAATGTACATTTTGGCCTATTCCTTCCAGGTATTTTTATGTGCGTGTATTGACTTCTAGATAGCTACGAACACATATACATTTATATGGGAGAGAAACGCACTAGACTTTCTGTTTATAACTTGGTTTCAAAACTTCATTTATTGTGAACCTTGTTCCGTGTCAGTAAATACACGGTTCCATCGTGACCGTTTTTACTTCTTTCATTTATATCATCATTTTTATTGCAGAGTACCTTTCTCCAAAATGCAGTCGGATTTTTCTTGCTGCTGAAAATTCAAATTCTAGCGCTGGGGACACGGTGGGTGACGTGAAGTGCACATGCGTGGGCTGACTTCTTGGCGTTGTTCCTGCCTGTGCTGTGATGGTTGTCTGGATATAGCCATTTCTTTCCCGGGCTTTCCTGGGGGGGCAGGGTGGGGACGGGGGAGCAACCACTCTGGGAACATCATTGCTGCCTGCTTCCTAGGGAGAGACCGTCTCGGTGACAAACTTCCGTTGGCTGAAACTCTTGGGCAAGTCCTTTTCCAGATGAGTTTGGCTCATTCATCAAGTCCTCTGCTCGATGGGACCCTCAGTGGGGACAAAGGGCCGTGCCTTGTTCATCCTCCTCATTCCTAGAACATCGCCTTCCATCGAGTTGTTGAGTCAATGCTTATTGAATTGAAGCACCAAATAGTTTCAAATTAACCACCTTCATTATTCATTTCTGCACAGTGTGCATTTTTCCAGCCTCCTCGTATGGAACATTTGAGCACAATTTCATCTTTCTCTGGTTGGCCGAGCGTTGGGAACACCACTCTCTCTGTGATGGATGTTGATGTCGTGGTGAAGCCTTCAGGCTGCTGGGTACCAAGTGCCCTTGGAAGGGTGCGAGCCTTTTCGTTCCCTCCTACACGCGGGCACCGTGTCCGCTCCCTTCTTTTTTTTTTTAATTAATTAATTTATTTTTACATATGTCTCTTCCCTCTTGAACCCCTCTCTCACCGCATCCAACCCCTCTAGGTTGTCACAGAGTACTGGGTAGAGCTTCCTGTGTTATACAGCGGCTTCCCATTGGCTACCTGTATTATATATGGACACAGCGGCTTCCCATTGGCCACCTATATTATATATGGACAGAGGGGCGTGGCAGTCACAAAAGAGCTGGACACAACTTAGGGACTAAACAACAATATATATGTTGGGATACTGCTCTTTCAATTCATCCCAGCCTCTCCTTCCCCCACCGGGTCCGCAGGTCTGTTCTCTACGTCTGCATCTCTATTCCTGCCGTGCAAAATGAGGCACCTGTTCCCTTCTAGTTGGTGGCAGCTTG
>NW_011495033.1:1639077-1642524 GCF_000754665.1 Bison bison bison | reverse complement strand
TTGGGGACCCTGCCTTGGGCTTCCCTGATAGCTCAGTTGGTGAAGAATCCACCTGCAATGCAGGAGATCCCCGATTCAATTCCTGGGTCGGGAAGATCCCCTGGAGAAGGGATAGGCTACCCACTCCAGTATTCTTGGGCTTCCCTTGTGGCTCAGCTGGTAAAGAATCTGCCTGCAATGCAGGAGACCTGGGTTCAATCCCTGGGTTGGGAAGATCCCCTGGACAAGGGAAAGACTACTCACTCCAGTATTCTGGCCTGGAGAATTCTGTGGGCTGTATAGCCCATGGGGTCACAAAGAGTGGGACACAACTGAGTGACTTTCACTTTCACTTCTCACTTGGGGACCCGCCGTGGAGAATGGGGGCTCTGTGTGGAATGAGTCAGGGGCTCCCAGTGAGGACATGAAGGCCGGCCTGGAAGTGAGGTGCCCGAGCTCTGTGGTCTCCCAGACCTTGTCGCACCTTTGACTCTAGCCAGCAGTGTGGGATGGTGAAGGTAATGATGTTGGATGGAGGGTGGGGTTCCAGAGAGTCTTGGGGTAACCAAGTAGCCTGGATTATGGGGATGCTGAGGAGGGCGCCCCATAGACCTTGGACCCAGTCTGCACTCACAGGTGGCCTGCAGGATATCCCCGGAGGAGGGGGGAGCAATCAGGAGTGGTCACGTGGAGGGCAGGGCACACATTCCTGCCCCCTACTCTTAGTAAAGGACCAGTGGTGTCATTTCCTCTGTGGGCAGGCCAGCCTGGCTTCATGCTGTACACTTAAGAGTGAGGCCAACTGGCAGCTTTCCCAACCCCCACCCCCACCCCAACACTGCACCCTGAACGAGGCTCTTCCTGGTCTGGTCTCCCATTGCCCCACCAGTCAGCATCACTCAGCATGGACCAGGCATTCCTTGCCCCCAGCTGCCAAGTGAGTATTTCCTGTCTCTGTGTGTCTTTTCCCCCAAGCTGGTCAGCACAATTCCAGGAGGGACCCCCTCTTGCCTTCTCAGGTGTAATATTAAAAGTAGCTCTTCTTGGAGGACTTCCCTGGTGGTCCAGTGGCTAAGACTCTGTACTCCCTATGCAGGGGCCCAGGTTCAACTCCTAGTCAGAGAACAAAGTCCCACATGCCAAAACTAAAACCCAGCACAGCCAAATAAATACATTCATTAGATATGTTTTTTAGTAGCTCTTTTTTGCTCCTTCATTTATTCTACGACAATTCATGATGCTGCTACTGGAACCAGGAGGATGAAGAGAAACAGGCATGGCCTCTGTCCTCCAGGAGCTCACAGCCTGGTAGGGGAAGAGACTGTAGTTACATAGCCAGGAGGATGAGGATGAGATCTCAGTGGAGGAGAAGAGACAAGAGCCTGGTAGGAAAGCTCCAACTGGGTAAGAAGTCAGACAAGGCTTCCTTGAAGGAGCTGTGCTTTTGCCGAGGTCTGAAGGATAAGTAGGCTGATAAGCAGAGAGTGTGACCAACTACATCCCAGATGGAGCAAGCAGCAGGTGCCAAGGTCCGGTGCAGGAAAAGCAGATAGAGGACCAGGGCCTGAAGTCAGGTCAGCATGGCTGGGGCTGGAGAGTAGAGGGCCAGGCGGTGGAGCAGAGGGAGAGGGGTGCGAGCTGAGGCCACAAGGAGGTAGGTGTGGATGTGGAGGGGGCGGACAGTTTGAGTGAGATTTAGAGTTCTTGGAGATGGATTATTTAGGTGGGTATGAGGGAGAGTGAGGATCAAGGATGATTCTGGGTTTGGGCCTATATGATTGTTGGGTGTGGTATCCTTTACTGAGATGGCCATGCGGTACTCTGGTTACTGCCTGGCTTCTTACCGTGTACTGTGCTGATGAGCACTTTTGTGAATCAGCTCCCTTGATCCTCCCAGAGGTGGCATGCACCTGCTTGTTACCACCGTTTTCAGGACAAGGAAACAAAGCCCAGAGAAGGTTAGTTGCAAGTCTAAGGTTGCCTCTAAATGGCAGACTCTGTGCTCTCCTGCCCCAGAGCCTGTATCCTGTGGCCACACCCTGAGCCACCCCCCTTTCCCTGAGCATGTTCTGGGCTGGGATGCACCTTTGCAAAAGGAACACATGGAGCATGTGAGTTAGGCCCAGAAGGTAGACTTGGTTTGTCTAATGCTCAGACACAGTTTCAGGCTGCAGGAAGCATGAGACGGTCAACCCCTAGAAGCCAGCACTCACTTGCCCAGGGCAATTCCGCTCAGTGAAAGCCCACTCGGCAGGGAAGCTAGTGCCTCCCCCAGGCCTGGCTGTCCTTGACATGACTGCAGTGTTCCCTTTGCACTGAGTTGATGTGGTGGCTGGCTCACATTCCCTCATCTACACAGGGTCATGGGGATGAGCAAGAAAAACAGCCAAGTGGCTTCAGCACCTCGTTCCTCTCTTTACCCCGGGGAGGAGGGGCCCATGTGTGTTTCCTGAGGCCCAACTTATGGGCTTATGGGGGGCCCTGTCCTCGAGGTAGAAGGGTTGGGGCGAACTTTGGGAAGGGCAACAAGAGGCAGCTCTAGGCGGGGAGGGAGATCTCCAAACCAGGTCAGGGCTGATGACTTGGAGCTCCAGGCGGACAGTCTGCGGGCCCCCAGAGAGGCCAAGCCCCAGCCTGGCACAGATCCCAGCCCAGGTCTGGCACAGGAGTGGCTGGGCCCCACAGCACCCAGGGGACCCTTCCCAGTCACACTGCACTGCCAAGACCCCAAGCCTGAGATCTTCGTGAGAGCCAGGCCTAATCAGACTGGGGTGGACTGTCCTGCCAACCTGGAGGGAGCTGAGCTTGGAGCCGGTTACAGTGTATTTGGAGAAATCAAAGAAAAGTGATGTCTCTTGTACCTGAGCATCAAATGGAGGCCAGCGCAGACACCACCCCCCCATGATGTATCATAGCTCCCCTCCTGCCATGAACTGGCTCCCCACTTCCTGAGGCTCAGCCTCCCCATCAGGTGGTGACAACATGCTCGGGAAAGCCAAGCTGGTGACATTTCCCTCTCGGCAGAGAGGTGTGCTCCTTGCTCAGTTGGCAGCCTGCAGAAAAGGCCAAGCCAGGGATCCAGCCTTCCCTTAGGGGGAGGGGGAGGGAGAGAGCTCCCCACCCTGCAGGGATCAGGCAGCTTCCAGGCGGCAGAAAGACTGATTGATTAGCTGGTGTGACTGTTTTGTAAGGAGGACACACTGTCCCCTAATCAGACTCTGCCGGGTTAGCCGGGACGAGGTCTCAGCCCCCGCCAAGTCCCCTTCTTCTCCTGGTGCGTTTCATCTGGCTTTTCCCACTGCTGCTTGTGGCTGTGCATTTGGAGGAAGCAAAATACGCATTTAGAAGTGATGAGCTTAAGCAATTCTGTAGAAGGAAAAACGCTGCAGAAACTAGGTTCTGGCTACTTATGTGTCCGGAGGCTATTATATAACAGCTCGAGAGGCAGACCTGAGTCTGTTCCTTGGT
>NW_011495033.1:1611225-1638977 GCF_000754665.1 Bison bison bison | reverse complement strand
ACTACTCCCTGCAAGATGGGCCCACTTATGTATGCTGGGGTGGCTGGGATGGGTAAGTGAAGGGCCTTGGCATCAAGGAAGTGCCTAAGCGGGCACTGGTATTTCTCACTACATCATCACCTCACCTTGTCAGGCACACGAGTGAGTTTTCTGCATGGTTATATCCATGTATATGTTCTCTTTGTTGAATAGCATCATTCCTGCCCGCACTTCCAGGGGCGATGCAGCCTGCCTGTGAAGGCCATATCCTGGTTGTGTTTGCTCCGCCTCTGGTACTGGGCGTTTGGGTTGTTTCCAGTTCCTTGCTGTTGAACGTCATGCAGCTGTGACGCTCAGCAAGCTTATTTCTTTGATGTGATCCCAACAGGATGTACTTGTTGGGGGTGAATTTCTATCGCGGCCATCCAAGGAAGGGTATGCATCCTTGGTGCCCCACAGCCAGCTGCTGGGTTCAGATGATCTGTGTCCTTCGGGTCATCTCCCCTTGGGGCTCTGAAGCAAAAACCGTGCCCTCGGAAGATGACGAGGGCTCCTGGGTGATAGTTTTCCCAGCCCCTCAGCCGGGGAGGAAGGGACTGAGTATTTACATTCCTGTGTCCTCTCTCTCGTAGAAAGTCTGCACCAAATGCGGGATCGAGGCCTCTCCCAGCCAGAAACGGCCCCTGTGGTTGTGTAAGATCTGCAGTGAGCAGAGAGAGGTAGGGTACCCAGGGCAGTGGGGTGCGGGGAGGGACCAGTCAGGTCGGGGCGGGGCACACTGGCACTGGGGGAGGTTCATGGCTGGTTGCTTAGAGGGGCTTCGCAGGAGGTCAAGGAGGGTGGCCTACCCAGGGCAGCCAGGGGCAAGGGTGGGGAGGGGCAGTCTGCTGGCTTGGCGCTCCCCAGCATAGCGGCCACAGTGGGCCCGAGTTCTGCTCTGCCTGGGGTCCTTGGTTTCCTCAGGGAGCCCCTCACACTGAGTGTAGGCGCAGGTGACATTTGCGGGGAGCTGTATTTATCATAACAGAAATGGCTGCTCCGGGTTGAAGGTTTCCTCTGGGCCTGGCACCACGCGAAGTCCTTTACATGCAGGAATTCATTTCATCCCTGTGCAACCCCATGTGTGTGCTCATGCTTCAGTCGTGTCTGACTCTTTGCGATGCTTTGGGCTGCAGCCCGCCAGGATCCTCGTCCATGGGATTCTCCAGGCAAGAATACTGGAGTGGATTGCCACGCCCTCCTCCAAGGGATCTTCCCAACCTAGGGATCGAACCCAAGTCTCTTGCATTTGCAGGCAGGTTCCCAGCGCTACCTGGGAATCCCCCATGCAACCCCACAGATGAACGCTATTATCATCCCCTTTTATTGATGGGGAAATGCGGATGCAGGAGGTTAAGCATCTTGTGGTCACCAAGCTAGTTAGTGGGTCTAACACCGTGGTCTTGTGATGACGCTGTCGCCAGAGTCCCTTCTGGTTCTAAGTTTCCATCATTCTAGTTCTGATCCCATTTTAAGGGAAGAAGTCGAGGCTCAGTGAGGACTCTGAGGTGAAAACAGATGGGGAGGCTCGAACCTACGTCTCCTAACCCCCACACCCAGGACTTTCCTCCCTGTACCAGGATCGGAAGCGGGGCCAGAAGAGTAGAGGACATTGTCGGGCTGCTCCTGGGGAAGGTCATGGGTCGGAAATTTCAGGAACAGGAGGAGTCAGGGGGAGGGAGAATGTTCCAGGCTATCCACATGTGGATTTACTTTTTTTACTTATCTGCTTGATGATTAATATGCGCCTTTCATCCTAAGATCTGTAAAATGTCTTTAGTTACAGAAAGTCCTCAGCCATGACATCCTTGAATCTTGCTGCCCTGCCATCTGAGTCTCCTGGAAACCCTGCAAGATACTTTTCTGAGCCCCTCCATGCATCCTCCATAGCTCCCAACTGTGCTTTCTCAGTTATTTCTTTATCTTTCTGTTTTTAATTTTTGGTCACACCTTGCAGCATGCCGGATCTTAGTTCCCTGACCAGGGATTGAACTCATGCCCCCTGAAGTGGAAGTGCAGACTCTTAACCACTGAACCACTAGGGAAGTCCTCTCTTTATCTTTTCTGAGATACTTGTTGGTAAATTCTTCAGAACTGCCTTGCAGCTCACTAACTCTTCGCTGGCTGTCTCTCTCATGACAGGGTGTTTTAGAATTAAGGTTTGTCCACTCATCTTGAGTGGGAGTCAGTTTCTCTCTCTTTCTCCCCCTGCTCGTCACCTCCACCCAGCTCTCCTTGCCAAGTGATTTCGAGTTGCCTCCACGTAGGTCCGAGGTCCCTCAGCGCAGGGCCAGCTCTCTTGGGTTAGTGATGAGCTGTGTGTCTGCATTAATAATGGGATTATCCCTGAAGTCCAACATCAAAGCCATAAGCAGTCTGGCCAGGCCCTGGCTATGTGTGTACTTCTTCCAGCCTGTATCAGTGTTCACATCCGTAGATCAGCTTTACTCTGAGGAGAGGGGTGGAGCGGCACCTCTGCTTCTCTCAGCCTCCTTTCCCAAGTGGAGCCCCCCCAGCCTCCATTCTCAGGAACTCTAGCTCTGGTCCCCCACCTCCCACGGGACACTTTCAGTCCCCATACCCTTGAAAGACCAGCCTTCCAGCTGCTTCCACCTGCCTCCAGACCCTGAGCCAGCAAGCTGTGCCTTTAGCCCCTCAAAATCATAAATATTGGGAGTTTCTGATCCATCAAGATGTAGACCTTGTTTTTGAGCACAGTTGAGCTTCTTTGTTGGAATCTTCATATATCACTGGCTGCATCTTCGAAATAGGGAAGATAGCAGGCAGGGCCTCTAGATGTGAACTACCACTCTACACTCTATTGCCCGGAAGTCCTTGATCTCTCCTGTTGAAATGGAGACGATAATACCTATTTCATTGGAGACACTGTGAGAATTCGGGAACATCGTTAACAGTACACCAAGTATCTGGAATGTCCAGCCCAGAATAGGTACTCTGTCAATATTAGAGGCCCTCCTCGCTCACCCAGCTGGAAAATCCCCCTTTGAATTTGAGGTTTTCTGGGCTTCAAGGGGTCCCTTTGAAGATGCAGGCATCCCCCCTAAAGAAGGGATATATGTGTATATATTATGGCTGATTCATTTTGCTGTACAGTAGAAACTAACACAACACTATAAAGCAACTATACTCAAATAAAATTTTTTTTTAAGATGCAGGCATTCACAAGATGGGAAAATTTCCTAAAACAGTATCTTGTGGGAGACACCTGAGCAGGATGAAAAAACACAACCAAGGTGTGGGAGGACAGAGATGAAAGAATTGTCAAGGAAAGGGAGGAGGAGTGAAAGAAAAGACGAATTCAGCGAATGTAATAATTTAGTGGGGGGCTTGGTGGGGGAGCAGCTGCCCCCATCCAGCCCCGTCACAAGTGCCCCTCAACTCATTAATAGTCCTGAGCTACCATGGACAGTGTCCACCACCAGCCTGTCCTAATCTCCAGAGCGCTCCAACGCCCAGAAAAGTCCAAAATAGCTTAGGATGAATTTTCTTATCTTTCCTACGGCAAAGAATATGAGGCTATGCAGTATGCTATCAGTTTGCCCTTGAATTTCTAGAGGCCGATAAAATGGAGCAAGATCAAGGATGCTGTATCCCCCGTCCACGTGACCAGGCAGACTAGATGTTTAGGAGGTATGGGTGGGCCCTGGAAGTCTTTGTGTCTGAGTCTGGGTGCCTGTGAGTACCATACCCAGATGCTGCATTTTCCTGCCTCCTTTGGGGGTGGGAGAGTGACAGAGTAATTGGTTTCCTAATGCTTTTTTTTTCACAGAAAAATATCTAATCACAACAAAGAGATAGCTAAATAGAAAGAGCATTTGAAATGTCATTTTCGGTGCCACACAGAGCCGGTTCTGAATCTGTGATAAAAATGTGGAGTTCTGTCCTACAGAAGAAAAAAAAAAAACTCGTCCTAATGGAAGAACTTGCATTTTTTTGCTAGAAGCTCTCTTACCACTCGGCCCCAACACTCTTATGTTCTTTTCCATTTGACTCTTCCCTTCTGTCTTCTTTGTCTGCAATTGTAAGTGTTTTTTCTGGAGTGAGTTGAATGCTGGTTACATGTCCCGGGGGCGTCCACTTGGCACCGCTACCTGTTGCATGCCCCTCAGCGATGCGGTGGTGTCAGCTTCGGCCCCTCTGCTCTGGAGGAGTTTGCAATCTCGTGCATTTATTCATTTGGGTACTCAATGCATATTTACTGAGCATCTTCTATGTGCCAGACAAAAGAGCTCTTCTCATGGAGATGGAGACCACACACGCAATACCGTAAATTCTGCCATGTCACAGATGATGAAAATGTACTCGGGAAGAGGGCGATGGGAGTAGCTGCTGTTACATGCAGGAGTTGAGGAAGGGCTTACTGATAAAATGGACTTTTGAGCTGAGGTCTGAAACGCACTCTGTGGCTGTGTGGACAGAAAGCATTCCGAGCGGAGAGTACTGCAAGTACAAAGGCCCTGAGGCACATGTGTCCTTGGTAGGTTTGAAGAGCAGTTAGGAGAACTGTGACTGGCGCAGAGTCAGAGTCGGGAGAGGAGGTCAGAGTTGTGGCCGGGGTGCCAGATCATATTGGTCCTTGTAGACCTTTGGAAAGACTCTGGCTTTTACTCTGAGTGAAATGGGGAGTCTTAAAGGAGAGGAAAGGCATGCCCTGAATACTCCCCCAAGTTTTAAAGAATACTCTGGTTGCTGTGTTGAGAATAAATTATAGACTGTAATGTTAGAGTTAGTTTCATGATATTTTATCTTTCTTATTTAATATTACCCCAGATATTTCAGTTCTTGACTTGTCACCCTAAGAAGTTTTCACTTTTAAAAATATATACATTTTACTCTTTTCTGATTTTAAGATTAATATGAATCATTGACACTCACAATGTGTAGAAAGCATAAAGAAATACAGGCACCCCCAAAATTCATAATCTTACCATCCAGAGGCAATCACTGTTAAAGTTTTGGCATAATTGCTTTCTTTTTTCTGTGTCTTTTTTTTTTTCTTTGTATTGTTGAACCTCTGTTTTAAAATTAACATTTTAACGTAAGCACTTCTCAGTGTAATCAATAATTCTTTGTAAACATTCTGTCATATGGATATTCTGCTAATTTAGGCCATCTGAGTTATTTCCTTTTTCCTTCTCATTGCTAATTGCTTTATATATCTGTGTACTTAGCTCTTTGCCCACATTTGAGATTCTGTCCTCAGAATGGATGCTTAGAAGGGAAAAATAAACATCAGTACTTACAGTCCCTCTTTTAAATTTTATTTATGCATTCCGGCTGTGCTGGGTCTTTGTCGCTGTGCGTGGGGTTTCTCCAGCGGGGCGAGTGGGGACAGCTCTCTACTTGTGCCCTGTGGGCTTCTCGTCATAGTGGTCTCTCTTGTGGAGCACAGGCTCTAGGCACACGGGCCTCAGGAGTTGTGGTGCACAGCCTTAGTTGCTCCAAAGTGTGTGGGATCTTCCCGGACCAGGGATCAAACTCACGTCCCCTGCATTGGCAGGCAGATTCTTAACCACTGGACCACCAGGGAAGTCCTCACTCTTTTCTTATAGACCCTTGAGATATTGCATTTGATTTATAGTTTGCTGGTATATGCAATCTTAAGTAATGACATGTGGACAGTGTATTTCTGAGTCTTTTGCTAGTCTAATGATAGCTGTTGCTTTCATACGAAAAAAGACAATGACTTGACTGATAATGCAATTAATGGTCATCTTTCCCACTCAAAATTCTGTGAGTTTGCTGTCTGTTGTCTAACCGATCGCACGAGCAAAGAGCCACCATGAGGGAGAGGAGGCAAATGTAGCAACTAGGAGAATTGGTACTCAAGGAACCAGAAATAATACTGAGACTGTGAAAGAAATGTTTGAATTTTTAATTTACTGTTCATTTTTTTGACGGCACCATGCAGCTTATGGGATCTTAGTCCCCTGATCAGGGGTCGAACCTGTGCCCCCTACAGTTGAAATGCAGAGTCCTAACCACTGGACCACCAGGGAAGTCCAAATAAGTTTTTAAGTTGAGTAAAAGAGATAAGAGAAGCAATAGAAGTCAAATTGGACCAATAAGACATTTGAAAAATGAGCAAGGAAATTTGGGGAAAAAAAAAAAACCAAATGAACCATTTTCATTTCTAAAAATGAAAAATGTTATTAATGAGCTTGAAAACTCAATCAAATGATACTTTGGTAATTTTTTAGACCAGTAAACCTTGTCATTCCCATTAACAGCCACAGATGTTTCCTTATCATTTGCTTCTTATTAATTGGTTTTTTTTTTTTTTTGATCCCTGGTTGGCACTCCCAATAGCTAGGAGTCCCTGGCTCCTGATTTCCACTCTACTAACGGCCATGAGGATGACGTTTTTGTGACCACATGAAACTACAGTCTTTACCTAATTAAATCAGCTGCTTATATAAGCATTCAGCTAGGCAGCTGCCTGTCCCACTTCATTTCCATTCCCTCTGTGAACGGGCATGTTCCTTGGTCACTTTCCTGGTTTCCTTGTTGGTAAATGAATAAACTCCGATATATGTTCAAGATTTAAAGACACAGAAAAGGGACTGAGACAGCCCTGAACAGACTGTTCCGTTTGTTTTCGTATTTGGCCATGCCAGGTCTTAGCCGGGGCACTTGGAGTCTTCGGTCTTCACTGTAGCATCAGGGATCTTTAGTTGTGAAATGCGGGGTTCAGTTCCTTGTGAGTGAAACTGTTAGTCACTCAGTCGTGTCCAACTCTTTGCAACCCCATGTACTGCAGCCCACTAGGCTCCTCTGCCCATGGGATTCTCCAGGCAAGAATCCTAAAGTGGGTAGCCTTTCCCTTCTCCAGGGGATCTTCCCCACCCAGAGATTGAACCTGGGTCTCCTGCATTGCAGGCAGATTCTTTACTGTCTGAGCCACCAGGGAAGTTCCCTGACCAGGGATCAAACCTGGGCTCCTGAATTGGGAGCAGTCCAGTCTTAGCTGCTGGACTATCAGGGACATCCCCAGTGGACCGGTTAACTAGCACATCAGGCAGCCCTGCGGAACCCCAAGAGGGACCTGGTGACCCAGAAGACAGTTTCCAGGATGCAGTGTACGTGACAGGACGCAGGGAAGCCAGTTTCCAGGTGCAGGCAGATACATGCCCTGAAGTCAAAGCTCAGACAGGACGCGGCAGGCAGACAAGATCTGATGCTCATTGTAAAGTAGTTTTAAAGTCAAGAACGGAGACGGGAGGGAGAAGTCTAAAGCCAGGCTTATGCTTTTGTTCCCTTTTTAATAACCTGGTATATTATTTATGTCTATATTTGGAAATTAATAATTTTATCTGACTAGGCCTAGGTCATTTTCATTGATTTTTGTCTAGGACAAACGTATTTGGGTCTAAGATTCAGGAAAGCTTTTCAGTTATGTTTTTGCTTACTGCTTTGTTCTGAAACTCTTCTGCTTTCTTTTGGGGTGCACTTTTTAAAAATTTATTGTTTTTGCTTATTTGGCCCTGCTGGATGTTCATTGCTGCATGCCGGGTCTTTAGTTGCAGCTTGTGGGATCTCGGAAGGCCCCCCCTGGGAGCACTGTTAATTTGATGAATACATTTCCACTCTCTGTCTTCTATATTCATCATTTTCAAGTTCTTTTTATTTTTCTCTTCATTCTGAAAAATCATAAAGCTTTTCATGTCGTTGATTCTTTGTTTTTGGTCTGAGTCTGATGGTTTCCTGTGTTTGGTCTTGGTGGTTGCACCTGTGCCTTCACCCCCCTTCTGATGCTGTGAGCTCTGCAGGCCCAGGGTTTACCTGAGGCAGCACCGCCACAGCCCCTCTCCTTTGTCTCGATTCTGCTCCTCCTCTGAGGCGCTTTCTCTCTGCTGGGACCTGGCCCTCTGGCCCTCAGAACTAGGGAGGACTTGGAAAACTAGCCAGTTGGTTTAGCTCTCCCCACCCTCCCACAACTGAGCTTTACTTTAAGAAAATATACCTTCCCAGATGCAACTCACCATTGCCAGCTCCTTCCCACTCCCACCTAGTTACTTTCTGGGAATCTGTGTCCCATCCATAAAGACAGAATTGGAGAAGGGAGGGCACCGGAAACTCACAGACATACTACACCAGGAAGGCCAGCTAGGGGCAGCCCTGATCCTGCACCCTGACCCCTGCCAAGCAGACAAAGGTAGGTGGACCGGTGTCTCCCATTTCATCCATCCCACTTGCCTGTCTTCAGAGGGGAGCCTGACTGTAGGTTGAGCATCAGATCACTTCTGTGCTGATGTCTGCGTGCCCTTGATGCACTTGCTTTCTTGGGTGTGTTAGTGCAAGCTGGAGAAGGACTGCATGGGAGCTTCTAACATGACGTTGCAAGCCAGAAATTTATGTCATTGATTGTTTAGCCTCTAATCCAATTCATTAAAAAAAAAAATGACTCACTCAAAATGGTAATCAGGAGGAAGTTAATTGGAATCCAGATTCCCCAGGAATCTAGAAACCATTCCTCCAGCCTCTAAAATGTCTGCCTTTGGAGTCAGAAGGCTTCTATGAGGATGCAGGCATGCTCAGAGCGGGATGAGCTAGAAAGGGGAGAAGAGCAATTTATAAGTAATGGGAAGCTGATTAGTACAATTAGAGCATTCCTCTCCACTCAGCGTCCATCCGTTCCACCGTGCTTTCCCTGTGTCATTCCGCATCCTGATTATAACTCATCAGAGGCCGGGCTGCACCAACACTCACTGTGTTTCCCCGCCGTGCTTTGCATATAAAAGGTGCTCAGAAGGTTTGTTGATTGAAAGACATTTGCAAAAGAGGAAAGCGGACTCCGTGTTTGGAGCACCTTAGGACCCTTCCCCAGCAGGGTTTTCTGATTTCCCTGAATGAAGTCTTACCACAGATGACCCTGGCTGGGGTCCCACAGGGCCCCCTGATGCTAAGTCTGTATCTCATCCTCTGGCCCCTCTCTCCTGCTTGTTGATTGACTAGAAGGAGGAACATGGCTTCACATGGTGGTTTTTCAATCGTCTCAACCCACCCAGCCTGGAGGGTGACCAGTAGACAGTTAAGGCCCTTGTGGGGGCGGGGGGCGGGGGTCCATCTTGGCACAAGCCTTCAGGAGGCTGGGAGGATCAGGGGCTTCCAGGCCCCCCGCCAGCGCCTGTGGGAAGCAGCCATGCCAGCCGAGCCCAGCAGCCTCGTGGCACCTGTCTCCCAGGCGGGCAGCCCGTGCTCACTACAGGCTGCCATCTGCTTCCCCACGCTGCTTCTCTTCTGGCCCTGCTGTTACTTGCAGTTTGGATTTTAGCTGCAAACAGCTTTGCCAGAGGGCCCCTCCGGAGGCCCGTGAGTGCGCTTAGGGGTGGGTGGCTGGTGCTGGGGCGAGCGGGGGCGGCTGCCTGAGCGCCCCACCACCTGCGTCTGGCTCCCCCTGGGCTGCTGGCACCGTGGCCCCAGGGGACCCGGATGGCCACACTTCCTCAGTGTATTGGTCACCTCCCACATGCCTCGGCTCTGCCAAGCAGAACTGCTATCACTGCAGGTCCCTGGCCTCCCACGCAAGCAGAAGCAGCAGGAGGAGGACCCCCAATTTCCTCTTCCTCCTCTGGGGAGGCAGAGTGGTCTCCCACCTTCTCCCTGCTCCTTCTCAGGGTGCCTACCTGAGCCTGTGTCCACGCACAGGAGAAAGAACTCAGTGCTCTGAGAAGCTGTCTGATCCAAGAGGGAACGCACTTTCTCACTATTGCGCTCTAGTCTGCTGAGCCCAATGTCCTACCTGGGAGTCTAATCTGGTTCTGAGTAGCAACATGAACTCCATACCTACTACAGGCCGGTCAGTATCTAAGTTCATCTGATCATTGGACAGATGTATTCCTGATGTATTCACTGTTGTCCTCATGTGACAGATGGGGAGACTGAGGCTTAGAGAAAGTAGGTCACTTCCCCAAAGACACTAGGTAGTAATTAACAGAGCCAGGAGTTGAAGCCGATGTTGTCGTTCAGTTGCTCAGTCATATCCGCGTTTTGCAACCCCATAAACTGTAGCATTCCAGACTTCCCTGTCCTTCACTATATCCCTGAGTTTGCTCAAACTCATGTCCATTGAGTCAGTGATACCATCCAACCATCTCATCCTCTGTTGCCCCCTTCTCCTCCTGCCCTCAGTCTTTCCCAGCATCTAGTAAGTCAGTTCTCCACATGAGGTGGCCAAAGTATTGGAGCTTCAGCTTCAGCATCAGTCCTTCCAATGAATATTCAGGACTGATTTCCTTCAGGATTGACTGGTTTGATATCCTTGCTGTCCAAAGGACTCCCAAGAGTCTTCTCCAGCACCACAGTTCAAAAGCATCAATTCTTCAGTGCTCAGCCTGCTTTATGGTTCAACTCTCATATCCATTCATGACTACAAGAAAAACTATAGCTTTGACTATACAGATCTTTGTTGGCAAAGTAACGTCTCTGCTTTTTAATATGCTGTCTAGGTTTGTCATAGCTTTTCTTCCGAGGAGCAAGTGTCTTTTAATTTCGTGGCTGCCTCTAAAACTCCTTCTAACAACTCTACTGTCTATCCGTTCATTCACTCATTCATTCATACAGTAGTCATTGACTATTTACTATGTGCTAGGCACTGTTTTGGAGAAGGCAATGGCACCCCACTGCAGTACTCTTGCCTGGAAAATCCCATGGACGGAGGAGCCTGGTAGGCTGCAGTCCATGGGGTCGCACAGAGTCGGACAAGACTGAAGCGACTTAGCAGCAGCAGCAGGCACTGTTTTAGGCCCTTGGAAAATAGTGATGAACAAATCAGCCAAACATCTCTGCCTTGGGTTTACATTTTAGCAGGGACCAGGGGAGGAGAGAAGGAACAGAAGACAAACATAGCCAAAGTAATAGCTAAGCAACTTACATAGATATGTATATGTTAGAAAACAGGGCACAGAAATCAGGAGTGGGGTGTGTAGGAAAGGGAAGAGGTAGCTCTGTTGAAAGCAAACCAGCCGCCATGACACACCCATTAAGATGGCTAATGTGTGTTTGTTTGTTTTAAAATTTTATTTACTTATTTATTTGGCTGTGTCAGATCTTAGTTGTAACATGCAGGATCTAGTTTCCTGACCAGGGATTGAACTCAGGTCCACTGCATTGAGAGTGCAGAGTCTTAGCCACTGGACTGCCAGAGAAGTCCCAGGATAGCTAATGTTTAAAAGCAGGAAATAATAAGTGTTGGCAAGGATGTGGACAAATTTGAAACCTTGTGCATTGATTGTGGGAAATTAAAATAGCGCAGCCATGGTGGAAAACAGTATAGTGGCTCCTCAAAAAATTAATGATCTAGCAATTCTGCTTCTAGATGTACATCCTAAAGAACTGAAAGCAGAGACTCAAACAGATGCTGTGCATCCCAGTAGCCTAAAGGTGGAAGCAACCCAAGCACCTACCGTGGGGTGGATAGATAAACAAAATGTGGCCTATGCCAATTATTATTCATATAATTGAGCCTTAGAAAGGGATGGAGTCCTAATACATGCTACAGCATGGAAGAACCTTGAAGATATTACGCTAATTGAAATAAGCTGGACACAAAAGAACACATATTGTAGTATTTCCATTTATTTGATGTTTGTAGAATAGTCTCATTCATAGAGATAGAAAGTAGAAGGGTGGTTGCCAGATGGGTGGGGAGAAATGAGGAATTATTGCTTGGTAGACACAGTTTCAGTGTGGGAAGATGACAAAGGTCTGGAGATGGGACACACCACAGTATAGATACATGTGGTACCCCCGGAGTGTACACCGAAAAATAGAAAGGTAAATCTTATGTTATTGTATATTTTACTGTGGAAAAAACAGTGGTAGGGAGACTAGTTAGGGTGGGCTTCTTTGAGGAGGAGCTGCTGCTGCTGCTAAGTCGCTTCAGTCGTGTCCGACTCTGTGCGACCCCATAGACGGCGGCCCACCAGGCTCCCTCATCCCTGGGATTCTCCAGGCAAGAACACTGGAGTGGGTTGCCATTTGTTTGGGTGCCCGTTTGTTCCCAGAGCAACACGGAGCCAGCTCCCCACCTTCCACGTGGAGGGTCCTGGGGTCCCCTGAGGCAAGTGTGGGAGGGGTTGGTCCGCGGAGGCTCTTTGGCCTGGGGAGATGACATGGTCCAACAGGAAGCCTTCAGCCCATCAGGAACAGCACCAGCAGGTCCTAGCATTTGTCTGTCCCACCACTGGATGCCCCTCCCACTTAGCAACGCACGTGCTCAGCGGTCCGCAAGGGTGCGAACCCTGTGGCCTGTGTGACCACGGCTTCATTGTCCCTGTCCTCAGTTGATGTGGCACCATCCTGACACCAGAACCTGCTTGTCCTCTCCTCCTCTGTTGAGTCTGCATGACCTGGCTTACCCTGCTATGACACCCTCCTCTGCGTGGCCCTAGGGAGGGAGGTGAAAAGCTAGGGAGAAATCTGAATGTGGTCATTTTCTTGCATGGATCTGGATAGAAATTTCAATAATCAGATTTTCTGGCCCTTTTTTCAGATGCCAAACAATGTTGGCTGGCATGATTTCCCCAGCCAGCTGTCTGATAGATGCGGACCGGGAAGTGAGGCTCCATTCTTTAGGAGCTATTTATTAAGCTCCTAGGCAGTGCCCAACCCTGAAATACACACCCATTCCCTCTCCTAAGGAAGTAACTCAAGACACGTGTCCTCCTGCAGGGCCAGAAAATTACTCTGTGAGAAACAGAAGCTGAAGAGAACCGGCCTTTGTTGGGGTCCTTGTCTGGGCCAGACGTGGGGCCCTGTGTCTTCACTCTTCCAGCTAAACGGAAGCCCTGGCACCTTACGTGAAGGTCCAAGGCGGCAGAGCAGAGCAGAGCGTGCAGAGCCTGGGCTGACAGGCTTCTGCCACTGGACGGGCTTCCTCCTCCTGATTTTTACTGCCCTCAGGAGTCAGCCTTTCTATTCCAGGATGGCCCTTGGGCTGGAGGGAGACAGGGCAGGTGAATGGAGGTTTCCCCCTCAGTGGCCATCACAGTGATACCCTCTGTCTGGGGGACCCCTGGGTCCCTGTCCTCCTCCTCCTTGCCCTGACTTTGTAAGTTGTTACACCCCAGCCTGAGCTAACACGCCCACAGCTGAAGCCCAGCCTGACCCTGACTCTTATCTAACTACTTACATCCCTGAACCTGGTTTCGAGTCCCAGTACTTGGTTGTTCTCTTGACCCTTGAACTTTGCCCACTGCTCTCCATCCCCCTCACCATCAACCAGAGTGTCATGTCATGGTCATGGACCCACTTCTAATGTTCCCTGTTTGCAAACTAAATCAGAGAGGTCTGTTTGGTAGGTGACCCGGCTGGTTCATCTCAGCGTTGCACCTGGCACCTCTTCCATGTCGTCTACGTGTGATGCTCAGCCTCACACCCCACCCCTACCTGTGCAGCCTGGAGAAACCCTCACACCCACTCCCAGGGAAATGTGTCCAAGAATGCATATAGCAGCATCTGTTGTAATAGCCAAAAACTGGAAACCAGCTCAATGTCCTTTCATGGTGGAATAGGTATATTCCAAAGGATGAATTAAAAACCCAACAGGCTGGGACTTCCCTGGTGGTCCAGTGGTTAAGACTCCATGCTCCCTATGCAGGGGGCCCAGGTTCGATCCCTGGTCAGAGAACTAGTTCCCACATGCCAAAATGAAGCGTTTGGATGCCACAATTAAAAAAAAAAATCCTGCATCCCACAATTAAAGATCCCACATGCTGCAACGAAGACCTGAAGTGAACTGAAAGTCACTCAGTCGTGTCCAACTCTTTGCAACCCCATGGACTATACAGTCCATGGGATTCTCTAGGCCGGAATACTGGAGTGGGTAGCTGTTCCCTTCTCCAGGGGATCTTCCCAACCCAGGGATCGAACCCAGGTCTCCGGCATTGTGGGCAGATTCTTTACCAGCTGAGCTACGCACAGCCAAAGAAAAAATAAATAAATAAATATTAAAAAGAAAAAACCCAATGAGCAAAGGAAAAAAACAAGTCGCTAAAGAATAAATACACAAATGACTCAAAAATATGTTGTTCAAAAACAGGTAACAGTAAATGTGTTACTTATAAATGCACAGTAAGGACTTCCCTGGCTGTTCAGTGGTTAAGAATCCACCTGCCAATGCCGGGAACACAGGTTCAATCCCTGGTCCTGGAAGATTCCATATGCAAAAGGGCATCTAAGCCCATGCACCATAACTACTGAGCCCGCTTGCTGCAACTACTGAAGCCCGTGCACCTGGAGCCTGTGCTGTGCAGCAAGAGAACCCGCCACAGTGAGAAGCCTGCGCACCACACGCAAGAGTGGACCCTGCTTGCAGCAGCTAGAGAGAGCCTGCTCCTCGCAGTGAAGACCCAGTCCAGCCAAAAACAGATAAATAAAAAGAAATTTTACATAAGCAGTTTTTTAAAAATAGAAAAGCAAAAGATTGCTTCACACGAGATTCCAGATGGTGGTTACTTTTGGAAGGAACGCAGGGACGGCCTACAGGGCTTTCTCAGGTCCGGTCATATTTAATTTCTTAATGAGTTCACAGGTGTTTACTTGAATGTGGTTCTTTGAAACATACTGTGTTTTCATACACTTTGATGTGTATGGTAGATTTCACAGGCACACACCCAAAAGTTAATGAGAGATCACCAAAAATCAGACCCAAAACAGCTTGAATCAGTGATATGGAGAAAAGCCTTTAAAATCTCCCAGGATGCAGAGGGGGGAATAAAACAAAAAAACAAAGAGCTAAAAACAATAACAGAGACAATGAGGAATCTGGAAGACAGAGAAGGTGATGGAACCTCAGAATGATAGGTTTTCCCCAAGAAGGAACAAGACCGATTGGAAATGAAGCAGTAATCAAATCCATAACCGAGGAAGGTGTCTGTGATTTCAGACCACACACCCATGAAGACCCATGAGCCCTATTGTGTAGCGGTCAGCCCAGAAACTGTTTCATGTTGGCTTCAGAATCTGTTTCTGAGACTGTGTTTACATACCGGCATGTTTGTTGTTCTGGGAATTGAATCAAAATCACGGAGCTCCTCTGAAAAGACCTGGTTGAGTATAATTGGCCTGTCCAATTTTCTGATTCCAGCCCTATTCATTTCCCATGCACAGCCCACTCCATCTGGGAACAGAGGCTGGCTTTGGAGCCAAACACCACCGTGGCTCGCTTGCCCTCTCTCAGATCTGTGCTGGAACAGGGAAGATAGTTAAATATTTGGTATTCAAAGGGATTTCATGCTGCATGCAAATGAAGAGTAAAAGGAGGTGGGTGGACAATGTTGGCAAAGCAAATAATTAAGAACCGTTGTGAAAGGGACTGCCCTGGTGGTCCAGTGGTTAAGAATCTGCCTTGCAATGCAGGGGCCTCGGGTTCAATCCCTGGTCCTGGAAGATTTCACAGGGCACCTAAGCCAGTGTACCACAATGAAAGATTCTGCATGACACGGCTAAGATGGGTGCAGTCAAATAAATGTTAAGATCATGGCATCTGGTGCCATCACTTCATGGCAAATAGAAGGGAAAAAGTGGAAGCAGTGACAGATTGTATTTCCCTGGGCTCCAGAATCACTGTGGACAGTGATTGCAGCCATGAAATTCAAAGATGCTCGTTCCTTGGAAGAAAAGCTATGACAAACCTAGACAGCATATTAAAAAGCAGAGATATCACTTTGCCGACAGAGATCCATCTAGTCAAAGCTATGGTTTTTCCAGTAGTCATGTATGAATGTGAGAGTTGAACCATAAAGAACCCTGAGCACCAAAGAATTGATGTTTTCAAACTCTGGCACTGGAGAAGACTCTTGAGAGTCCCTTGAATTGTGGGGAGATCAAACTAGTCAGTCCTAAAGGAAACCAACCCCAAATATTCATTAGAAGGACTGATGCTGAAGCTCCAACACCTGATATGAAAACCAGACTCACTGGAAGAGATCCTGATGCTGGGAAAGACTGAGAGCAGGAGGAGAAGGGGGCGACAAAGGATGAGATGATTGGATGGCATCACTGGCTCAATGGACATGAATTTGAGCAAACTCTGGGAGATGGTGAAGGACAGGGGAGCCTGGCGTACTGCAGTCAAAGGGGACACAGAGTCGGACACGACTTAGCAGCTGAACAGAAACAACAAGAGCAGTGGTGAAAGCGTCATTCTTCCCTGTGGATTTGTTAAACTTGCAAGACCATCCTAGACCAAGGAGAACACAGTCTCTCTGGAACCAGAAAGAGAAGGAAGACAGGGGGCTCTGTTCTCAGTGACTTCTAGGGACCTTTCCATGTTGCAGATCTGGGAGATGCAAAGGAGGGGGAGGGGAAGTGCCCCGGGGGCCGGGGCAGAGGGTGAGGCCAGAGCTGAAGGTTGGCCTGCCTGTCCCAGACATCCTCTCTGACTCTGGGGCACTTGCTCCACAACCATCATGAGCCCTTATTGGATGCCACCTCCCTCTGGAGCTGGCAAACGTTCCTCACCAGTAACTGTGCGGAAACCTCGCCTCCACAAACCCCTCACCAGGGGTTAATGGCAGCCACGGCATTTCCTCTGGTTCTGAAATAATCTAACCAAGGTGTTTAAATTATCTGTCAAGAAAACAGATAGCACCCTCAGAATATGTCTTCTTGCTGCATTTTTTTTCTTTTCCGCTAGGCTAGCAATTGCTTGCCACCCAGGCTGACCTGGTTGCTCAAAAACCCACTTGAAATGAAGGGGAAATTTGCTCAGGCCCTGGGGAGGGCTCCCACTCCAGGGCTGAGCAAGGAGCTGCTCACGTGGGTGGGGAGGTAGAAGAAGGGGCAGGTGTGTGCTCTCTGGCTTTGCTGGAGCTTAATTTCTCTGGGTGAGGCTCAGGCCTGGCCCCCGTAGGCAGAGCCTGAAAGGCAACTAACAACACTCAGGAGGGTGGGGTTGTACTTTCCTGGCAGGAGGAGCTTGTTCACTCTGACTGGGGGCCTAGGGTGGGTAGGGGGCTGGTGGGGACTTTCTCACTGGCTCACCAGCACACACACATATGCACGCACACACACATACACACACACCCCTGATATGTTTTAAGGTGTTAATCTTTAAATTGCAAATATGCAAATACTCCTGGGAGAGGCCTCCCTTA
This sequence comes from Bison bison bison, assembly GCF_000754665.1. NCBI lineage: Eukaryota > Metazoa > Chordata > Mammalia > Artiodactyla > Bovidae > Bison > Bison bison. The sequence continues at coordinate 1,621,839 of NW_011495033.1, read as the reverse complement.
ACTCTCCCCTACACCTCAGTTGTTCGTTGGCACTGTATTTGGCTGCACCCGGTCTTAGTCGTGGCATGTGGGATCTAGTTCCCTGACCAGGCATCCAACCCAGGGCCCCTGCATTGGGAGTGCAGAGTCCTAGCCACCGGACCACCAGGAAAGTCCCTGGAGCTTATTTTAATTCATCTGTTGGTCAAATGAACTAGACTTTTGAGCCATTTTTTAGGCAGATTGGAAGCATCTCTGTTTTCAATCTTTGCCGATAGGATTCACACACCTTTGGGGGTTGAGAAGCATAGCCCTTTTCTGATTATAGAGGCAGCAGGAGACGTCCTCGGCACATTGAATGGCAGTGATGCCGTTTCCGTGGGCTGCCTCTGGTTATACACGTGTAACATGGGCTTGCAACCTGATCCTGCCCCTCACTCCTCAGCCGAAATAAACCTACACAGTCACATCCATGCTACAGTCCACACATGACATATAAATGCCGAGTCATCATCCCGCTTGAATAGCGTAGCAATAAAGGTAGTTATTTGGGCTTCCCAAGTGGCTCAGTGGTAAAGTATCCACCTGCCAATGCAGGAGTCACAGGAGACATGGGTTTGATCCCTGGGTCAGGAAGATCCCCTGGAGAAGGAAATGGCAACCCACTCCAGCATTCTTGCCTGGAGAATCCCATGGACAGAGGAGCCTGGCAGGCTACAGTCCGCAGGGTTGGAAAGAGTTGGATACAACTTAACAACTAAACGACAAAGCTAGCTGTAAAGTCGGGTGGTCTTAACCTGGTTTGACTGGGCAGACAGCGTTTCTGGCATAAAATAATACTGAAAACACATGCGCACATTACCTTAGCACATCTCGTGTGCCTTGCTCGATATCAGCTTGTCGCCCTCAGCAGTAACCATGGCTTTCCAAAATCAGCTTATCATCACTGAAACCTGGTCAGAGGGCGCTGCCCAGCAGTCTTGAGAGCAGCCTCTCTTCCAACTAATAGCATGGTGCCCCAGGCCCTTCCTGTTTTCCAAGGGATCCAGTTCTCCCTGCCTTTATGCTGGGAAGCCCTGAAGAGAAGTGAAAGTCACTCAGTCCAACTCTTTGCAACCCCATGGACTATACAGCCCATGGGATTCTCTAGGCCAGAATACTGGAGTGGGGAGCCTTTCCCTTCTCTAGGGGATCTTCCCAACCCAGGGATCAAACCCAGGTCTCCCACATTGCAGGCAGATTCTATACCAATTGAGCCACAAAGGAAGCCTAAGAATACTGGAGTGGGTAGCCTATCCCTTCTCCAGCAGATCTTCATGATTCAGGAATCGAAACAACATCTTCATTGCAGCCAGATTCTTTACCAACTGAGGCTATCAGGGAAGCCCTGCTGCTGCTGCTGCTGCTAAGTCACTTCAGTCGTGTCCGACTCTGTGCGACCCCATAGACGGCAGCCCACCAGGTTCCGCCGTCCCTGAGATTCTCCAAGCAAGAAAGAATACTGGAGTGGGTTGCCGTTTTCAGGGAAGCCCTGGTTCCCTTTAAAACGCTGCCCAGGGTTTTCTCATTGTCAGAATTCTGACTCCTGGAGGTGAGGTGGGGGCAGTGACATTGGAGAGGGAGCTTGTCTTTCTGCAGGGGTATAAAGGTCAGTGTTGAGAACTCACACTGGTATTTTCAAACTAACCATAACTTGACAAAGCCTTCCCATCTTGCTCCGCTACAAAAATTTTAATTACTGCTTTCCTTTTCTATCAGCTTTTCTCCCTTAAGCACATCCAGATTCAATATACCAGCCATAGAGTGTTCTGACTCCCCATGTGTCCACCTGCCAAGCAGCCCAGGGATTTAATAACATTGACATCCAATTACCAATCTGTTACACGTCAATTTAAATCCAAGTAATACCTGCCTGTGCTTTTTTAAAAATTCAGTTGTGCTGACGGGCTTATGCTGGAGAAAGGCAGGGCCAGATAGTCACCTCCCTCACCCAGCCCATCACATACAGACCACTTGCGTTAGTTCACGTGCTGGCTCCTGCCATGACTTTTTACACAAAATACTGTTGTTGTTCTTTTATTTTTATTTTTTAACATTCTCCTTTTATTTATTTATTTATTTTTCTTGTGGCCAAGCCGCACAGCTTGTGGGATCTTCCCCAACTAGGGGATCGAACCAGTGCCTTCTGTATTGGGATCACGGAGCCTGCACCATCAGGGAAGCCCCCACATTTTGATAATTTATGATACCTGGACCATCCAAAGGAAAATGTTCCTAGTACCATGATCAAATGATTTCTTTTTAACTCTTCATGTCTTAACACCATGTCACATTTTGAGTTACTAAATATTTGGACCATGACTTTCTGGTATGATTTTTAGTTTTTCCTGAAGTTTTTTTATTAACCTTTTTTCTCACTGATAAAAGAATAATGAAACTCTGTGTCTTTTTATGCAGCTTCTTGACTTTACCTTCCCTTTTCCTGTCAGAAACCCCACCAGACCCTTTTCCAGCTCCAGCCTGTGCTACTTACTGAGAGCTGTCTTCAAGGCATTTCCCTTTGACTCACTTCCTAAGTTGAAGATACTGTTCCAGGATTTTATCTTCCTCTTTCTTGTTTTTCTCCTTGTGTTTTGCTGGAGCCCATCCTGAAGTACCCCAGTTCGATTCCTGGGTCGGGAAGATCCGCTGGAGAAGGGATGGGCTACCCACTCCAGTATTCTTGGGCTTCCCTTGTGGCTCAGCTGGTAAAGAATCCACCTGCTATACCGGAGACCTGGGTTCAATCCCTGGGTTGGGAAGGTCCCCTGGAGAAGGGAAAGGCTACCCACTCCAGTATTCTGCCCTGGAGAATTCTGTGGACTATACAGTCCATGGAGTCGAAAAGAGTCAGACACGACTGAGTGACTTTCACTTTCATCCCGAAGTAACTTCTTAAAAAGGGAGTGTGCACAGGAAAACTGGAGTCCTCAAAACTCTAACAACGTCTCTCCTGTTCTTTTGTTTGGTTGATATTCGACTGGTAGAATTCTAGATGCATAATCTTTAAGCATCCAGTGGCATCAATGATCCGATCAATGGCATCCGATGATAAGTCTGATGCCACTCTAATTCTGGTTTCCTTGTAGGAGACCTATTTTTTTTTTTCTTTCTGGAAGCTTTGGTGATCTTATTTGAAATTTATAACTAAATGATTTTATGAGTATGTGGGCAGAGGAGGCTGGCAGGCTACATTCCATAGGATCACAAAGAGTCAGACACAACTGAAATGACTTAGCATGCATGACTATTTTACTTTTCATTTTTTCCTGCCATATATTCAATTATAAACCTTTTTTAGTTTTTTTAATTAATTAATTTATTTTCAGCCATGCTGGGTCTTCGCTGCTGTCCACAGGCTTTCTCTAGTTGCAGCAAGTGGGGGCTGCTCCTTAGTTGTAGTGCTTTGGCTTCTCATTGCGCTGGCTTCTCTAGGACATTAATCATGATGTTATGTGGCAACCTGGATGGGAGGGGAGAGTTTGGGAGGAGAATGGATACATGTTTATGTATGACTGAGTCCCTTTGCTGTCCACCTGAAATTATCACAACATTGTTAATTGACTGTACTCCAATATAAAATGGGCTTCCCCTGTGGCTTAGCTGGTAAAGAATCCACCTGCAATGCAGGAGACCTGGGTTCAATCCCTGGGTTGGGAAGATCCCCTGGAGAAGGGAAAGGCTACCCACTCCAGTATTCTGGCCTGGAGAATGCCATGGACTGCATAGTCCATGGGGTCGCAAAGAATCAGACACGACTGAGCAACTTTCACTTTCAATATAAAATAAAAAGTTAAAAAATTCCATCACGAGAGCCCCACCTTTATGACCTCATCTGAACCCAGTTACCTCCCAAAGGTCCTCATCTTTAAATATCATCACTTTGGAGGTTACAGCTTCAACTTGTGAATTTGGGGATAGGGCACAGTTCAGCCCATAGCACCCTCTAAGATTCCGTGCGTCTCATAAGTAACCTGAGTTATTAAAGCCTTGAAATTTGGACACCCGTTCAGGAGTCTCAGCTGATGTGTGTCTGTTAGGCATCTTGCGTGTGATAGCATTCCCGACAGTGTGTGAGCACTGCGGTGAGAGGCCTCCACGGTGCTGTGGAAGCTTCTGGATGAAAGGAGTTTCCTAAAGGCTGGATTTCATTATCCCAGCCCAGGGAAGGAGGAAGGATCTACTTGTAAAAAGGTCTGGAAGCATGAGACAGCTTAGTGTGGTCCGGGAGTAGGCCTGGCTGTGTCGGCTGTCTCTCTGTGGGGGAGAGAGGAGGCTGGAAACTGGGCTGGGGATGAAGGGGGCTGAGGTCTGGGGTCTTACTGGCCTTGCTGTAGAGTCTAGGTTGCCTTTTAGAGCTCCCGAGAGGTCAGCGCTGTGTGTGTGTGTGTCTGTGTGTGTGTGTTTTCATTCAGGTAATGGGATAGGGACGGTATGTGTGTGTGTGTGTGTTTAGGCAGTGGGGTAGGGAGAATGTGTATGTGTGTGCACACACGCGTGTGTGCGTGCATGTTTTTGTTCAGGTAATAGGGTAGGCAGGGCTGTGCTGTCTCCCTGCCAGGGTGGGTTGACCCTTTGAGAGCCATCCAGTAATGGGCCATTTCATGTGGCTTTTCAAGACTGGAGCTTGTTAAGCAAACAGAACATGGTCTTCCCTGAAGGCAGAGTCCCACGCTCTGTCCCCTGGGGACAGTTCCTTTGCTTTGCTTTCTTGGTTTGTTCATTCAGTCCCTCAGTCAGCACAGGCTCCCTGCTGGGTCCAGGGAATGGGGCGGGGGTGTGATGGTTCCAGCACAGCCCACTCTAGAAGAGCCCGAGCTCCTGAGCTGGATGAGGGGCTATGGCAGCAGAGGCGCCCTGATTCTGCACAGAATGTCCCAGAAGGCTCCCATGGCAAATTGTCCCTGCCTCTTGGAGCTGAGGATGAAGGACGCTCCAGGTGGAAGGAACGGCATGTCAAAGGCCACAGACGGTCCCCCTGCTCCGATCCATGGGGTGACGGGCAGAGTGTGGACACCTCACCTGAGTTCACATAGGCGCACTCTTGAGTTGCTTGGGAGGTGGAGAGAGGCAGTAACACAGGGAAGGCAGAGCAGTGGACAGGGTCAGAGGTTGTAGGCCGCCTTGCCCTCTCATCTTCTCCCAGGCCTGCCCTCCTGTCCAGCAGGGTCTGTCAATTACCACCTTCTCCAGCCAGAGCCCTTTAGGAAATGCCGATGATGAGCGATTGTTATCCTGGTGATTAAAATTCCCTGGGAACAGCTTGGCTAATATCCACCAGTATCTGCAGTCAGCTTGGCCGTGAGCTGAAATCGGAATGAACGCCTCAAAGAAGAGCTCAGAATGCTAAGCAGTGCGTGGGGCGGATTTAAGGCGGAGGCCACCCACCCCCTACCCCCACTTCCTGCAAGTGCCATGGGGGCTGTGTGGGTCTTTCCTCATTAAATGGCATTTCCAAGGCTGGGTGTTTTGCTGCCTTTATCACAGTGAATGACACGTGAGGAACAGAGCAGGATTCTGCAGAATCTCATGGCTTCTCTAGAAAGCAAAGGCTTGCCCCATCTGTGGCCCGAGACCTGGTGGTCGGGGGTTAATTTCCATGGAGCGCTCTTCCCAGCACTGTTCTTGGGGAGGGGGTCAAATGTTGATGCTTGACTGTGGGTGATGGGCTTGGATGCACAGAGCAGAAATCACCTGATGAAAAGCTACTTCGGTGTGTTTTGCAGGGGGCGGGCGGGGCGGGGCAGTGAGGAAAGAGAAAGTGTGAGGACAGGCATGGGCTGGTGTGGGGGGAGGGGAGATGGCTGATCAGAACTGGGATCCCCCACCCCTTACCAGTCCAGCTCTCCCAGGCAGAAGGTATTTTCCAAACCCAGACAGTGTCTTGAATGCACCTGTACATCATGTGCCCCGCATACCAGGTGATGCACCGGTGTGCTCTCATCTGACCACCCCCCCTCTACCTCCCCCGACCCCGCCTCCCGCCTGGGGGAATCAGAAAGTGCTGCTCCTCTAGCTGGTCCAGGATCCTCAGCCAGTCTGTCTGATCTCTGCCCATCTCGGTAGTATCCAGCCTTCCACTGGGACTGCAGCAGAAACAGACAGACTGAAGCCCAGTGAACTGAACTCACCTGCCCACTAGACCCCAGGGAGGCACTGCAGGCCTGGCAGACTGGTAGGGCCATGGCCCCTGCTGAACATAAGTATTGGGGTGAATTGTATGAAATTGGCAAGGGTTTTTATAGGTCAAAAATAGTTGAGTACAAAAAAAAAATAGGTTGAATATCAACAGTTTCATGCAATTCAATCTAATATTTTTGGATCCTATGCTCTTTATCCTGTTTTCCAAAAGAATTTGACTGATGAATGTTTTTTAAGTGGGTGATAGGGTGGACTGTTGTAACAGGAAGTGAGGTTGATGGTGTGGGGCCTGCTGGCTGTGATGTGCCAGGGCAGGCAGGGGCAGCTGGGGCTGTGGGTCTCCCTGGTACTCGAGGAAAGAATGGGAGCACGTGGCTGCCTTGTGCCCTGGAGGTCACGAGTCAGGAAGGTGCACCGGCACATCCTGCTAGGCACTCCCTGTTTATTCCTCTTAAATACGAAGTGGAAATCCACTTGATTAATTACAAGAACTTGGATGAAACCCTCAGGCCACTTCCCCAGGAAGGCGCCAGACCTTATGGATTGGGACAAGCTCCAGCGAGCAACCCATGCCTGCCAATTCAGTCGTTCAGCCAGTGTTTGTGGAGCACCTACTGTGTATCAGATGTGTTCTAGGAGCTTGAAGATCAACAGTGAGCAGAGGTGCCCTGGGCCGCCCCACTGAGTGGTAGACTTTAGTGGGAGAGACAGATAAAAATAAAGGACCAGCCAAGGGACTTACCTGGCTGTCCAATGGTTAAGACTCTGTGCTTCCAGTGCAGGAGGCACAGGTTTGATCCCTGATCGGGGATCAAACTAAGATTCCCACATGCCTTGTGGTATAGACAAAATGTTAAATAAAAAAATAAAGGACTTGCCAAAAGGTGGAAGCAGCCCAGTGTCCAGTGATGGATGAGTGGGTAAAGAAAATGTGATATATACATAAAACAATGTTATTCAGCCTCAGAAATGAAGGAAGTCCCATACTGACGAACCCTGAGGGCGTTATGCTCAGTGAAATAAGCCAAATACTGTGTGTACTTCAAAAAGACAAATACTGTATGATTCCACTTAATTCCTAGAAAGTAGAACAGTGGTCACCTTGCCCAGAGGGAGAAGGGAATGGGGACTTGTTTCATGGGTAAAGTTTTAGTTTTACAAGATAGAAAGAGTTTTGGAGATGAGCTACCCAACAGTGTGAATGTCCTTAACTTACTGAACTGTATACTTAGAAATGGTTTAGAGGGTAAATTTACACCATAGCATGGGGTCCTGCCCCACTGGGGAACTGACTTTTCTTCCTGGAGAGCAGGCTGACAATACGTGTCATCTTAATGAACACACATCCTTTGACCCAGCAGTTCATCTCCTGGGAATACTTCCTCAGGCAGTAGCTGAAGCCTGTCTCTTGATGGGTGTGTCAGGGCACTGGTTGCAGTGCTGTTCAGAAGCGGGAAAAATAGGAAACAATTTAAACATTCATCAGTGGTGGGGTGGAGGATGATTTCATTAAGTTTAATAAATCCAAACCATAGTTTGATGTAGAGACCATTACAGTATTAACACAGAACAACTGCTATGATAAATAGTTAAGTATCATAGAATAGCATCTACATGATTTATTCTCCCAAAAAAGGAAGGAAGGAGTGGGGAGGAGACTGAATTGGGTATATGCCCAGGGAATGGTGTAAGAGGATTCACAGCCCAGTGTTAAGCAGGGCTCTGTCTGTGTGGCTGTCTTCATTATGCTCTCTTGTTATCGTCCTAATTTTGCACATGCTGTGCTGTGTTTAGTCGATAAGTCATGTCTGACTCTCTGCAACCCCATGGACTGTAGCCTGCCAGGTTCCTCTGTCCATGGGGATTCTCTGGGCAAGAATTGGAGTGGATTGCCATGCCATTTTCCAGGGGATCTTCCCAACCCAGGGATAGGACCCAGGTCTCCCTCCTTGAAGGCAGACTCTTTACCAGCTGAGCTACCAGTGATTGAGTGAGTGAAAGTCACGTAGTCATGTCTGACTCTGCAACCCCATGAACTATGCAGTCCATGGAATTCTCCAGGCCAGAATCCTGGAGTGGGTAGCCTTTCCCTTCTCCAGGGGACCTTCCCAATCCAGGGATCGAAGCCAGGTCTCCCGCATTGCAGGTGGATTCTTTACCAGCTGAGCCACAAGGGAAGCCCAAGAATACTGGGGTGGGTAGCCTATCCTTTCTGCAGCAGATCTTCCTGTCCCAGGAATCAAACAGGAGTCTCCTGCATTGCAGGAGGATTCTTTACCAATTGAGCTATGAGGGAAGATGCTAATTTTGCATGCTCTGTATGTATTTCTCAGGAATAATATAAATAAAAAAAGACAAAGCAGCAACCATGGCTGTTTAGGGAGGCAGTGCAATGCAGGTCCTACACCTGCCCAGACCCCACCAGTCACAGAGGGTTTGCCCCACTCGGCCTCCCTGAGGCTCACACATGTGGAGGCAATAGGTTGGGTGCCAGGGGAGGGCAGGCAATGCCAGCTCTGTTGGATGCCCTCCCAGGCTTCTGCTTAGCAGAGGGAGGCCAGGTAAGCCCCTCGCCAGCTTCCCCATGGCCTTTTGGGCTTGGCCACCTGGTCTCAGGAGCCACGCAGCAGCTCTGCAGGAAGAGGGTGGCCTTGACAGTGACTGCTTGTCTTTATCTCCTCTCCCTCTATGGCACTTCCCTGCCCTCTAAGCGTCCAGACCTCTGGGGTCCACGATGCTGATGAGTGACCTACTGAGGATTTATCACTCACAACCACAGTTTAGAGAGCCCCTACTGCACATCTTTAGACTGTTGAGACTCTAGGACCTCTGGTGTGAAGTAGAGGCCAACAGAATGGTGAAGTGGTGTTGGGCAAGTTGCTTAACTTGTCCAAACCTCAGTTTTCTCATCTGGAAAATGGGGATAATAATAGAGTGTCCTAAAGGAACCGTTATCACTGGACACCTCTGGGAATGGGGGAGGAGACACTTTGATTTCACACTTTGTGAATTTTAGATCTTGTGCATACATTACTGGTTCAAAGAAATAAATACGTATTGTAGGAGGGCTGAGAGAGGATCAGAAGGAGTTTTCTAAGGTGGCTCCATGAAGCATTCATCCCACTAGATGGGTTCTGTATTATTCAAGTGCAGTGTTAGTCGCTCAGTTACATCTCACTCTCTGTGACCCCCTGGACTGCAGCCCACCAGGCTCCTCCGTCCATGGGATTTTCTAGACAAACATACTGGAGTGGGTTGCCATTTCCTTCTCCTGGGGATCTTCCTGACCCAGGGATTGAACCCCAGTCTCCTGCATTTCAGGCGTATTCTTTGCCATCTGAGCCACCAGGGAACAGAACATAACATTATTATGTTATTCAAGAGCCACACCCCAAAACAGGCCCTCCTGCACAGGAAAGCTGGAAGGGAGGGCTGAGTGACTCGTGACTGGGACAGGGTTTGGACTCCGAGGTCCTGTGTCTGTCACTCTGGAGCATAAGGAGGTGACTGCCATCTACTTGGAAAAATAGGCACACGTCAATCCACGAGTGAACGGCAAGTGCTGTACCGGGAAGTGCGACAGTCAAGGTTTTGGAGACCCATCACTAGGACTGAGTTTCTGAAGGAAAACTCGCTGGGTAGCTTCCACGTGAGAAGCACTGTGTCTCCTTTTGTCCTGTTGGAGATCATTGTGTTAAAGGCTCTGAGAAGTCCTGCAGTAACAGCTTGGTTTACTTGAGTACTTCCCACTGTACAGTATGTGGTTCATGATCAGGGACTCATCTTTATTTTGTTGTGTTTTCTTGTTTTTTTGGCCCAGCCCCTGCTAACACCCCACAGAAGCAGGGTGGTGCAGAGGGTCAGGGAGTGGGAAACGCTGTCGTCCAGAGAATGAGGGCAGACTCTGGTCTTCTGATTTTTTTTTTTTTTAATTATTATTATTTATTTTTGACTGCGCCAGGTTAACAACGCTGTGAACGGGCTTTCTCTAGTTATGGCGCGCGGGGGCTCCTCCCCAGTTCCAGGGCTCGGGCTTCTCCTTGCGGTGGCTTCTCTTGTGGAGCACAGGCTCCAGGTGTGCAGGCTCAGTAGTTACGGCGAGTGGGCTTAGTTGTCCCACGGCATGTGGGATCTTACTGGACCAGGGATCGAACCCATGTCCCCTGCATTGGCACGCGGATTCTTAACCACTGGACCACCAGGGAAGTCCTGGTCTTCTGATGAGAAGTTGTCCCTCTTGATCCCCTGGTTGCACGTTCATCAGATGAGAGGAGGAGGGTGACCGTGAGGGTTGTGGGCACCATGTCTATCGAGTGGCTGCTCTGTGCCCGGCCCCGGGTTGTGGGGATTTACATTCACACGTGAGCCTGACCCTCTTGGCCGCCCTGGGAGCCAGCACTGCTCCTGCCTCCCACCTACCGAAGATGAAACTGGGAGTCGGGGGGGAGGGGGGGG
>NW_011495033.1:1601098-1611125 GCF_000754665.1 Bison bison bison | reverse complement strand
GTCAATGCATCCAGATCTCCAGGCTACGGGGCAACAGATCCAGGATTCAAACCCAGCACGGCTGCTCTGACCCCCGCACCAAGGTTCCTCTTCTCGGAAAAGGTCACGGCCTTCTTTCACACACTCCTACTCTTCTTACAAATACCCTGAAGGCATTTCCTTCATCAGGAAAGAGATTACGGAGCACTTGAAGCAGATGTTAAGGGTTCTGGGACCTCACTGCAGTCTCTGCTCTGAATTCTAATCTGTGGCTCGCTCTGAGCTCCGGCCAGTCTGTGCCCTGCACAGGGATGACCGCCTCCCAGGAAGCTCTCCAAAACCACAGCCAATACCAGGCTGTGGCCAGCCCAGCTCTTCCTCCCGCCTCTTGTGTCCCTGCCCAGAAATCTCGAGGGGAAGGGGCTGGCAGGAGGGAGGCAATGGCTTCAAGCGCACCATCTGGGAGGGAGGGCTGGCTCGGGGGCAGGGGGCGCATGGCACAGGAAAGGGTGCTCTGTATCCTGTGCTCTGAGCCGATGTCTCCCCCTACCAGGTCTGGAAGAGGTCGGGGGCCTGGTTCTACAAAGGGATCCCCAAGTTCATCCTGCCCCTGAAGATCCCCGGCCAGGCCGATCACCCCTCCTTCCGACCATTGCCCGTGGAGCCAGCAGAGCAAGAGCCCAGAAGCACTGAGACCAGCCGCGTCTATACCTGGGCCCGAGGGAGAGGTAAGGTCCCCATCACCCCCTCTCCTGGGACAGCAGCCAACATTCGGCTCATCAACCAGCCGAGCGCTGCCTCGGGTGCCAGGCAGTGCCCACCACACCCCCATGCAGCTCACACTGGTCTGCATCCCTCTCTGTGCCCTCAGCTCTATCTGCACCACGTGGGCAGCTGGACCTTAGCAGGGTGCTTGCTTCCAGTTGGGAGGGGCCCCAGCGGGCCGTGTCACAACCAAGCACGAATTTGGGGGCAGGGCTGCTGTGAACAGCGCTGTGGATGTGTGAAGAAATGTGATGTCAGTTGAGGTTTCTTGCAAAGGATGAAAATGCATCTTTCTAAGGCAGATGTGTACCATCTCTTCTCATCACTTGTCTTATGTCTCAGAGAAAGGGGTGCCTGGCTTCCCTGGTCCTGAAACGCAAAGAGCTAGCATGCCAGGGCCCTTGGTGTTTGTGGTGGCCTGATGAGGGTGTGCCCTAAGAGGCCACCATCAGAAGGGGAATGGCCACCATCGTGGGTCATGACGACAGTGCCAGGCATGGTGGATGGCTCTCTACTCCTTGCATGATGTTTTAGTGTTTGCAATTTTATTTTCAAAGCTCCTGGTCTCACAACAGATTCCAGAAGTGGACAGGGCAGCTATTTTGTAGCCCTATTTTATAGATGGGTAGCCGAGGCCCAGAGAAGGGGAGGGATTGTCTCAGTTGGGTGTGGCAAAGTTGGGAAGGAAAGGTGAGGTCCTGCCCTTTGGGCTCTGGCTCCTTGTGCCTGGAGGTGCCCGAGTTCTAGCCCAAGACTCAGGGTCTGAGGTCCTACAGGAGACACGGTAACCAGAGGGATGAGGGATTATCCTGACCTTGGGGGGCGATGGACCCAAGTTAGTGGATGTGGCAGCTGCTTTTGAGTGGCTCTCGAACATCTCTGTCTTTGAATTATGACGTGGCATTTGTCTTCATGTCGTTTGGACTTTGATTGTCTTGTTACAAAAGTAAGGCATGTTTATTATACAATTTTGAGAGTTGTCAAATAGTATAATTTACAAGGTAAAAATCCCCTGGAGGTCAGCCTTTCCAGACATAATCAGCATTAACAGCTCAGCCTCTGTTCTCCAGACATTTTTTTATCAGTATCACTTGGTTTTTTGCAGCCTGCCCTCCTGGCTAATTCTCCTGGACTCTGTTTGCATTTTTAATTCCCATGAGTTGGCCTTCCCTGCCATCACTGCCCACTGCTGCCACAGATGAGTCCTGATGGGGACCACGGCGAGTGCAGGTGGGGCCTGGGCAGGCAGGGGACAGTGGGCAGGCAGAGAGGAGTTCCTTTTCCACCCTCAGCGCTGGGGCTTTCTCCTGCCCCAGCCCAGGCGGGTGTGTCTGTATGACCAAGAAAAGAGACATGGCTGTGGAGAGTGCAGGCCTGGAATGTTGCTTCCCCTAGATTGAGGAGGAGAGGCCCTGAGACCTTGCCCCAAAGGGGACTCTCTGCCCTGTCTGCTCCAGCCCTGGTGTGGCACATACGTGCACATGTGCACACACACACAAACACACACATCCCTGGGGAAGGGCAAGACCTTCTCTTGTCTTCTCCTCAGCCACACAGACACACAGATGGCCTTTTAATTATGTGGGCGAGGAGGCCAGCAGCCCACACACTTGGATCTGGCATCCCTTATTAACTGAGTTTGCAGCAAAGCCAGGCCAGGCAACGTGGAGGTCACCCCTCTACTCCAGTATGAACTTGGTCTCCCTCCGCAGACCAGGTAAGAAACCCCCCAGGCTCCCAGACCATAAGCGTATAGGAAAGCGGCCACCTGCAGCCCCATCGTCAGTGATGCTGGGTGCCAGGCAGCGGGCTAGGGCCAGAGCTGCAGGCTGTGGTCCAGATTGGAGCCTGTCTGCTAAGCCTGGCCTTTGTAGCACCCAGGCTTCCCTGCCCTTCACCATCTCCCAGAGTATGCTCAGGTTCGTGTCCATTGAGTCCATCCAGCTGTCTCATCCTCTGTCGATCCCTTCTCCTTTTGCCCTCAAACTTTCCCAGCATCAGAGTCTTTGGCTCTTCCCATCAGATGGCCAAAGTACTGGAGCTTCAGCTTCAGTAACAGTCCTTCCAATGAATATTCGGGGTTGCTTTCCTTTAGGATTGACTAGTTTGATCTCCTTGCTATCTAAGGGACTCTCAAGAGTCTTCTCCAGCACCACAGTTTGAAAGCATCAATTCTTTGGAGACACTTGGAGGCAGTGAAAACCACCTTGGCCACCTGAGGCAGCCCTCTTCCGGGGCTCTTGTGTCTGGGGTCCCCAAAGACAGCATCCCCTCCCGCCCCAGTCCCTGCTCCCTGATGTGGAGGTGACACCAGCTCCCTCTCTCTGACCCTCCCTCCCTAACACTCTCTCCCCTCTGTCTGTCTGTCTCTCTGCTTTGGGACTGGTGCACTTATGTCTCCCCGACCCCAGTGCACTTCACTTGGAGGAGAAAGGGGAATCGATAGACAGAAGCCATGAACTTTGCAATCCACAGAGCAATCAAGTGAAATGTATTGATGTTTCTGAGGCAGCTTCCTTTTCTTCCTCCTTCAAATTTTCTTTGTTAATTTTTAAATACATGAGCAGACCTGATATATTTTTAACAAGTGTAAACAATTCAAAAGTCGATGAAAAATTAAAATCTGTTCTGCCTGCCATCATCTCCAAACCCCTTTCTCCCTGTCCCTACCAGCATATACTTGCTATAGGGTTATTTTTTGTTTTGTTTTTAACAACAAAAATAGGCTCTTACCCATAACTCTGCAAGCTGGTTTTTTTCTCACTTAAAAGAATATCATGGGCATCCCTCCAGGTCAATAGATATAGATTTTACTGTATCCTTTTTAATGGCTGAATAAAATCCTATCATATTATATATTGTGATTTAATTATTCACCTATTGATGGGCATTCAGATGATTTCTGGCTTTTTGCCTCTGTGAGCAATACTGAAACGTCCTTATGTATATATGATGGTTCTATTTCCATGGGGCAGGTATCCCAAAACAAATTGTGTGTTTTAATTTTCAATAGACATTACCAGACTATATTCTGAAAATGATAGCCTTTTGTGCTCATTTATATCTACATCCTTGCCTGCCATAAATATTACTGGTGTTTATCATTTTGACCAATATACTAGATGAAAAATGATATTGCATTTTTAAAATTTCTACATTTGACTATTTCTTCATATCTTTATAATTTATTGATATTTAAGCTTCCTTTTTTTTAATGGGCTATTTAAACTCATCGCTCATTTTTTATTGTTTATTTCCTCTTACTGATTTGTATTAATAGATAGTCCTTAGGGATATTAAATGAGTTGCAAATATTTTTCTCCTTGACTTTACATTTTGTTTGACTTTAGTCTTTACTTATAGTATTTTGCCTTTTTTTTTCATTCTTTTTTTTTTATTTATTTTTAGTTGGAGGATAGTTGCTTTAGAATGTTCCTGCCTTACATTGACCTGAAGCAGCCCTGTCCCCTCCTTCTTCAGTGTCCCTCCCACCTCCCAGCCCATCGCACCCCTCTAGGCTGTCGCAGAGTCCTGGGTGGAGCTCCCTTCCTGCAGTGAATCCCCGCCGGCTGTCTTCCTATCTGGTAGTGTAGAGTTTCTATGCTACTCTCTCGATTCCCCCCACCCTCTCCTTCCTCTGCTGAGTCCACAGCTTTGCTCTCTCCGTCGGCATCCCTATCGCTGTCCTACAAATAGGTTCATCAGTACCATTTTTCTGGATTCCACATATATTGTATTTTACCATTTAAAACCAATTTCTTTTCATTTTTGTGAAGTCAAGTATGTCTTTGTGTGTGTGTGACTCATAGGTTTTCTAGCTTATTTTTTAAACATCTTTCTCTCTAAGGTTAAAAAAATTGCTAAATAAAAAGTTTAAATAATGTGAGAATACAAAGATACACTTAAATATGACAAAAATTACCCAAAAAGCAGAAATGTAGCACCAAGTATCAAATTAACTGATAAAGCACTGAAGCCATGTTCTGTCAAAGAACGAGTCAAAAATACCTCCATCATCACCATCATTCAACAGTATTTTGTAGAATTTAACTAAAGTAATAAGGCAAGAAAATAAAATTACTTGTTACTATTGGAAAAGAAAAAATTCTCGGGAATTCCCTGGTTAGGACTCCTCAGTTCCACTGCAGGGGGCGTGGGTTCCATACTGGTTGGGGAACTAAGATCCTGCAAGCTACAGGGTGCGGCCAAAAAAGAGAAAAAATTATCTTATTTGTAGATGATGTGACTGTATACAAGAAAACCAAGATAATCTACAAAAACAACCCACTGGCATTAATAAGACGAGTGGAAAGTGACAGGACAGAAAGTAAATCAATAGTTTACACCGAACTATTGCGCACGTGTTGGTGTGAACTATTTGCTGTAAAAAAATCAACAAATTTAAACCATACTTATTAGAAGTAGAAATGGAAAAATCCACTCATAATTGCAACAAAAATTGTAAAATGTCAAGAAACAAATTTTTAAAGACTATAGCTCAAACATAGAGAAAATTACGGAATGTTTTCGAAGGCCATAGAGTGGAATATTACCAAACCTTAAAGACTTTGCAGCAATTTGGATAGACTTAGAGATTATCGTTCTAAATGAAGCCAAACAAATATCTTACAACATCACTTATATGTAGAATCTAAAAAACGGTACAGGTAAACTTATTTACAAAACAGAAATGGACTCTCAGACATAAAAAACAAACGTGTGCTTACCAAAGGGGAAAAGGTGGGGAGGGATAATGTGGGGATTTGGGTTTAACAGATACACACTGCTAGCTCTTAGCTCCTTTTCCGGCCAACTGCGGTCTCCATGGTCCACTTGACACTTCCTGCGCTCTGTCTGCCTTACTAAAGCCAGCAGGCACCTCCCCCACCGCCTCCACCCCGTGGCTCTGGTGGCCGGCGGGACCTTTTGCTGGCAATCCCTCCGGACTTATTTGCATACTACAAGCTGCTGCCTGCGGGTCTGCCTTCCAATCAGCCTGAATCTAGGTGCTCACTGATCCTCTCCACTGGAGCACTAACAGGTCTTGGCACACCCTCAAACACTGGGAGCTACTGAAAATAAAATAAGCTCCTTGGACAATCACAAGGCTTGCGAGAGAAGCAAGAGGTGGGACTGGGTTGGCGCTGGTGTTCGTCTGCTACCTGGGCCCAGTCCTTCAAGATAAATAGATAAACAAGGACCTACTGTATAGCACACTTGTAACACCCTATAATGGAAAAGAATCTGAAAAAGTATATATAATCACTTTGCTATATACCAGAAACATTGTAAGTCAGCTATACTTCAATTTTTTAAAGCGTTACTATAACCAAAAGGTAGATTACTATAATCAAGAGAAACGGTGTGGTATTGTTACCAGAATAAATAGAGTATCTATTTTATATAGATAAGTGGATCAGAATAGAAAAATAACAGAGCTAAGGATGTATGGAAGCTGAAGATAGGTAGCTTTTCATTTCAGTGGGAAAATAACTGGTTTATTTAACAAGCAGGGCGAGCATAATTAGATTCCCATCCCATTCTGTGTGTACCCAGAAACACACTGCAGACAGATTAAAGGTCTAAATGTTAAAAATAACACAAAGGATGTGTCAGAGAAAGATATGAAGTGTTTCTTTCCTCTGCGTTAAACTCAGAGCTGGTAGAGCGCTGGTGCCTCATGACAGGTGGGCTGACTCCCTGGGTTGCTACGCCCTCCCTCCCCCCGACACTGGGTGTTGATTTTGGTCAAGGACTTGCCTGCAGAACCCCTTGGTGAGCCCCATACAAGCTTACTGATAGCAGGACATTCACCCTTTCTCCAGGATGGGATGGGAAACAGTGTGACCTGAGTTCCCCTGTGACTGGCCCTGGGTCTGACCTGGCTGTCTCTGGGGGCAGGGCTCCACCCTCCCACCTGATCTATCCAGCTGGGGTGTGGGCACCATGCTACTTTCCCTTGGCAGGTCATTGTTCCAAGTTTATGGCAGCAATAAAATATTGTCAGTTTTTGTGCATCCCAGATCCCTTTGTTCCTCTGTGAAATACAATATGTAAATGGTACTGTGGGCTCTTGGGTCTTAATCCCTTTAGAGTTGGGCCACATCTTTTGAAGGCTTCTTTCCTTTCAACTGGATTCTCACTTTTGGGCAATGTATGGAAAGATAGTTGCTGGGAATGGGGATATTAATCTGGCATATTTGGGAAATAAGGGATTACTTTCTTTTTTTTCTTGTATACGGGAAAGCTCAGAGGAAGCAGCTGAAGCTTTGGTTCAGCAGCTCAGTTATGTCAGGACAGATGTCTTTGTAAGTCTTGCTCTTTCCCTCATGGTCACAAGATGGTTGCTACAGTTCCAGCCATCATATAAAGAAAAGGAAAAAAAGAAGAGGCTAGAAAATTAAGCTTTTTGCTTCTGCAACCTTGCATCATAATAGAAGCAGGCTGGTACTTGTGCTAGAGGAGCCTGATTCCCTATTGATGGAGAGCTGAATTAATCTGACCGAAGTCATTAAGTGTGGCAGTTTTTCTCAGATAGGATTTTGCACGTCTCTACCTCCAGTGCTGAGAATACTTAATGTGATGGGGCTTGTCTTCATCCCCCAGTGTGTGACTGGGAGACAGCACTGCCCTGGGTCTGCTCTGCGGTTGCTCTGCCCACATTTCCCAGCAGTTACTGGACACCTGAGATGGGGTGGGGATGGAGCTGAAGCCCCACGTAAGTAAGTGTTCGTCACTCAGTCATGTCTGACTCTTTGAGACCCTATGGACTGTAGCCCGCCAGGCTCCTCTGTCCATGGGATTCTCCAGGCAAGAATACCAGAGTGGGTTGCTATGCCCTCCTCCAGGGGATCTTCCCAACCCAGGAACCAAGTCTTTCGCTTTGGAGGCAGAATCTTTACCCTCTGAGACACCAGGGAAGCCAAGTCTCCAGTCCATACAGTGCTTGCTCTGAGGGTTTTTTTGGATGTGTGTGCTCTTCCAAGATGGGGGTTGGAGAGCCGAGGCCCTAGGGCACCAACCCCTGGATCAGTGAGATTCTGCTGTGTTCACCTCTCCTGGGGCCAGGGCCCCATCACCTAAAGCTTTCATCACTCCCCTGTGGCCTGGCCAGATCAGGGTGGCCTTTCCACTCTGCCCGCCTCCCTAAACCCCGAAAAGCCCCAGGTGAGCCGACAGGTGCCTGAGCTCCCAGTGGCCATGAGGCAAACTCTCTTTCCCCTCTCTGCTGAGGCCTGGGTCACAATGCCTCCCAGGACCCTCTGCAAGAGCCCTCCCACCCGCTCATCATTCCCCTGAGCAGAGCACAGCCTTCCTGGATGGAATTGAACAGAATGACACATGCGTTCCCTTCAAGGTCTGTTCTGGGAAAGTACATTGAGCTTCAGATTTGTTCCAGTTGGGTAGTTTTAAGAAAAATCAGAGTTTCCTTATCACTTCATTGGTTTGCTAGATTTTAAACAAATTTTTTTAGAATTCTAAACTGTGTTCTGTGTTTGCGGTCCAGGGAAAGCAAGCTTTGGGGTTGTTTGGGTTGAGTGGTCTGATTCAGCTCAACCACAAATGTTTTGCCTGGGGCCACTCTTCCGGAATGACCCCTTAGCCAATCTTTCCGCCCTCTCACCGCCATCTCCTGTTCCCCTGGAGAAGCCGAGTCATGGGTGCTGTGTTGGCCTCAGCCAGGGCTCCTTGACTCACGGCCATTATCTCCTCTGATGCTCAGAACAGCCTATGGGGCAGTTATGGACATGAAATTGACTCTGAGTGATGGATGAGGAGGGGGACATCTGCCCAAGGTCACATGGGCTCCAGGCTCCTAAGTCCCAGCCCACGCTCCTGCCACATGCACTGGCTTTCCGCTCCTGGACTTGGTTCGAGGGTTTTGGGCTGTTGAGAACAGAGACAACAAAGGAAAGCTCAACTCAGGCATTGCTGGCAGCTGCTGAGGAAGGTCTTCCAGAAGCAGGGGTGGACAGGAAGGTCTTCCAGAAGCAGGGGTGGACAGGAAGGTCTTTCCAGGCCTGTGGTGCTAGAACTCAGAGTAGCAGCTGCCTCTGCTTCTCAGGGAACACTGAGATCAGCTCCATTCCCCAGCCTCTGCTGCCCAGCAGTTGGACACGACTGCAAGTCTGCACACCCTGCAGTGTCAGCCTCTGCTCCCACTCTCAGGGCCCCGTGTCCACACTGGGGGAGGATGTGACTGGCCCAGCTCCCTTCTGCTCAGGCTGCTGTTTATGCATCTAGCCTGTATCCTGTCAGATGTTACAGATGGTGTGGCCAGTGAGGCCCAATTTGAGGCTGTTTTTCCCACAAGCAGAGCTGGAACAGAGCAAGGGGAAATGAGTCTCTGTTGCTCAATGGCCATTGAACCACAGAGTTGGGTGTTTTGTACCTTACAGGACAGTGAGCTCCTTGTTACTGGGAGCATTCAAACAGAGGCTGGATATTTCACTAGGGATACTACAGCTCAGACACTAGGAGAAGCTTACTGTAGGCTTGTTACTATGTATCCAGAGCTAGACCCCCATGTTGTGACCCGGACTGGGGGAATGGAGACACATTCTATGGCCCAAGATCGAGGCAGCCACTCAGCTTTGAACTTGAGACCTCTGTCTCATTAACACAGAGCTGTAGCCGGCTGAGCTAATAAACAGTTTCGCGGCAGCCGTTTTTCCATCAAACGCATATGCTGTTTCCTGACTTCTTAACGCAGCGTGCTATTTATACCGGTAGACCCATTCATTCTTAATGAGCCACGGTTGTGGATTGTAAACTGTTTTATTTTCAGACAGGATTGCTCACTGCCCAGGGCCAGTTGTTGCTATGCTGCCTTCCTTCTTTCTCTGTTCCTGAGAAATTCGCATTTTGGAAGCTCCTTGGGGGCGCTTAGCTGCCCTCTCCCCACCCCCTAATCATCCCCAGTGTTTCCCCAGCAGATTCAGGACTTGCTGTTTCTGTCACATCAGCCTGGACATGGTGCATGGACTCCCTGCAGCCTTCAGAGCAGCTGGGAACGCGTGTTGTGTGCAGGGGGGTGGGGGAGGCAGGCTGGCCGAGGCTCAGAGAAGCAGGCAGAGCAGAGCAGGAGGGCTTCTGTGCTTGGAGGCGAGGTGCCGTCTGTCCTGGGCAGCTTGGACATTTGCTGGTATTGTAGGTCGCAAACTGGTGGAACAGTGACTCCCCCTGACTCACTGCTTTAAATTCATTGACAACATTTTTTAAAAGGTAGAGAATTCTCATGAAAAGAATATAGAGTTCTGGCTTCTTTTTTGAAAATCAGAAG
>NW_011495033.1:1574984-1600998 GCF_000754665.1 Bison bison bison | reverse complement strand
GAAAATCAGAAGGTCTGGCCATTCTGCCCCTCCCTGGATAAGTTGGACAGGCTAAGTGGCAGTTTCCCCCTTCACACAGACCCTGCAGTCTCTGGTTTGCCCCAGTCGCCACCCCTCCCTACTGTCTCTCATGCTTTTTTTTTTTTAAGATAGTTGGTACTGTTATTTTGTTTTTTAATTGCTGCGCTGGGTCTTCGTTGCTGCATATGGGTTTTCTAATTAGAGAAAGCAGGATGTGGGCTTCTCATTGTGGTGGCTCCTCTTGCTGCAGAGCACAGGCCCTAGGCATGCAGGCTCAGGAGTTGTGGCTTGCTGGTTCTAGGACAGGCGGGCGGGCGGGCTTCAGGAGTCATGGCACACGGGCTTAGTGGTTACGGCTCTCGGGCTCTAGAGCACAGGCTCAGTAGTTGTGGTGCACAGACTTAGTTGCTCCGCAGCATGTGGGATCTTCCCGGACCAGGAATCAAACCTGTGTCCCCTGCATTGGCAGGCAGCTTCTTATCCACTGTGCCACCAGGGAAGTCCATCTCTCATGCTCTTTGATCATCGCCCTTGGTGGGCTAATCCAAAGAAAGTGAAATTGTTCTTGTTTCTACATTCCTGTGAAAGCGAGAGACTAGAAGTTAGACCTGTTGCCAAAAAAAGCAGGCACACATCTCCGTAGAAGTGGAGAGTTCTCACATCCAGCCCGCCTCACTCACCGCCCCTTCACCTGACCAGAGGAAGGCAGGAGCCTGACCAGACCATGTCCGTGGGTCCTTCCTCCTGATCGGACTCCACAAATCCTGCCCACAGTGGTTCTGTGCTTTCTGTGGAGGTGACCCACCACCGTCACCCCCAGGGCCTCGTCAATAAGAACTTCAGAGGTCAGGCCTTGCAGAGCCCCTGTGGTTTTTGTGAGGGGAGGGGTGAGGGAGTCGTATCTGACTCCTTTGCAACCCCTTGGACTGTAGCCCACCAGGCTTCTCTGTCCATGGGATTTTCCAGGCAAGAATACTGGAGTGGGTTGCCATTCCCTTCTCCAGGGGATCTCCAGACTCAGGGATCGTGTTGTTGTTTAATTTGGCTGCATCTCATCTTAGTTGTGGCACATGGGATCTCCGATCTTCCTTGAAACATGAGAAACCTTCATTCCAGCACATGGAATCTAGTTCCCCAACCAAGGATCCAAACCGGGCCCCCTGCGTTGAGAGCACAGAGTCTTAACCACTGGACCACCAGGGAAGTCCTGAGCTCCTCTATCTTAATGGGGCCCCTGGGTCAGAAAACTTTACTTTTTTGGAAGTCCTTCTTCCTCCCTGGGCCTTGGTTTCCCTATGAGTAGGATGGGGCGAGGGGGGCCGGGACAGAGAGTCTGTGCTCTTCCAGCTTTCCTATGTCACTGTCCTAAATCCAGGGGGATGAGACTCTGTGCAGAGATTTCCGGCAGGTGGTATACCAGCTCTCAGACTATATATTTAAGCTGTCTCTACCAGAAGGACCAGCCCCATCTCAGCAATAGCCACACAGACTCACACACACACACACACGTGTGTGTGCCCACACACACAGTCCTGCTATGTGCGGCCCGTGAAATCCCAGCACACTCGCCCAGCACCCCCTCCCTCCCCGCGCTCCTGGTAAACAGTCGCTAAGGGCCTATGAACTTCCCTCTCAGTCCTGTGCCCAGCATCGTCTCTCCTGCTTCATCATCACCTTCCCTGTCTCCTTCATTTTACACCCTGCATGGGTTCTAGCATCCTGGGGAGTTGGAAGTGCCTGGGATTTTTTCATGTATGAAGATAATAAAAACCACCAGATACAAGCTAGAGAGAGTTGTTCAGAGAGGAGAGGAGAGAGAGGCTGCCTTTGCATAATCTGAGAAGGGCGCTGTGTGTCCAGCCCGGCCCCACTGACCCAGGTCTTCGTGGTGTAGGTCTGTGGTTTGGGTCCAGAAAATAAATTAAAAAGGCCTGGCTGGACAGTCCTGTGTGTGGCTCCCACTAGGCGTTTGGGGACAGGAATACCATCCATGCCATCGGGGACAGGAGAAGCAGGGAGTGGTGCTCAGTCTCCTGAGCCCGCTGAGGAACTTGCTGGGGCAGACACGGACAGTCGGCGCTCTGGGCGGCCGCGGTTCCTCCAGGCTCAGATGGGGGCCTGGGCACCGCGGGCCTATGGGCGAAAGAAGCAGGTCTCAGGCCTCAGCTGCCGTGGACTGCAGCCCATGCTGGGTTTTGTGTATTCGTGTGATCAACACTCCACCCCCCAAATACCTGTACTGGAGGTACTACTGTTGTCCCATTTTATAGAAGAGGAAACCAAGGCTTGGAGGGGTCAGATAATTTGCCTTGTAACCTTGGCATGGGCAGAATAAGAAATCCCCACGGTGTTCAGGAAACTCTGCCCTTTTCCTAAGTCTCAGGGAAACAGAGGCCCTAACCTCATCTTACGTGGCTGTGTTTTGAAAGATAAGCCTATGTGTTACTAATTTGTTTTGACCTTCAGAGTCCTCGGTGAAGCCAAACACTAGCTCGGTGCAGGGGCCACCCCCAGAACAGGAGCCCTGAGCAGCCAGGAGCCACCATTGTTCCCACTGCTGCGCCCCGCCCCGGCCTCTGCAGCCCTCTGGCCTGTCCTGGGTGTCCTCACTGGCTGGGGGCTTGATTTCCCAAGAGCAGGAGGCGCTCATTAGCCACACCACAGAGGACAGGGGCATGGGTGTCGTTTCTAATTTGTCCGAACCCGATGACAGCCTCAGCTGATCAGATGACTCCAGCTGCAAGGTGAGGCCTTGGGATTCCTTGCCGCCTCCCCACCCCACAATCCCCATCTGAGCTGAATTGGGAGAGCAGGGCCCAGCCCCACCCCAGGCAGCCTGGCTCTAGCTAAGCAGATGTCCTCAGCAGCTGCTGCTGCTATTGTATAATAGTCACTAAATCGTGCCTGACTCTTTTGCGAATCCATGGACTGTAGCCCGCCAGGCTCCTCTGTCCATAGGATTCTCCAGGCAAGAATACTGGAGTGCATTGCCATTTCTTTCTCCAGGGATTTTCCCAACCCAGAGATCGAACCCACGTGTCCTGCTTGGCAGGCAGATTCTTTACCGCTGAGCCACCTGGGAAGCCCTGGATGACCACAGAACTTCTGCCAAGTGCAGTACAGTGCTCCCCTCTCCAGCTGCTCACCTGTCTTGCCGTGTGAACCTACAACTTAATTCTACTCTAGTTTTCTTGGCCTTTGGGGACCTGGGTGAAGAGAATAAATCTGGGCCCGCCTGCCTCATCTGACTCCAATAAAGCCCTTGGAGATAACAGGGCTGGGTGCACTTGGCTCCGCCACCCTCTCCCTGGACCTCCTGTCCATCACGGGGGGCTGGTGGATTTCTACTCACTAGTCCAGCCTCGGCAGCAGAAGCAGAGAGTGTCTGTCTGCCCAGTGATCTCCATACAGGAAAGAGGGGCTGGACTACCCCTGCCTCAGTTGCCCCTGGGGTCCACATGGAGTCTGGGCAAAGCTGACAGCCCTTCCCACACCCAGGATGAGATCAGATGCCATGGGGCTCTCAGGGGCTGAGATTCTAGGATGAGGGAACCTGAGGGACGCACCCTGAGGCCAGACTCTGAGGGCATGTGCCCGACAGAGACCCAGAGACAGGTGGGCAGAGAGGGAGAGTGAGAGAAACCAATAAAATGGGAAGAGGGGCCAAGAGACCAACGCAGGAAGACTTAGAACCGTGGGGACACAAAGACCCACAAGAGAGGGAAAGACAAGAGAGGCAAAGGCAGAGAGAGATTTTTTTTAAACCATCAGCAAGAGAGGCATAAAGAGATGAAGTCAGAGACACACAGAGACATAAAGAAGGACAGAGAGAGAGCACTGACGTCATGGAGTGGATGAGGCACATTTTACATCCCAGCAGAGGAGCCGGCAGGAGGTACGCACCCACTTTGCTGCATCTCTGCCATGAATCAGAAGCAATAACCTGCCAGAGGGAAATACTGCAGAGCACACCCAAACCAGACCAGCCCCTCGTCCCCTAAGTGCCTGAGTCTAGAACCTTCCTTTTGAGCCTGTCCTGGCCCCCAAAGAAGCCCACCACCTGGCCTTTGCCTTTCCTGTCCTCTGTCAGGGATGCCTGGCTCACCCCAGTCCTAGCATCTCTACCTGCCAAAATCACGCTCATCTTTCAATTCCACCTCTTCCAGGAAGCTCTCCCTGACTTCTTTGCCTGACCACTCTCCACTCCCGCTACAGAGTAGTGGTATTGTGTTCTCTCTGGCAGAATCTGTTCTTATCTTCCATCTGTCCATTTCCTTCTTCTCTCTGGAGCGCCTCCAGCCAGGACAGGACCACAGGATGTCAATGCTGGCGACCACACCTCTATCGATCGGAGGATACTTCTTCATTATCCGGTGCCTCCTGTCTCTCTGCAAGCCCCAAGGAGGGAGTTAATTAAAATCAATGGCAATGAATAAACAAGCAGGAGAAATCCTCCACTCCCCACTCTCAATTCCTGGCCTGGTCTGGGCCGTCCCTGCCAAGGTCCCGGGGGCAGCCTAGAAGGGGAGCCAAGGAAGGAGGTCCCACAGCCTCACCCTCCCTCTGTGGTGGTCCTGCAACTATCCCCACCTCAAAGGGGAGGAAATGAGGCCCAGGGTGATCAGGCAGCTGGCAAGGGAGGGTCATCTGGATCTCCAGACTCCAGGCCAGGAGGGAGGGAGGGAGACAGACTCCGAGGCTCTCTGACTCCACTCAGCCCATCCTTAGGAGATCAAGCTCCCTGGGCTTGAGGCTATTTTTCTTTCTTCCTTTCAGATCCCTACTCTCTAGGGCCCTGGGGGAAGTTTCCGAAGCAAAGGGAGAACCTATCCTTGGGTCTCGGGTTTGGAAGAAGAAAAGGTTTTTCGTGAACAGTGCACTCCCCTCCCCAGAGCCCACTCATCCCGTGTCCATGGCAACCAGTCTCCGACAGCCCCCCTCCATTAGTCCGTCCCTGGCTCCGGCTGAGGCCACATCTCCTGTCGCCTGGCTTGTCCCACCCAAGTGTCCTTCGGGAAGGGGAGGCACCTGCTTGGTTGAACGCCCAGCCCTAGCTGGCTGGCCGCCACCTCGCTGATCACCATCTATCCTGCCGTCTCCATGAGATGCCATGTCCTCTCCTGGGGAGAATTTTTCAGAAAGCAGTCAACAAGTATTTACTGAGTGCCCGCTTGGCCCAGGGCCCAGCACTGGGGGCTGAGGGAAGAAGGCAGACGCCGATTAAGATGTAGCCCTGCCCTGAAGGGGTTTCTGGTAGAACTGGGCAAGTCAAGGCAGGCATCTGTAGGAAACACAGTGTAATGCCAGGGAGTGTGTGAGAGGGACCAGCAGGCGTAGGGAGAGCAGGGTTGGGGGCTGTCTTCCGTCCTTGGGCGAGAGAAACTTTCCAACACAGGCACGATTTGGGTCGGTTCCTAGAGGACGAATTGGAATCTCATTTTGAAAAATATTTATAGGCTCATATAGTTTTTTCAATATTTATTTATTTGGCTGTGCTGGGTCTTAATTGCAGGACTGGAATCGTTAGTTGCAGCATATGGGATCTTGGAGCAAACGCCGGGAGAGAGTGAAGGGCAGGGAAGCCTGGCGTGCTGCTGTCCATGGGGTCACAGAGAGTCGGGCACGACTGAGCGACTGAACGGCAGCCCCAGGTCTTAGTTGCGGCTTGCCAACTCTTGGTTGTGGCATATGAGATCTAGTTCCCTGACCAGGGGTTGAACCCAGACCCCCTGCACTGGGAGTGAGGCGTCTTAGCCACTGGACCACCAGGGAAGTCCCTCGAATAGCTTTTTAAACTCGCAGCGCATTGCGTCCTCCTTGATCTTATTTTACTGTGTTTGTTATCGTCTCCATTGGACAGATGAGAAGGTTGAGGTTCAGAGAGATTAAGGTATTTGTCTAGAAGTGTCCAAAGCAGAGCCAGTATTCAACCCTAGATGTTGGGAGTGAACTGGGTGTTTTTCTCACCCACATGGCAGCTCCTGCCTGATGGGAAAAAGCATGTTGAAGGGACTGAGGATGAACTGGCCTGCCTTCAGGGGCCCAGAGCCCTTGGGATAAGCCCAGACCAAGGGATGCCCTGCATCCTGAGCGAGGAAGAAAGAGTAGAGATTCCAGCCACAGATAGTCCTGAGTTCCAATCCAGCTCAGCCTCCAGACAGACTCTGACGGTACCAATGCCTTCAATGTCTCATGAAGCACAACTTGGAAATCTGAGTTCCCCTAGAAAAGGAGAGTCCACCCCCGTGAGGCTGGCCTGGGCATCGAACATGCTGAGTCCAGAAGCCATCCCCATGCCAGATGGTGTGGGCCATGAGTTCAGGATGCTCCCCAAATAAATATTTATTTATTTTTTTATCAAGCATCTGCCATATGCCAGACATGGCCTGTGTTATTTCTGCTAATGCTCACAATAACCCAGGAAAGGATCCATCGTTGCCCCCTTTCATAGGTGAGCCTGCCAAGCACAGAGGTGAAGGAACTGGCCCAAAGTCACACAGCTGGCAAGTGGCAGAGCCAGGACACAGTCTGTCTGACTCAGAGCCAGTGCCTCTTCACCACCCCCACACCTCCCTCCTGCTGCCGCCAAACGGAGCCCCAGACGTGGGAGGCATCTTGGTGGGATTTCGGGCTGTGAGCCTGGCCCCACTTGCGGGTGGCACAGCTATCACCTGTCCCCGTGGGGACATCTTTTTGACTCTTCTCTGCAGCCGCGCCAGCCTGGTGGGCTGGGTAAGGCTAATTGGGGATGCCTCTGCATTCCCCGGGGCCTTATCTTTCCTTTACAATAAAAGTTGGGGTTTTTTTTGTTTTTAGCATGCAAAATTTTCCACCATCTGCTTTGCCTTGGCAGAATGTTTGCTGAAAATATCTCTTCCTCTCTAATTCCCATAATTTCTGGGGGCTTTGGGAGCCTCCAAGCAGAGCAGCAGCAACTCACAAGGGCCTCCCAAGCTCACAGGCTGCTGGTTGTCCTTGTGCCAGGCAGGCGGATGTCGTGTGGCCCAGAAATCACATCTCCCTGCCTCTCAGCCAGAGAGGGGCACTGGGATCTCTCCACTGATGGAACAAAGCTGATCTGAAGTTGAATCCTAGGATTCAAGACCCAGAGTGTCTAGGCTGTCTAGGTCGGCCTGTTTTGTGTGTGGTGAAGCCCTGAGAGGTGCCCCCAGGGTCACAAAGAGAGAGGTTGGCAGATCAGAGCCAGGAAACAGATTCCCTAAATCCTAATGCAGGGCTATGAGGTCACGTAGCCAACATCCTGCCTGTCCCCTGGACCATTGCAGGCAAGGTTTCTCCACAAGCCAGCAGCTGCCACACATGTTCTTTGCAGCAGTTGGAAAAGACTTTCCAAAAGGGAAGACTTCCCCCCACTTTCATGTACCAAAACTCAAGTTTCCATGGTGACAATCAAATTGCAAATCCATCCAAGAGAGAAAAAAAAATAAATAAATAAAACCCAGAGAAGTGAGCATGGCTGGCGCTGGTGCTGTCCGCTGCTGCTGATGAGAGCCAGGCAGAGTGGGGCAGCCCTGCATGATGGGAAAATCTCAGGGATGCCAGGTCCCCAAGCAAGTGGTCCAGGGGCCCAGGCCACTGCAGCAGGGGGCCTCCTCCCTGCCTCCTGGCAGAGTTCCAGTGAATCCACTTGGTGACACCTCCTTCTTGGGGAAGCTATCAAGACAGTCTTCTCCCTGGTGTTTTCCCATTTTCAACCTGAAAAATCAAGCGTGGGCAGAATACAAGCACTTGTCACCAACCAGGCCATCCTAGACTCAGCCTTTGGGGAATTAGAGGTAAAAAATCAGCCTTCAGACACACAGAGTGTTTTGAGGATGGAAGAGCAAGGGCCAAAAGATTTATGAGCCTAAAAGCTTTGTTAATAGACCTGGAAGATTTACGATTGCAGCTGCCGTGTAGAGAGAAAGGTGGCAACAGCAATCGAATGGCAAATTAACCAAGGTTTGGGTTTTACAGCGACATTTGGAGGGGGAGGAGGAAGAAAAACTTCTTCCTTTGCTGCTGGAGGAGAATTGGGGTAGACAGCATTTGCGTTGGGCAGCGTCCAGGGATGTTCTCCACATTGTCTCTTCAGCATCTTTCTTTCCCAATGACAGTAAGTGCCAAGGCCAGGTGTCGACACTGCCGACTTCCTCGGGCTCTTCCTTTCGAATGAGGTTTATTAGAGTGGATTAGAAACAGGATTGGGTTTGCATCACAGAGACCTCTAAGCTGAGGCTTGGCCCCCTGCTTGAAATCCCAGACACAATGAACAGCAATGCTTGAGCCAAGGGAGATGCATTCAAAAGGAACGCGGCCTCGGCTGGCTGCTTCTCTGCTCTGCGACACCTTTGTGAGCTTCGTTGTCATCCAGGGCTGTTCCCCCGCTTCCACGGCTATGGCCCTTGGGGTTCTATAAAAGGAGACAAAGAACAAGCCCACTGACTGTCACTTGGGGAGGTTTATTTTTTCTAAACCTTGCACGGCATAGGCACCATATGGAAACCAGGCAACATGCTACCTGAGCCCCACCTCCAGGGTTGGGGCTTTGGACGAGACATACCCCGCCCAGCAAAACACGCTCTTGCAACATAGCTCAGCAGTATTCTTGCAACTTAAGCCCACTCTCAACCCAACACTGAGACCAGGTACCACAGATGGCAGGACAGGGAGCAGAGTGAAGGAATGGGGTGAATGGGCTGGCCACCATAACCCGGAGTCTTGGGATGTCCTTTCCCATCGTCTCTTTCAAGCTCTTGGTACGTCATGCCCTGTGGCATCTGCTCATTAGCACCAAAGGATCCAGGTATTATTTCCATATCATGAAGCCCCATGTCATGTCTCGCTATCCCCTGCTGCCCCAGCCTCATATTTCCCACTCCACCCTAGAATTACAAAGATCCAGCATATCCAGCATGGGGCAGACAGAACATTCCAAGTCAGGAAGAAGGAATGAAAGTGAAGGTGAAGTCACTCAGTCGTGTCCGACTCTTTGCGACCCCACAGACTGTAGCTTACCAGGCTCCTCCATCTGTGGGATTTTTCAGGCAAGAGTCCTGGAGTAAGCATCTCTACCAGAGAGATGAGAAAACCAACGTGGAGATCAGTCACTGTGTTCTCCTCAGGGACTTCCTACTGCCTAACAGGCTGCTGGACACCCTCCTGCTGGGGGCGGGGGCAGAATATTCCAGATCCCTTTGCACCTGCCCCAAAGGAGAGATGCTTGCTCACTCCTGGCCCTCACACTCCCTTTGTCTGGGGACCCACAGGGTTGATGGTTAGTCAGTCAGTGCGTGAGTCAAAAAATACGTAATTGCTTATAAAACGAATGCCCATAAAATCAGGTCTCAGTGGATTCTTGATCAAAGAAACCCAGTCTGGGACCTAAAAAGCAATTGCAAAATAAGTCAGACCTTTACTTACATTTCTCAAATATAACGAATGGGGCGGGCGTGTGGATCCCAACCCCTCCAGTCTCCATCTCCTTTTGATTCTAGATCTGGAAAGCCCAAAAAGCCAAAGCAGATCTCTGCCTTGAGGGCGAGGAGAGAAACACAGCAGAAAGATCAAAATCCTTAAGCAGACAGAGGAAGGCAAAGCTGGAAACAAACCGTTAGCACCCCTCTTGCCCCACCCCCAGGATCAGGTCTGTGGGAAAAGCACGCTAGGCTCAGTCGTGGTGTGATTTGGCCCCTGCCTTCAGGAACCTCCAAGTCTGCTGGGGGAAAACACACACACAACGCTTAGAGCAGAAAGTTTGGTTGCTGCAGGTGTAACAGAATACACAGCGTGTTCAGCCAACCAGATGGAGACCATAGAGGGCTTCCTGGAGGAGGTGGTACCCAAACTAAGCCAGGAGGAGAAGGGTAGGCAGGGAATTCTGGGGAGAGGAAAGCCAGTCCCTGCAGGAGGTGCTGACAGTTTGGCAGGAGCTCCAGGTGGCCTGGGGCCGGAGAAGCCTCAGGCAGAAGAGCTGGTTGTGCAGTTGTGGGGGATGAGGCTAAAGAAATAGAGGAGGGTGGGAGTTTGGGCTCTTGCTTTGCTGTGTCTTTAAAGTGTCAGTCGCTCAGTCGTGTCTGACTCTTTGCAACCCCATGGACTGTAGCCCGCCAGGCTACATGTCCATGGGATTCTCCAGGCAAGAATACTGGAGTGGATTGCATTCCGTTCTCCAGGGGATCGTCCTGACCCAGGGATTGAACTGGGGTCTCCTGCATTACAGGCAGATTCTTTACCATTGGAGCCACTTAAGCTCAGCTTCACTTTAAAGAAATGGAATCTGGGAATCACAGGCAATGCAATATAGATGCAGTTTAGACATGAAAGACCATGTGGGCTGATCTCGAAGAAGCACCCAAGCCCTACATCAAAAGATTGGCAAGTGGATGTACATTTCTATGCTTAAAATAAAAATAGAGTGTTTAATGTATGAATAGATCCTGTATTATGACTCCCACTGTTGACTAACCAGCCAAATATGGTCCCATTTAGTCCAGAAAAGAGTGTTTCTACCACAGTGGGTGTTCACCATGGGAGCTCCCCCTCCCCTACCCTCTCCCGGGATTCCAGCCCCACCAGCCTGGCTCCCTTCTGCGTTCACAAGACCCCACTGGGAGTTGCTGGATGAGCTGGGATGAGAGCCCAGACCTGCTGGCTCCGAGTTCAGTTCTCCCAGTGGAATCAGAGTGGTTATAAACACAGTCTGTGGAGCCAGCCCACCAGAGTAAGCATCCCATTGTGGTCAAGGGCCTCAGTTTCCTTGCCTGGGAAATGGGGACAATGCTGTTTCCTATCTTGCAGAGTTGTTCTGAAGCTTCTACTAGTTAGTGAATGTCAGGGGCCTGGAGCCCTCTGTCAGGTCAGCGAGGACTGGAATTATTCCTGCAGGGCATCACTGGATGGTTTTAAGCATTGCCAAGTGCATGCTTCAGAGTAGTTGGGCCTGCACCAAAGCAGATAATCGGCTCCTCCCAGCAAGAAGCTTCTGATCCAGCCCCAGGGAGGGGGTGACATGTGGAGATGGGCTGCCCCGGCACTCACCTCTCTGCCTGGCAGAAAGGAGTCCCCTGCCAGCCCCATGCTCCAAACACCAGGACCGGCAGAGGTCCCATGCCATCTTGTCTTGGCAGGAGGAGGAGGCCTGCCCTGGTCCCCTCTGTCGGACACTCCTGCTGGCAGTGGCCAGTGGGGGGTGACCTCCTGTGCTGGTGTCTCTTTTCCAGTGGTTTCCAGCGACAGCGACAGCGACTCTGATCTCAGCTCCTCCAGCCTGGATGACAGACTCCGGCCCGCTGGGGTCAGGGACCCGAAAGGCAACAAGCCCTGGGGCGAGTCAGGTAAGCGACTGACTCAACTGACAGGAAGTGCAGGGAGCCGCACTGCTGCTTCCCAGGCCCCGAGGGCAGTGGCTCTCCTCCTCCTGTGGCTTCTGCTTCCCAGCAGCTCCTCGGTGGGGGGTGGGGGAACAGTTCTAGATCCAGGAGGCAAAGTGGGCCTTTGGCTGGGACGACTGGGAGCTACAGGGTTGGCACCACTCAAGAACAGATGGAAAAGGGAGTTCCTGGTGGCCTAGTGGTTAGGATTCTGGGCTTTCACTGTGGTGGGTTCAATCCCTGGTCGGGGAACTGAGATCCCGCAAGCTGCACAGAGCAGCCAAAAATAAAAAACCACCATGAACAGATGGAAGGGAGGCTCAGGTGTACATGCAGAGAAGGCCCAGGGGCACATTTTCCTTTACACACACGAAGGGCCTTCCCAGGAATAGGACCAGCTTCATTCACAGTTACTCCAGAGGTTAGAACTGGGATATTTGCAAGATGTTTCCGGAGGCTGATTTTTAGTACATAAGAAGAAAGCTTTTCAATAACTTCCCCAAGCTGAAAAGAAATGGAAAGCTGGGTGATCTCCTGCCAGAATTGATATGGAAGGCATTCCTGCAGGGGTGGCCATCTGCACTCGATAAGGGATGCCAAATGCCTGGCACACATACTTTTACTTCTGCTCCTGTGCCCATAGCAGACATTACTAGTTGATCATGATACTCTCTCCCAAAGAGCCTGACATGGGCCTTAGAATCCTTCTCCATGGAGTTTTCCGAGTGATCAATGTCAGTAGGCAGGGCTGATGCATGGGGTTTAAACTGTCCCTGGACCAGATGACCTCCTAGTCCCCTTTAAGCTGAAGATTCTCTCTTAGGAAAATGTGGAGCAAACTCACCTGCCAGCCTCGGTTTCCAGGGCGGGTTGTATACCTCTGTCCCTGTCCACACCACCATAGCCTTCACCCTTTCTCTTCATACCAACTCTCAGCTGTGACCAAGTGGGTCCAGGAGACAGAAAGACAGAGTGGAATCTTGCAGACCCCATCTCTGCTCTCTCAGCAGGCGGGGACTAACAACTGTGTCTGAATGAGGATTCCTTAGTTACTAATGGCAGCAGTGAATGTCCCTCTTGCTGCATTAACAGATATACACACAATTCCCCTACTACATGCTCCTTCTCCAAGGGCACTGTCCATTTTCATGTGGGTAACTACTTGTTCCTTAGCTAAATGACCCAAGGGCCCATTCGGTTGTCTTTGTAAGATTGTGGGCCAGTCAGCAGCGGCCAAAGGGTGGGGGTCCCACTAGACCATGGCAACCACGTGAATAGGGGAGAAGGCGGTGGCTATTCTCAGGGGGAGAGGCTCTGGAAGACAGTCCCATAGATACAAGTCACAATTCCAAATGAGGAGACTTTAGATCAGCTCCCTTGTCCAGGCTGAGTTCCTCCCTGTCTCGGTTCAAGGCCCAAAGGGCCCAACCCGGAGCCAGTCACGGGGTCTTCTTGCAGGCGGAAGTGTGGAGTCACTGAAGATGGGGCCCACCCGCCCAGCCAGCCTGCCTCTCGGGGAGCCAGAGCAGCCTGGCCAGTGAGACCGGGACAGGCTCTGCCGACCCACAGGGGGGCCCCCGCACCCTGGCCGGACCCAGAGGGCCCCGGTGAGTACCAAGCCACCTTCCAACCCGCCCACCTCCTCCCCATCTGTCCCCCACCCCTGTGGGCTGCTCCCCTCCACGTAGCCTGCCTCGTCCTCACCTGTGCTCCAACACTGGAGAGCGCTAGGGGATGTTTTCAATTCCCCCCGTTCACTGAGCGCTGTGCCAGGTGCTGGGGGAACCCAGGCGAGCCAGACCCATCCCTGCCCACAATGAACCCAGATCTCAAGGCTGACCATCTCTGTCTGTTCTCAGCAGTTATTAGCATCCTCAGTTTTATAAAATGTAATCTTTCCAAGTATTTCACCGTCCCTGTAAGAGTCACAGGAACTCCACTCTGAGAACGCCTACTGTCCACCAGAGGGTGTGCCCAGCCTGGGCCGGGTGTGGTGGGGGACAGTTTCTGAGACCTCCAGAAACTTACCACATAGCTGAAGAAGCTGAATCAGCTTGCCCCAAACAGAGCCCAGGCCAGAGCAGTCCCAGATCCTAAGAGGGGTGAAATCGGGACCTGTGGAGCCCGGCCCACCCTGCACATCCAAAGGCAATTTTCATTCTCTTGGCCAAGAAGTCAGGGGGCTTATTATCCCCATTTGATGGGTGTGGGAGCCAAGGGCAAGAATCCAAGCTCTCACCTGCCCCAGCTGGCCTGGGACCATCATGCAGTCGGGAGATAAGGGGGTCCTCACTCTCAAGTGGGAGAAAAGCGTGCAGATGCAGAATTGGCCCCTGGCCTCCTTCCAGAATGAAGCCCCAGCTGGACTGAGTGCCTCCGCAGCCAGAGGATCCACAGGCGCACGCTGTGTGGTCAACAGAGCAGCTGATGCCCCTGCCGCACACGGGGGCGGCTGAGGGAGCCTGGTGGGGTGGAGTCACCCACCAGGAAACCCCGTGGGAGCCCTCATCCACTCTTCCTTCGCCACCCCCTCCCCTTCCCGCATTCCCCCTCATTATGAGCATGAGAAAGAGAGTCAGACTGTGACATGGGGAGGCAGGTCTCAGGGAGGGAGGCGCTGCAGACATTCCCCTCGCCTCCTGCAGTCCCCCACAGAGGGCAGTTTGGAATCCAGCGTGCCTCAGCTCTAGCCTCAGCTCTGCCATCCACACCCATGGGAACCTGGGCAAACCGTCAGGTCAAACCACATGCAGCTGTATTTTTGTAGGTCAAAAATAGTTAAAGATTGGCAGTTGCATAGGGTTCAATCTAATATTTGATCTCTCGGCACCCAGTTGCATTATCACTAAAGTGGGGACCATGTTGTGTCCCTCCCGGGTTGCAGGGAGGGTAAGCTCTAGGCTCCACGTGGGGTACCTACCTGCATAGGTCTTCAGGACATGTCCAGTGGCCACTCGACGATCTATGTGCCGTGTGGTCCAGCACATAGACAGGGTTCCAGGGCTTAAGTTTTACTTGGACAGGACTGGCCTGGAAGGTTTTCTGTTCTGACATCCATTTTTTTTAATTTTTATTTTTAAGTTTTTTTTTTTTAATGTGGACCATTTTTATATTGAACTTGTTACAATATTGTTTCTGTTGTTTATGTTTTGATTTTTTGCGGGGGGGCCATAAGGCACGTGAGATCTTAGGTCCCCAACCAAGGATCGAACCTGCACCTCCTGCTTTGGAAGGCAAAGTCTCAATCACTGGACAACCAGGAAGGTCCCTCTCATGTCCATTTGCTCCTGCTGGCATCCCAGGATCACCTGTGTTGATTAGCCCAGTATTGACGGCCACACTGGAGCACAGGGAGTGGGCGACTTGCCGGCAATGACTCGGCGCAGTAGAGCAGGGCTGGCCCAGGGCTCAGCCCCAGCCTTCCCCAGCACTTCCCCACTTAGTTCAGAGGGGGTGGCTGCTTCAGGTGCAGGCCGCTCCAGCAAGGAGTCCACCTCCCTGCGTTTCATTCCCAAAGTTGACACTGCCCCTGGGGACTCTGCTTCTGCTCACTCTATTGTGGCCTTTCTTCTCTCTCTGTCAAAGGTAAAAGGGACACCTGGGCCAGCCCCCGCTGCTGACGTGGCCTCCAACGGTCCCCTCCACCTGCCCTGGACAGAGGTGTGCTTGGTGCACGGGGCAGACTTTACAGTGGAAGAGCTTGAGAGAGAGGGAGAGAGCGAGCTGGAGCCAGACCCCTCCCGGTTCCTTCCTGACCAGTCCTGGAGCCCTTGGCCGCCAGCCCTGTCGGACGTGATCTCTAACTCAACAAACCAGTGTTTGGGGGGCTGAGTCTGCTCCCCCGGGCCCAGTGCCTTTCTGTACCCCTTCTTTCCTGGGAGCCCCCCAACCCCTGCCCCAGCCACTCCACTCCACCTTGACCTTTATTTATTGCCCTTCCCACTCCCCAGCCTACTCCCTTGTTCGTTTTAAGTTTGCTGTCATCTCGGATGTACTGGAAGGGCCTTCAGACCCACCCGTGGGGCCTTCCAATGTGCACTGCTGTCTCAGAGGTGGGGCTTTCTCCATATTTGTATTCGTGGAGGAAGACATCCAGGCCTGAGGGTGACCCTTCCCCGAGGAGCGTGGCCCTTCCCCGAGGAGCGTGGCCCCCAGAGAGGAGGCCAGTGGAGGTGGGAGGAGAGGTCCACCCCCACTTCCCCTCGTGCTGCAGCCCTCAGACATGGATACAGTCACCTCCCTCCTGGCCCAGGATCTTCTCTTGAACTTGGCTCTCTGTTAGGTCTCTCAGAAGCCCTCCCGCGGGGCTGGTGGAGCTGGAAAGGGTCCTGGGGAACACTGTGAATTCGTTCACTGAAGAGCAGCCTTCAGCTGAGTTCCCTGCTGGGGTGCAAAGCTCCCTAAGCCATTAATTCACTCCTCTTCAGTAGGCTCGGTTTGGCAGAAAAACACTTAATTCAGGGTGCAGGCGATGCTTCTGGAAAACCCTTCCTGTAGGAGAGAGAACGTGCCCACGCGCGTGTGTGGTACCCACACGCTCCCATCCTGCCTGCCTGCCCCGTGCCTGGGCCTTGAAGGGCCTTCCTCTCCAGGCTCTCAGACCCCCTACTATGAGCTCTTTTGCCCTTGTTGCTGGCAGACAGTTTTAAAAAAAAAAAAAAGTCCTGTTTCCCTGTGACAAGTTATGCTTCAGAATAAAAACAATAAAGATTAGATTTGCATTGAGCCAGTGTGTTGATCAAAAGGCCACAATCATTTGTGTGTCTGAAATGCATAAGTAGAGAAACGGATGGGAAAAAAAATGTGGTACAGTGGTTGCTGGAACACTTGCTAAGCTGCAGTGAAAGGAATAAGCTAGATCTGCGTGGGTTCGAAGGACTCACAAACCTAATGTTGAAAAACAAAGCCATCGATGTAAAGATAAAAAGTTAAGTATACGTATAAATAATCAAAATGAGTTATATTAACTTATATGTACATGTGTAGAAATGTTTGTAAAATGGACAAGGACTTGTAGTTAAACACAGTGGACTGAACACATTTGTATGTTCTCTGCCTCTTGAACCCCACCAAAATGACCTAAAGGAATGAAAATGGCATGAACTACAAAAATGGCTTTACCTGTCTCCTGAGAAACCTGTATGCAGGTCAAAAAGCAACGGTTAGAATCAGACATGGAACAACAGACTGGTTCAAGATCAGGAAAGGAGTATGTCCAGGCTGTATATTGTCATCCTGTTTACTTAACTTATACGCAGTACATCATGTGAAATACGGGCTGGATGAATCACAAGCTGGAGTCAAGACTGCTGGGAGAAATATCAACAACCTCAGATATGCAGATTATACCACTCTAATGGCAGAAAGTGAAGAGGAATTAAAGACCCTCCTGATGAAGATGAAAGAGGACAGTGAAAAGGCTGGCTTACAACTCAACATTCGATAAACTAAGATCATGGCATCTGGTCCTATCTCTTCATGGCAAATAGAAGGGGAAAAAGTGGAGGCAGTGACAGATTTTATTTTCTTGGGCTCCAAAATCACTATAGACAGTGGCTGCAGCCATGAAATTAAAAGACACCTACTCCTTGGAAGGAAAGCTCTCACAAACCTAGACAGCATATTAAAAAGCAGAGACGTCACTTTGCCGACAAAAGGCCATTTAGTCAAAGCTATGGTTTTTCCAGTAGTCATGTACAGATACGAGAGTTGTATCATTAAGAAGACTGAGCACTGAAGAATTGATGCTTTCAAACTGCAGTGCTGGAGAAGACTCTTGAAAGTCCCTTGGACAGCAAAGAGATCAAACCAGTCAGTCCTAAAGGAAATCAACCCTGAATATTCGTTGGAAGGGCTGATGCTGATGCTGAAGCGCCAATCCTTTGGCCACCTGATGCAAAGAGCCAACTTGTTGGAAAAGACCCTGATGCTGAGAAAGATTGAGGGCAGGAGGAGAAGGGAGTGGCAGAGGATGAGATGGTTGGATGGCATCACTGACTCAATGGACATGAGTTTGAGTGAGCCCCAGGATGTGGTGAAAGACAGGGAAGCCTGGCGTGCTACAGTGTGGGGTCACAAAGAGTTGGACACGACTAAGCGACTGAACAACAACAAAGGCGGCGGCAGTATGTAAGAGAGGTCTAAAACTTTGGAAGATGGAAGAGTAAAACTTGCTTAGTGCCAGCTTCTCCCACCCCATGAAATGTCTACAAGGGAGAAAGCCAACAGGTAACAAGCCAGTTAGCTCTGCAGAATCCTCCAAATGCTTCGAACACGGAGGGACCAGGTATCCCTAAAGTGGAAGTTCAGGATGGATGTGAAAATAGTATCGATTGGAAGACGTGGTTAGACCCAAGCCCAGATGGCATGTGACCGCCCTTCTCTGACCCTGGTAGAAGATGGTTTACAGCTGGCCAAGGCTGAGCTAGAAGAATTCTGGCTTGGGAACCCCAAGCCCAGCCAAAGGCTGGGGTGAGGCAACAGTTAATGGAGGAGACCATCAGCCCCCTTCCTTGGCCAACAGCTGGGCCTGTTCCCCATCCAGCCACCCCCAACACAGGACATTATTGAATTTCTCTTTGGGAAGCCCAGTAAAGAGAAAAGATTGACAGATCCTGAAATTGACAATTCCCCAGTCTCTACCCAGGTGCTACTGTGGGGCCCGCAGTCCCAAGCCCTGCCCACATGCGTGGAGCTACCTGTTAGCTTTCCTGTGTTGCACTCGCAGTGACAACAGCCAGGGGCACCAGCAATTGACTACAACCAACAGCCAAAGATACAGAGACTCCAATACACAGAAGAAAGGGGTCAGAGGACATTCCTCTGAAAGTATTTGTCCATGAGACAGGAAGAAAGTGTCATTTTTTAAAAGGAAGTGTTAAAGCTCTCGAATATTAAAAAAAACATATATATAGCATAAATTTTTAAATGCATTATAAGGAATGGAAATATGGGAGAGAACCTTCTAGACAGTAAAACACTGAAACAAAGAGATGTTAAAATAGGGAGAAAAATCCAAGACAGTTGGACAACCAAAAGATCAGATCCATGCAGGTCTGATTCCAACTGATAAGAATTGCAAGCCAAGAAACAGAAAAGAGAAAATTGTGGAAGGAATAATACAAGAATATTTCCCAGAACTGAAGGAAAAGAACTTCCATAGAGAAAGAACCTGCCAAGTGCAGGGCACAGCGACTTAAAACCACAGCCGTGTGGCCAGCCACCACCCTCGTGAGCCGCCGCATGGCAATACCTGTAGATGAAGATGCTCCTGGCCTGCAGCTGCGGGGCAGTTACCCAAAGTCTTGCTAAAACAGATTCTCACCCACCAGGTCTGGGTCAGGACCTGAGCATGCTTGTCTATCAAGTTCTGTTATGATGCCAACGCTGCTGGCTGGAAGACCGCACGGTGGTCCAGGGCAGTGGTGGTCACCACTGGCAGTGCATTGGCGTCCCCTGATGAGCCTGACACACATTCGTGCTGGACACACCCTCAGAGATTCTGGTCTAATCAATTTCGGGCCCAGCCTTGATATCAGGATTTTGTAAAGCTCCCCTGATGACTCTATGTGCTGACAGAACTGAGAATCATTGCCCTATAGAAAAACTCTTCTCTGTGAATTCCAAAAGATATCCATGGGATGTTTAGAGCAGTACCTTTTTACTAGCTAAAAACTGGAAACAACCTCAATACCATCCACAGAAGAAAAGATCCATAAATTGTGAGATAGTCAAACATGCCCCGCTCAGTAGAGATGAGTCTCACAAACAATGCTGAGCAAAGAAACAGATGGCAGAAAAAAATAAACACGCTATGACACCATCTATGTGGAGATTTTAAAACATGCAAAAATGTTATGTATTAACATATATTTTATGCAGTGGAAGAATAAACGCATAGGAAGGATAAACAACAGATTGCAAGATACATCTTGAGAGGAAGAGGCATAAGGAGTGGTTTCAACTTTACTGGTAATGTTTCCTTCATCTCAGTGATAGATTGGTGGGTTTGTAATATTTATAATATTTCATTATATGTTATATTTGTGTTATTTATATATGTCTGAAGTCTTTCCGAATAAAAAATGTAGCAAACATGGGAATTCCCTAGAAGTCCAGTGGTTAGGACACCATGCTACCCATACAGGAGGTGCAGGTTCAATCTCTGATTGAGGAACTAAGATCCTGCGTGTGGCGAGGAGTGCAGAGACAAAAAAAATACTTTAGGGAACTCTAGCAAGCCTTTTTTCTTTTTTTGGCTGCACCATATGGTGTGTGTGGGATCTTAGTTCCCTGACCAGGGATTGAACCTGTGCCCCCTGCATTGGAACACAAAGTCTTAACCACTGGACTGCTGGGTAAGCCCCCCTAGAGCAAGCCTTATGAAATTTCAGGACACCAGGTAAAAAAATCCTAAAAAAAAAATTCTAAAACCTTCCAAAGAGGGAAAAAAAAAAAAAAAGATTAATAACAGGTCACATACCAAGAGCCAGGGATTACAATGGCTTTGAAATTCTCAAATCAAATTTTGAAGCCAGAACACAGTGAAGAAGTATCTTCTGAATTCTGGCAGGAAATGATTTCTAATCTGGATTTATATCCACCCAAATCTCAATGACGGTAGAATGAAAATATTTTCAGACTTGTGAGGATTCTTTTTTTTTTTTTTTTTTTTAATTTACCTCCCATACATTCTTTCTCAGGCAGCTACCACAGGATGTGCTCCAACCAAACAAGGGAGAAAACCAGGAAAGAGGATATGGAGCCTCAGGAAACTGGAGCTGACACAGGAGAGGGGCAAAGAGAGTCCCCAGGATACTGGCAATAGCTGCAGTCAGGGGCTAGTGCCAGCCAGAGCATGAGGGCAGATAAGGCACACAAGGATGCACAGACAGGAGGCATCCCTGTGTTAGACTGAAAATAATATCATGATAGATTGTATCATGATATATAATATACAAAACTGAAAGATCAAGAAATAGCATCAGCAGCAGATTTCAGTACAAAGGTAAACACCAGCAGAGATGGCTAAGAGCTCTAAGAGTTACCAAGAGAGGGACTTGGAAGTGGAGTAGGGGATTGTTGCCCTACCTTATAAAGTTTGCAGGACAATGTTTTTTTATTTATATTTATTTGGCTGTGCTAGGTCTTAGTTGTGGCATGTGGGATCTGGTTCCCTGACTAAGGATCAAATCCGGCCCCCCTCCCCATTGGGAATACAGAATCTTAGCCACTGGACCACCAGGGAAGTCCCCCAGGATAATTTTTAAATTGTGTGTTATGGAGGCTGCAGGGGTTGGGTCCCTCTCCTGGACTGGGTCTGGTCTGGGCACGGGGTTCTAGTAGGAGCTGAGTGTGGTGGCTTGTGCTACATCAGGTCTGAGGGGTCTAAGGGGATGTTGGTCCCCTTAGATGTTACATTTCTAACAATGGAATTTTTAATGGAAAAATACATATCAAATAGGATAAACCCATTGTGAGAGCCCTAAGGCCATAGCAGGTAAGTAAATAAGGAGGCGATGAGGACCTGCTTGGCAGAGAAAATACAGCCCCCAAAGGTCCCTATGTACAAATATCCAGTCTGTAAGGACCTGTTGCCTCTGCCCCTCAGCTCTCAGGAATCTCCATGCTGGGACCAACACCCCCTTAGACCCCTCAGACCTGATGTAGCACAAGCCACCACACTCAGCTCCCACTAGAACCCCATGCCCAGACCAGACCTAGTCCAGGAAAGGGACCCAACCCCTGCAGCCTCCAGGCTGAATCCCAAATGTGTTTCCTAGAGGGCTGATAGGGTCCTGAAGAAGTTTCATCACATATTAACCCAGAAGCGCTCAGCTTTAGGGCAGACATGGATGCCGAACCCCCTACCAGGGTCTGGGAGCTGCCAGGAGTCAAGGGTTCTTTGTGGGCTGTTTGGGAACCTAGAAATCCTTTCTTTATAAAAATGAAAGGATTGCTTTCTGAGTCTTCAGGCAGCCAACTCACAAGTTAACCTTTGGACATGAGACTCTTGTGGCTAGGGATGGAGGGGGTTCTATGCCATCTGTAAAAATTACAGAGTGCAGAAGTGACTTGATTTGTCCCAAATATCAGATAGCCCAAGTAGTTCCTAAAGAGGCCACATGTAGGTGGAAAGTTCATGAACTTTGAACACTGGTTTCAAATCCCAGCCCTACTACTTAGTTCCTGAAATTATGGGTACTGCTCTGTCTCTACTTGCTGATCTGTAAAATGGGGATAATACTTCCTTCATGGGGCTGTTGTGGAACTTAAAACCCTGAAAGCACATGTAAAACTCCTACCACTGCTGTTAGTCATGACTCCTATAGGATTCAGATGTGGCGCTTGCCTCAGGAGTCGTTTAGATGATGTAAGAAGGTAAGTTCGGTGCTTGCATCGACCCTGAGGCCCAGCAGATGGTCATGTTCTTCCCCTTGGGGAACAAGAGTTCATCCACCTAATATTGACTGGCAGCTACTGGGCTGTGAAGTGCAGTGTTCGAGGCTGAGGTTCAGTGGTAGACAAAAGGGACATAGCCCCCACCCTCCTGCAGCATCAGAATCACCCAGTGGGCTTGGTAGAACATATGTCCCTGGA
This sequence comes from Bison bison bison, assembly GCF_000754665.1. Taxonomy (NCBI): domain Eukaryota; kingdom Metazoa; phylum Chordata; class Mammalia; order Artiodactyla; family Bovidae; genus Bison; species Bison bison. The sequence continues at coordinate 1,579,006 of NW_011495033.1, read as the reverse complement.
CCGCACCCCAGAGCTTCACTCAGAGGTCCAGGGAGGGGCTGAGAATGTGCATTTTTAAGTCCAGATGATGCTGACACTCCCCGCTGGGAGACCAACTTTGAGAGGCATGAATCTAGCAGAACCCGTTTACCTGTGTCTCCTTGGACTGATACCCCTAGGCCGACCCAGGCAAGGGAGCGGGAGTGGATGACGATGACCGGTTGGCAGACAAAACTCAGAGCCCCTTTGGAGGAGGAGACAAGCCTGGAACTGAGTCCTGCTGCCATGTCCCAGCCCCAGGCAGAGGCCCTGCCCCTAGCTGTTCCTTAGCCCTGGAGCAAAGAGCATCCACTGGCTCAGCAGGTGAGAGTCACTTCCACCCACAGAGGGTGAGGGCTGGCATCTTTCCCAAACGAGAAAATGCCCACTTTCTGGTGTTGCCAGAAGCCTGCAATCTCTTTTTCTGCCTCTCCAGCGAAATGTCTCTGGCATGTTCTGAGTGCTGAGTGCTGGGGAGCAGCAGGCAGCAAAGAGGAAAGTTGCCCGGCCAGAGATACCCCAGGCAGTGCCCTCCCTTTCTTCCTTCACTGCCCCCGCCTCCTCACACCACTTTGTTTGCTGACAACAAACAGAGCCCTCAATTCCACTGAGCCAGGGCCCGGGAGAGACGAAGCATTTTGCTGTGTAATAACCGTCATGGCCACCATCTGTTGAGTCAGGCACCTGCTGCAAGCTTTAAGGATCCTCACCCACCTATTTTGCAGAAGAGGAAACTGAGGCCCAGGGTCATTGAGATGCCTGTATTTGAATGCAGGGCAGGCAGATGCCAAAGACCATGCTGGGGGGGTAGGAGGTGAGGGTGGGTGTTGGTGAGAACACGTCGGGATTCTGATGGGAAGGGAGCCCGATGCAGGCAGAGAAAGGAAGGCACAGATAGAAACTTCTAGATGAATAGGGTAAAGTCAGCCCCTTGTCCCACTAGGGTATTTTCCTGCTAATAAACAAATGAGAACAAAGCTCAGTCAGTGCTCAGAGATTTTTGCCTCCATGTTGGACACAGTCTCGTGGCCCCAGCCCAACGAGGTTGAGAATGCCCCATGCTCTCTTCAGTCTTCCCTTATCGGGACACCCTGAATAGGTTCCATGAGGCAGCTGTCTTTTCAGGCCATGCATTTAGCTAAGAGGGTTTCCAGGAGCTTCCATCAACCAAGTAGCCTCTCAGCACTTTTGGAGTCAGATCCAGCCTATCTGGACTGACCTACAACTCCTCCCCGGGGCTATGGGAGCCACACCTTGAACATGACCCCTGAACTCCAGGACCAGGAGCTGCAGTTCCACAGCCCCCAGCTCATCTCAGCTGTCAACCCCCTACAACTGTCTTGTCTTCCCACACCACCCACCCCTCTTTCCTTTTGTCTTTTTATTCTTTGTTATTGTGGTAAAATACACATCACGTGAATGTTAATCATTTTTAAGTGTGCAGTTCAGTGATAATTAAGTACATTCACATGGTTGTACAGTCATCACCACCATCATCTCCAAAACTTTTTCATCATTCCAGAGGAGAATTCTGTGCCAGTTACAGGCTAACTCCCCATTCCTCCCGTCCCCACCCCCTGGCACCCTCTTTCTACTTTCTGTCTCTATGAACTTGAACTCTAGGTACCTCACGTAAATGGCATCAATCTTACAGTGTTTGTTCTTCTGTGTCTGGTTTATTTCCCTTCATGTTTTCTGGATCCATCCATCTGGTAGCCTGTGTCAGAATTTAGTCTCATTTCATGGTTGAATAATATTCCACTAGGCAGATAGGTCTCGTGGCTTATCCATTCACCTGATTCACCTGTTGATGGACAGTTAGGTTATTTCCACTTTTTGACTATTGTGAGGAAAGCTGCCATGAACATATAGATACATGCCATACATGCTGTAGATACACAAGGATCTGTTCGAGACCCGGCTTTTCATTCTTTTGGGAGTATTCCCGGAAGCGGGGTTGCTGGATTGTGTAGTCATTCTACATGTCATTTTTAAGGACTCATCACTGTTTTCCACAGCAGCTGCACCATCTTGCACTGCCCCTGGCAGCGCATGAGGCTCTGCTGTCCTCCTCGCCTCTCCGTCCCCTGCGGCTCATGGCACGGGGAGCGGCAGTCACCCCAAGGCCTCAGCTGCTTCCTCAATGGTTGGAACCGCACTGGCCTCAGTCCTGGTCTCGGGGGCACATGCAAAACCTGTGCAGTCACCCAGGGCCCCAGGTTCAGTTTCACGGTCTGCTGTCCCTGTCTCAAAATTCTCGATAATGTTGAACAGGGAGCCCTGCATTTTCATTTTGCACTGGGCCCTGCGAATTCTATAGCAGGTCCTGGCTGGCCTGGCTGCTGTTTCTAGGTGCAGACCCTATAGTATGGCCAGATCCACAGTCAAGGCCTGACAGGTAGGATCCTCACATTCTGCTGAGGGGCGACCTGCGAACACCAACCCTCCTGGCCTTGCTGCCGGCCCACGTATGAGACGGGAGACCTGGACTCAACAAGTCTTCTAATTGTGTTCCCCAGAGGTCCCGGGGTACAGAGATGGGAAGTCCCAGGGGACAGGAGAGGGGCCCATATCATCCCCACCCCTACTGCCAACCGAGGGGCTCCCTCGGACCTGTTCTCTCTATTTGGTTCTGTAGCACGAAGGAAGCCACTGGAAACCAACCGACCTGTCTGGACCCTCCACCCCAGGCCACCCTGGCCCTGCACTCTGCCCCCAGGGAGGGAGAAGAAGCCTCCGGCATAAGGAGACCAGGTAGAGGGCCCCGTGGTGGGAAAGGTATCCCGGGCACAAGCCCGAAAAGCCCTGGGAGCGGCCCTTGCCAGGGAGATAGACACCACACACATACACACACACACACAACCCCATGCAGACACAGAAAGATCCAACTGTTTACAAAACACATGTGACCAGTCGGTTCAATTGTTCGTCTCAAGGGCCAGCCGAGGCTCTTCTGCACATGGGAGGGACGAGATTAAAGGAAAACCTGACACTGGCCTTGCCCAGGCCATTTGGGGAGAAAGGCCCTGCCAGGCATCATTGGCAGGGCCCCCGGCAAGACTGTCGCCTGCAGAGAAGGGCCTCGAGGCTCTAGTGTCCTCGTCTGTCCCTTCCCCAGCAGCCGGCCAGGACTCTGACCTGCAAGTGCCCAGCCCCACCCCCCAGGCTGCCTTATGCTGAAACCCAGGGAGAGAGTGGGGGAGGGGGATCGGACAGAGGGAGGGGAGAGGCGGGTAGGGGCTGGAAGAGATCCTGGGAGACCCAGACAAGCTGCCCCCTCAGCCTCACAAAGACAGGCAGGGCTCTGAGCTCTTTGATGCAGACCGCAGGATGTCTGCAGCCGCTTCAGTGCCAATTACCAGGGAAATAATTCAGCGTGCTCACCCCCTACCTCTCAGCAGACACTCTTTGGGGACATTTTAAATCTGACTGTACCTGCTGAGCAGCTGACAAGTGAAGCCTCTCCCTTCCCACTGCCGGCTCCTCCACCTCTCTGCCCAAGCTCTTTAATGGGGAAAATGGGGAACAGAAGCTGGGGCTTGTTATCCCTCCCCGCCACCACCCCACCCCCACACCGCCCTAGGCAGGGCCTGCTCTGATCAGAACCCAGCTGAGCTGGGCTCCCTAGAGTCCATTCCCCTCTCCCCCACCCCCCGGCTCCTTAAAGGCAGGGTCATGTCTTATTCATCTTTGAGTCCCTGGTGAGCTGTCAAGAAATATTGCGGGGTGGAGAGATGGGTAAACGGGGAGGTGGATAAGTGGGTGGACAGGGTGGAGGGGCGGAGGGACAAAGGGAAGGATGGATGGAGGAAGGGAGAGAGGAAGGGAGGGCTGGAGGGATGGGGTGTGGACCGGAGGAGTGCTGGGCAGATGGATGGAAACATAACTGAATGGTTATTATGTGTGGACCAGGGTATTGAAAGACACTGAGGATAGAAGGATGGACTGCTGTCCACTGAGGGAGGATGGGTGGAAGGCTGGATGGCTGGATGGCTGGATGGATG
>NW_011495033.1:1573822-1574463 GCF_000754665.1 Bison bison bison | reverse complement strand
GGTGGTGGGTGGATGGATGGATGGATGGGTGCATGGATAGATAGATGGGTGAATGGGTGGATGGATGAGTGCATGGATAGATGGATGGGTGAATGGGTGGATGGATGGATGAATGGATGGATGGATGGATGGATAAATGGATGGATGAATAGATGGGTGGGTGGATGGATGGATGGATGGATAAATGGATGGATGCATAAATGGATGGATAGATGGATGGATGGGTGGATGGATGGATGAATGGATGGATGAATGGGTAGATGGGTGGACGGATGGGTGGATGGGTGGCTGGATAGAAACGCTCCCAAGTCCAGGGTCCATCTGTTCCCCATCCTTAGGGAAAGGCCAGCAAATCAGGAAACTACACTTTCCACAAGCTGTGGGGTCCCTACTAGGGGCTCACCCAATTCAAAGCAGCTGTTAGGCTCCAGGAGAAGAGCTGATGTTGAGACAAACCCAGGCTGCTAAGGACCCAGTCTTTGAGGTCTCCATGAGTACCCTGCCTGGGCACCCAGCCTCCAGGTCCCAGTGCAGCTGCTGTCTAGGGGGTCGGGAGGGCGGGTAGGAGTAGCAAGTCCTCACTGTCCTGACCCTGCTCCCTCCAGAGCGTGTGGGTACAGACGGGGTCGCCTTGTCCACGG
>NW_011495033.1:1566426-1573722 GCF_000754665.1 Bison bison bison | reverse complement strand
TTGTCCACGGGAGCCTGTTTCCCTATTGAAGGGTGAACCAGCTAGCCTCTCAACGGTGTCACCTGGGAGGGAGGCCGCCCTCAACAGGAGCAGCTCTGCTGCAGGGGCTGGAGCACAGGTGGGAGCACCATCTCTGGAAGAACCAGGGAGGGACGCCCTGTGGAACCATGAACAGATCCCCGGTGGGCACCCTGCACAGCCAAGAAGAGATCCCCACTGTAGCCTTTCCCTGCTCTGAAGCCCTTCCCAGTCCACACTGATCGTCCAGCCCAGTTCCATGTGCAACCTCCTTCTGTGATCTGAATGGTTGGCCCTACATTCCTCTTAGGGGAAGGAACTGTCTTTGCTTAGGAAAATACTTTTTAAGGCTGATAGTGGCCGTTCCTGAGAACATAGTCTAACCAGGACCCACAGCCACAAAAAAGATAGGAATGAACAGGAATTTAGAAGAAGGGAGAGAGGTCAGAGAGTGACGCCAGAGAGATGGGGTGAGGTTGAGGATCTCTGAGTGAGGCTACCACTGCCCCTCTCCATGGCCACATGCCCCACCATGGGAGCAGAAGGACTGGCCTGTCTTGTTCCCTGCAGTGCTGTTTGCTCTGGGGTGATAGAAGCCACTCCCACCTCACCCAGCACACCCACAGACCTTGTGGAGACGGATTTGCAGGAACAAAGGGTTGAATTTCACATCTGAATCTCTGTGGTTCAGAATCTTAGTATGGACATGATAACTACCCCACAGCGTGGATTCTACTCGGCCAAAGCAAGATCCCCAAGCCAGAGGTGAGGCAAACACTCCAGGCTTGCAGAAACCTGAGCAAAGGCCTCAGCCTTTCCCAGGGCACCTAAGTGGACTTTGGTGTCTCCCCTTCTGGATCTGCGGAGCATGGAGACTACAACCAGGGTGGCCACCCATCCCAATGTCTCCACAACTATGGGGTTTCCCAGGGTGCAGGACTTAAAAAATGACTTATTGGGATTTGGTTGTGCTGGATCTTCACTGTTGCCCACAGGCTTTGCCTGGTTGTGGTGAGCGAGGGCTACTCTTCATTGTGGTTCACGAGCTTCTCCTGTTGCAGAGCACAGGCCCTGGGCCGTGTGGACCTCAGTAGTTTGGCACACAGGCTTCGTGGTTGCAGCTCTTAGGCTCTAGCACGCAGGCTCACCAGTAGTTGTGACTCACAGGCTTAGTTGCTCTGCAGCATGTGGAATCTTCTCGGACCAGGGATTGAACCCGTGCCCCCTTCATTGGCAGGCAGATTCTTAACCACTAAACCACCAGGGGAGTCCAGGATGTAGGACTTGCAGTGCTAAAGCTGGGAAAGGTGCTGGCCACACTGGGAAGAGTTGCTGCTGCTGCTGCTAAGTCACGTCAGTCGTGTCCGACTCTGTGCGACCCCATAGACGGCAGCCCACCAGGCTCCTGTCCCTGGGATTCTTCAGGCAAGAATACTGGAGTGGGTTGCCATTTCCTTCTCCAGTGCATGAAAGTGCAAAGTGAAAGTGAAGTCGCTCAGTCGTGTCCAACTCTTCGAGACCCCATGGACTGTAGCCTACCAGGCTCCTCCATCCATGGGATTTTCCAGGCAAGAGTACTGGAGTGGGGTGCCATTGCCTTCTCCGTGGGAAGGATTGCTTCCCCTTAAACATCTGGGTCCCTTGGGCCATGCTGGGTTCTAGACTCAGCCCCTCACATAATTTCCACCCCTCAACCCTGCCCCACCGGTTAGTTCTCACAGCACTGGGAAGCAGACACATTCCTCCCTCTTTGAAGATGAGGAAACTGAGGCTGGGAGAGGTTAAGCCACTTACATGAGATAACACAGCTAGCAAGGGGCAGAATGAGGATTTGAAGCCCAATCCCCATTCTTAAGCCTGTGCTCATCTACCTGGTCCCCTGAGGATGCTAAACTTGTTGAAAACTGCAATCAGCATCCTCAAGTAGCCTTACACTGTGCCCTGGTGTCAAGTCCCCTTGGTTTCTGGAACCACTCCCTCTCTCCCTCTCGGCCCGCTTCCTGCCAATGGCTTTGCCTTCCGTGGGCCCCCTGGCTGTGGGTCCAGCAGGCCTTTGCCACACTCCCCATCAGCCCAGCAGAGCCCTGTGGGACTGTACTGCACAGCCTCCTCTGAAATCAGAGGAAACAAAAATGTCCTCTCCCTCCTGCCCTGGATTTTATCAGTTCCCCTCCCCCACTGTGTTCCGTGCCCTGAACCTCCCTCATCCACTCCTAGGACTGAAAGCGGTATTTTCCACCCAGCCCAGGGATTTCCACACTGGGAATTCAAACAGCGCAGCGTGGAATAGGCTCAAACAGAGTCAGCTAATGGAAATAACAAGATGATAAATTATTCCACGGACAGAGCGATTTTTCCTTATACCCTGCTTGACTCAGAAAACAGTGTGATCGCAGTAGAAATTGGAGGTGTCAGAGCTGGTGTCTGGGGAAAGAGAAATGAAAGCATTCTGCTTGCTGCTATCCACGCAGCCCCCCGGGGGTGAGAAAGAGTATGAGGTTAATCCCAGGCCAGGAGCACAGCTGGCCCAGAGCAGGCATGTCCTCCCTGGAAGCTCCAGGACTTGCCACAAGCTGGCTGAAGAGTCAAAGGCACGAAGCCCAGGCCCTGGAGTCAGACAGAGCTGGGTTCTCTTTCCAGCTCTGGCATCTGCTGTGTGACCTTAGACAAGTAACTTAACCTCTCTGAGACTCAGTCTCCCGGTGATAACAAGAATGAGGATTACAATTATGACCTGGCACTTGCTCTTCACTGATGCTTTGTTCGTGATAATGATGGTAAATGCCCTGACTTGCCCTCCTCTCTCTGGATATGCCCACTCCATGTGATCAGTGAGTAAACAGAATAGCTTCCAGGCTTCAGATGTAAGCTCCAGCAGGGGAGGCCAGGAACTGCCGTTGAACACACCACCCTGGGACCATCTGGGATACCAAGCCCATGCCTCCAGGAGGCAGCTCCCCAAGGTAAGCCCCAGCCCCTGCCCAGCACTGCTAATTCCGGGACTGGGGGTTGGGGATGCCGTCTGACCCTTACCTCCCAGCTGACCCAGGCACTCACCTTATAGTGTCCTCCACTCTCCCCAGAGCTTCCAGACAACTGACGTTCATCCTCTTCCTTGTCTGTTTTTTGTTTTCGTTGTATGCCTCACCTTTTAGCCAGTTTTCTAGAAATCTTTCTGAGGTGTATTTAGGAGCATCCCTTTTTTTTCCAGATCAACATGTCAGCAAACATCTTGTAAACTTAGCTTGATTACTCCGGGTGCTGTGGACATGAAGCGATCCCTGGGCCCCCAGCACTAAATGGCTCCCATGTATATTGAGCTGAGTTCAGTTCAGTTCAGTTCAGTTCAGTCGCTCAGTCGTGTCCAACTCTTTGCGACCCCATGAACCGCAGCACGCTAGGCCTCCTTGTCCATCACCAACTCCCAGAGTCCACCCAAACTCATGTCCATTGAGTCAGTGATGCCATCCAACCATCTCATCCTCTGTCGTCCCCTTCTCTTCCTGCCCTCAATCTTTCCTAGTGTCAGGGTCTTTTCAAATGAGTCAACTCTTCGCATCAAGTGGTCAAAGTATTGGAGTTTCAGCTTCAACATCAGTGTTTGCAATGAACACCCAGGACTGATCTCCTTTAGGATAGACCGGTTGGATCTCCTTGCAGTCCAAGGGACTCTCAAGAGTCTTCTCCAACACCACAGTTCAAAGCATCAATTCTTCAGTGCTCAGCTTTCTTTATAGTCCAACTTTCACATTCATACATGACTACTGGAAAAACCATAGCCTTGACTAGACAGACCTTTGTTGACAAAGTAATGTCTCTGCTTCTTAATATGCTGTCTAGGTTGGTCATAACTTTCCTTCCAAGGAGGAAGCACCTTTTAATTTCACGGCTACAGTCACCATCTACAGTGATTCTAGAGCCTGAAAAAATAAAATCAGCCACTGTTTACCCATCTATTTGCCATGAAGTGATGGGACCGGATGCCATGATCTTAGTTTTCTGAATGTTGAGCTTTAAGTCAAATTTTTCACTCTCCTCTTTCAGTTTCATCAAGAAGCTCTTTAGTTCTTCTTCACTTTCTGCCATAAGGGTGGTGTCATCTGCATATCTGAGGTTATTGATATTTCTCCTGGCAATCTTGATTCCAGCTTGTGCTTCTTCCAGCCCAGCATTTCTCATGATGTACTCTGCATATAAGTTAAACAAGCAGGGTGATAATATACAGCCTTGACGTACTCCTTTTCCTATTTGGAACCAGTCTGTTGTTCCATGTCCAGTTCTAACTGTTGCTTCCTGATCTACATACAGGTTTCTCAAGAGGCAGGTCAGGTGGTCAGGTATTCCCATCTCTTTCAGAATTTTCCACAGTTTCTTATGATCCACACAAAGGCTTTGGCATACCCTGCCCTAAATGTTCAGAGAAGGCAATGGCACCCCACTCCAGTACTCTTGCCTGGAGAATCCCATGGATGGAGGAGGCTGGTGGGCTGCAGTCCATGAGGTCGCTGAGGGTCGGACACGACTGAGCGACTTCACTTTCACTTTTCACTTTCATGCATTGGAGAAGGAAATGGCAACCCACTCCAGTGTTCTTGCCTGGAGAGTCCCAGGGACGGGAGCCTGGTGGGCTGTCGTCTATGGGGTCGCACAGAGTCGGACACAACTGAAATGATGCAGCAGCAGCCCTAAATGTTATTGTCAACAGACCTGACCCCAGAAGCCCTCCTGGCCTCCGGTCCAACTTCCTTCCCGCTGCCCCTGGGGGCACTGTGTTTGCTGGTGGAAGGTAGATAAACACACTTTATCAAACTGTTGTTCTTCATTTCCATTAAGGCCAAAGCTTGGACTCTGAACCAAGCTCTGTTCTAAAGACTATTTTTTTTTTACTGTTCAGAGGCTTTTGATTCCTTTACTTCCCAGAAACTGGCTGAGGTCCCAGGTTGAAGTTGCCTTGAAGTTTGACTACTAAAGAAGAAAAAAGGTTTTCCTCTATTTTGTTAACGCAATCCAGAGTTTGAGCTGGGATCATAAAGATTTCAAACATCCTGGATAGGACTTCCTTAACTGGATTGTTTTGGTAAATACAAGTATGAAACTGGAGGACACCAATACAGGAGGAAAAGTCCCAGCTCTGGGCTGAGGTGAGCCAAGTGGTGGGTACCCCTAAGTGGCCCAAATTTTAGGGGGTCCAGAAACCAAACCTCCCCCAGATGTGGGGAGTGGCATTAAACTGCTCACATCTATGTCTTGCCAAATAATATAAAATCATAGCTATCCTGTGAGAGCATTCTCACTTCAGAAAAGAAAGGAAAAAGGATCAAGAAAAAACCCATCTTTTTTGAATTAAGGGAATTTAACTTTGTGAAAAAGTAGCTAGATTGTCCTCTGTTTTTCCCATTTGGCTGCATCTGGGTAAAAATCCCCATCACTTACCAGCTTTTGCAAATCACCAGGCAGGCCCAAGGCTCAGGGGCTGGATGCTAGAGCACGGGGCAGGGGCTGGGTATTTCCCTGTGCCAAGGGGAGCAGACTCACAGCCCGGATTTGTTAGCTACCGGATCCTGCAGAAGGCCCCGGTGCCTCAGCTTCCCCATCTGTGAAATGGTAGTGGTCGCCGTGCACACCTGGTGGAGCATGGAGACCTTGGGCCTGGCACACAGCACACACTCATTCAGTGTTTGCTCTTGTGTTTTGAATGGGACGTCCACACCCCTCGCGGGTCTGTGTAGGTTCACGTGAGTCCAGGGACGGGAATGATCCTTGGGGACAGGAAGCATCCAGGCCAGTGAGCAGAGTCATGATACATTGGGCTCCTGGCAACACAGGAGTCAGGCTGGCCCTGTGGCTCCAACAGCCCCATGAAGTCCCCAGAGATCACGCACAGCTCGGTTTCCCTGGAGCTGAGACTTTATTTAGCAAAGGCCCTCAGCAGGATGGAGGCCCCGCCCCCAGCAGGGAGGGGCCCTGCCCCAGTGGAGCATTTCCTGGGTCCTGACCCTGGCAGAAGGGCCACTGAGGGACCCAGCAAGGCCGAATCCCCCAACTCCCAAGACACACACACTGACATTCTCTTCATTCTTAGCACAGTGAGCACAGGGAACTTTTGAACACTGACCCTGGTGTGCACCTGGGTGGATGTACACCCAGCTAGATGTGCACCCATGGGTGTGTGCTGCTGTGTGTACCACTCTGCGCACGTGCGGCTGTGTCAGTGTGTTTGTAGGTTATGCATGAGCCTAGAAGAATTTAGGAGATGGTTCTGACATCTCTACCCAGCCTCCCCCTCCCTTTCCTCCCCTTTGCCCTTTTCTGTAATGAAAAGAGAAAACAGCAGAGGGGAACAGAAAAGGGGAGAGACGTGGGAGTCACAGAGACCTGGATCTGCACCCCAAGCTGTGCAGGTCCCCACGCCAAGGATGCGGAGCGAGTCACTCAGGGCCTCTGAGCTGCAGCGTCTCATCTGTGAGAGGGAAGTGTTCGCCCGACAGAGCTGATAGCAGGAAAGATTCAGGGCATCCCAGTGGGATTCAGGGCACCTGGGGAGCAGGACTGTTTGCAGGCTCTTGGGTTAGGCGGCTAGAACCCCAGCCTCTTCCATCAGTTTCTAGCAGAGGGACCTTGGGCAGCTTCTCACCCTCTGTGAACTCGCCCTACAGAGGTTCTGCAAGGGTTGAAAGAGTACATAGGTAACAGAGTGTGGCGTGGCACATAGTAGGAGCTTTATAGAGGGCAGTTATTAAAATGTGCATCAAAAAACATTTAGAGAAAAAGAGAGAAAACAAGAAAGCATCTCAGACTTTTTTGGAGGAATGGAAATATGTTCCACAATTGGACTGTGTGGCTGGTTGCACAACTGTAAATTTACTCAAAACCATTAAATCGTATGCTAGAAACAGTGGAATTTTATAGCATATAAATTATACCTCAATAAAGCTATTTTGGGGTAAAGTATTTAGAGTTGAGTGGAAAAGCAAGTTGCAGAATAATACAGGCAGTATTGATACCACTTGTGAAAAGTTCTAAGCTATATAAAACAGTATTTTTCTAATATAAGTATGCATAGTAAAAACATCAAACAGAGCCTGGAATGATGTATCATAACTATGTTTGCTCGCTGGGTGGATGCAAATCAGGAAGGGAAATTTTTATCTGTAATGTTTTATTGTATTTATATATTTAAATGACCGGGAAACCTAGGCACTGGTGTCATAAAACTCAGAGTATGTAGGGGGCCGGGAAGCCGGGAATGAGAGACACCATCAGGGGTGGGCGGGGGGC
>NW_011495033.1:1554468-1566326 GCF_000754665.1 Bison bison bison | reverse complement strand
GGGGGGCGGGGGGGGTCATAACTTCCTGCCTCATGACTTCTGTGATGAAATGGTGGCGATTATGCTGGTGTTTGCTTTATGGCTATTCATTACGCGGTGCATCTATATTTTGTGCAGTTTTCTATGTTGCAGTTCAGATTTTTAAAGCTAAAAAAAACCTCTCTAGAAAAAGGATGAAAATGTTCACTTTGATGGGTGCGTTTGGGGGTTGGCTGTGTCAACCTCTACACCCTTGTGTACTGAAATTCAAAATAAGTCAGAAGAAATAATGACCTGCCTTGCAGCATAGGGTGAAAGCTATATAAGGTAATTTTGATCATACACTGAAGTGCCTGGGGGACAGCGAGTGGAGGGGCATTGTCCTTCCTCCTCAATCAGGGTGGCCCTGGCACTGCCTTGGTGGTCTCCAGTCCCCAGTCCCCATAGGAGCAACTGGGCTTGAAGCAGCCCCCTTCACCTGCTCCCTGGGCTCCCAGATGGCCAGAGCACAGGCAGACGGTAGAGGAGCCTCAGACAGTGTCCCTCATTTACCAGGCTCTCCACGTCTCTGGCTGATGGATGACCCTCCAGGCTCCCTCCCGCCTCCCTCTGGACATGGCTGTCTCCAAGGCCACAGCCCGCCCAGGGTGGGAGCTTGTGCGGGGGGCAGGGAGGAGCCGCCGGTTGGCAAGGCCTCAGCTCCCTCCTACCACCGCTGCTCCACCTGTAACCCCAAGGTTCTCCCCAACAGCCCAGCCTCGGGGGGCTTCTGGTTGGCCTGGCTGCCAGTGCGCTTCATTTTCCCCTTCAGTCACTGAGAACTGAGTGCCCACCCGCCATGGGCCACGCACTGTGCTGGGTCCTTGCCTCCAGGGAGCTCACAGACCATGAACAATAAGCAGGACCTGAACTAACTATCTTGTTTGGATTGTCAGTCCCCTCAAGGAGATGGCCTGGAGCTGAGATCTAAAAGGTGAGCATCCGCCCCCACCATGAGATGATGTGGTACAAGCATATTTTGGAGACATTGCTGGCTAGTGCAAAGGCCCTGAGGCAGACCCAGGCTTGCATCAGTGGGCCTGGGCAGGGGAGGGCAGGATGAAGGAAAGGAAATGGATTCCTCTTCAGGACTAAGTACCCTCTGCCAAAGCCTGGAAAGGGGGCATGGTACAGTCATCAGGGCCACCAGAACCCACCCGGGGAGCAGCCCCAGGAAAGCCCCACTGGCATATTTGGGATGTGCTTTAAGCCCTGACCTAGAGGTTGCACCCAGAGGACCCCAGACAGCAGGAGAGGGTAGAACCACCCTCCTTGTCCCCCAGACAGAGGCAGGCACAGAGCCACAGGCCCTGCCTCAGCATTCCTGAGTGACCTTGGACAAGTGGGGTCACCTCTCTGGGCCCTGGTTTCCATGTTAACAAAGATTGGCTGTGTTGTGGAAGGCCACCTACCCCAGCTTCAGAACTCGAGGTCCACAGGTGATTCCAGGCCCCACCCTGGGCCTGCAGCCTGGGCTCCCAGAGGGGTGAGTCCTAGGAAACTCCGCAGTACTCTGGGGGCTCGCCATCTGTGACCCCACAGCTGAGGTCCACAAAGACAGCGCCATCCCTCCGGGTCCGCAAGAAACTGGAACAAAAGACACAGGAGTGAGCTGAGTGCTCGAATGGGCACAGTCACGGCCACGAGGGGGCATCACGGAAAGAACACCTGGCCTCTGGGAACCACGCCTGAGCCCTGAGCGTGTGGGCAGCACAGGTGTGTGCCGTGCCTGGAGGCGGGGAGGTGAGGGCGACAGGTGGAGAGAGAGCTGCCCAGCGGGGCAGATGGTGTGTTTGGGCACCAGGCTGGCAGCGGGACGGGAGAGTGGATGAGCTGAGAGCACCCTTCGCTGCCTGGGAGTCTGACTCTAAACACAGGCACTCACATACTCACCCAGGAGGCAGGGGCGTCTGCAGGTAAGGAGCCCCCAGGGTGTGGGGGCCTCCATCCCTGGCCCCTGGAGGGGGCTTCGCACCCGAGTTCCAGCCGGCTCAGCCACCAGCCATTCTGCCTGGACCCCTTCCTCCAGCGCTCTGCTGACCTAACTCTCAGCCTTCTTCCCATTTCAGGACTGAGGTCCAGGCCTTGTGTCCCGTGCTGGTTGGTCACTAAGGACCCACAGCTGGGGGCTCATGACCCAGCCATGGAGCAGGGGAGATGGGTCTGCCTCGCTGCTAACCTGACTCAGATGCTGGGCTCTCCGAGGAGCTGGGAGATGTGTCTGGGGGAGTGTGGCCACCTGGGCCCGTCGGTGCCTTGTGAGGTATGAACTAACCCAGAGCTGGCGGATGCCGGGCAAACCTCAGCCAGGCTCCAGCCCCGACACACCTGCACAGAGCCGAGTTCTTCCATCTTCAGCGTCAACGTGTGCAGCAAACAGCCTGAGGGGTGACAGCCTGAGGGGTGACAGGGCTGAACACATGGAGCCTAATGGCCTAGGCTCAAGTGTTAGTGAGCCTCTTTCTGGTTATGAGACCCTGAGCAATTAACTTAACCTCATTTACTAATGAAAACGATTTTATTGTAATAATTATGTTTATTTCAATATGCAACAGAGAAATATAACCAGCACATCAGTTCCCATCACAGCGATTATGGTTAGGACAAAGCTAATCTGAGTCTTTAAAGCATTTTTAATGCAAGTTGATTTATTTATGTAATTTATTTTTGGTTGCACTGGATCTTCATTGGGGCACAAGGGCTTTCTCTAGTTGGAGCGAGAGGGGGCTACTCTGTTAGGATACACGGGCTTCTCATTGTGGTGGCTTGTCTTGTTGTGAAGCGCCGGCTCTACAGCGCGGGTTTCTCGGTAATTGTGGGAAACGGGCTCCGTGGCCCTCGGCATGTGGAGTCTTCCCTGACCAGGAATAGGGATCAACCCTGTGTCCCTTGCTTTAGCAGGCAGATTCTCAGTCACTGGACTACCAGAGAAGTCCCTGCAAGTTGATTTAAAGTAAATAATAACACAGGTCCCGGTTGAGAAGCTGGTTCATAAGTGATGGAGGTTGGAGAATGCCAGGTAAGGGGGTGTCACCTGCCTGGCTGTGTTTTGCTGGGGGCTTGGGAACTTCAGAGGGTCCGGAGCAGGTGGAGATGCAGGGACTAGCAGATGAGAGTATCAGCAGTAGGGGAGCCTGAAGGGTGCTGCCGGAAGTCTTCCTTCTCTGGTGTCTGATCCCCCCACCCAGCCTGGGCTGCAGTGTGATCTCGGATGTAGCACAGCCACAGGGCACAGCGGGGCCCAGAGTGTGGCCTTGGGCAGTGGTGGCTGACGTGAAGCCTTTGGGAAGGTGGTTGCTGGGGAAGGGGTATGGGCCAGAGCTGTCGTGTTGGTGGGCAAAGGCATCAGAAACCGTAAGAATGACACGGAGCGATGGTGGGTGTGTTGGTGAGGGCTGGAGCACAGCCTGTTGGTAGAGCATCAGAGGGATTTGGGGGGACTCCACCGGCAAGGGATGGAGGAGTACCAAGCTGGGCGACATGGTGTGAGAGTCCCAGGTCACCAGAGGTCATGTTTACAGACAGGCAGGATCTGTGAGCCCCAGGGAGAGGGCTGAGAGAGAAGCAGTAGAAGGATGCGTGGGACTGGGGAACCTCAGAGCTTCAGGGGACACCCAGGTGACCAGGTCAACGGGACCTGAGTCTTGGTGGGGAGCAAGGAAGTGCTCGATTAGGTGAGGCCTCAGGAGCCGGCATCTCTGCCTCTGAGGGGTCTCTGGGACTCACAGTTCCCCTCTGGTGGAGACCCCTGCCCGCCGGACCCAGGCTCCCAGCTCCTACCATCCCCACTGTGGAGCCAGAATTAAGATTTATCTTTCAGGGGCCAGAAATTCAGAAAGCAGCAAAGTTTTAAATAATTATTATTTTTAAAGGATAAAATTAAATTTGTTTTCATCATAGGCTTATTCTTTTCCTACTCTTTTATAGTGGTAAAATATAAAACTTGCCACATTAACCATTTTTAAGCATATATTTCAGTGAGTTAAGTGCATTCACAATGTTGTACAACCATCACCACTATGCATTCTCAGACCTTTCTCATCATCCCAAAAGAGGAACTATACTCATTAAATAATACCCCCACGCTCCATCCCCAAGCCCCTGGTAACTTCTAGTCTACCTTCTGTCTCTATGAATTTCTGTTTTTCATGTATGCAGTATAAATGCTTAGAGCAGAAAAATTTCCCTGACCCCTGGTTCCCTTCACAGATGAATTATTTTTATCTATTTCCTGTTTATTCTTTCAGAGGAATCTTATGCTTATATAAATACTTGCCTGTATATATATCTTTTTATTTATATACGAAGGGAACATACTGTTTTATGCCTCTTTTTTATTAAACAATATATCTGCCATGAAAAGATTTTTAGTGCATCAGGATATCAGTATATCTTCCATATTAGTGCACACAGAGCTGCCTTGTTCTGTGTGTGTGTGTGTGCGCACAGGCGTGTGCTCTGTTGTGTCTGACTCTGCAAACCCATGGACTGAAGCACTCCAGGCTCCTCTGTCCATGGAATTTCCCAGGCAAGAATACTGGAGTGGGTTGCCATTTCCTGCTCCAGGGGATCTTTCCAACCCAGGGATTGAACCCTCAAGTCTCCTGCCCAGGCAGGCAGATTCTTCACTACGACACCACCTGGGAAGTGCTTTGTCTTTTTTATTCCTGTTATTGTTCAGTTGTTCAGTCATGTCCACCCTTTGCGACCCCATGGGCTGCAGCATGCCAGGCTTCCCTGTCCTTCACCATCTTCCAGAGTTTGCTCAAACTCATGTTGCATCGAGTCGGTGATGCCATCCAACCATCTCATTCTGTTGCCCCCTTCTCCTTAATGGTTACATAATAATATTCCATTGTAAAGGTGAATCATACTGCATTTAACCTACCCCTTAATAGAAATGCTTCAATTTTCAATTTGCTACATTTATCTATTGTCAGCTTATGCCCACTTTTAGTGAAAAAAAAATGCCACAGCACCTAACTAGCAGGAAGAACAAATTAAACATCATGAAATGCCCCTTCACACCAATTAGAGCAGCAAAAACTCAAGTCAGGTGACATCAAGTGTTGATTTGGATGTGGAAGAACTGGAATCTCAGATACAGCTAATAGGAATGGAAATGGTCATAGCACTGTGAGAGCTGTTTGGCATTACCTGGTCAAGCTAAAGATACATATGTCCTTCAGCCCAGCAATTCTGTCTCCAGGAGGTTGCAAAGACACTCTCCCATGTGGGCCAGCAGACAGGACTATCCATGGCAACAGGTACAGAATAATAAAGTGTGGGAATCGTCCTAAATGTCCAGTGGTAGGACAAAGGAGAAACAAATTGTGGCGGAGTGTTATACAACAATGAAAACAAGCTCTAGTTACATGTATCAGCAGGACTAGATCTCACGAACAATGGTAAGTGAAAAAAAAAGGAGTTGTTTGAGGATGTGGAAGTATGATACCCTTTATATGAAGCTTTAAGATGTATAAGACAATATCACATATTATTTATGGATGCATACATAGTAACATAAAGGTAAATGCATAGATTGATAATTATCAAATTCAAGACAGTGATTGCCCCTGGGGAGAGCAATGGGATGAAGGAGGAAATATCATAGGATTTCAGGTGCATCTGTAATTTTTTAAATGGTGGCGAGATAGACGGAACACAAAAATTTGCCGTTTTAATCACTTTTAGTTGTACCATTCAGTGCATTAATTACAATATTGTGCAACTATCACGGGTCCCTATTTCTTAAACTTTTTCTTCATCACCCAAAGCAGAAACTCTTGCTCCTTAAGCTTCCTTTTCCCCTCACCCCAGACCCTGGTGACCTCTAACCTACTTTCTGTCTCTATAAATTTGCCTATTCTGCACATTTCCTATAAGGAAAGTCCTACAATATTTGTGTCTGTCTTATTTCACTTCACATGTTTTCAAAGTTCATTCAGGTTGTAGCATAGATCAGAACTCATTCCTTTTTAGGGCTGAATAAGATCCCATTGAGGACTTCCCTGATAGCTGAGTTGGTAAAGAATCCGCCTCCAATGCAGGAGACCCCAGTTCGATTCCTGAGTTGGGAAGATCTCCTGGAGAAGGGATAGGCTACCCACTCCAGTGTTCTTGGGCTTCCCTGGTGGCTCAGTTGGTAAAGAATCTGCCTGCAATGTGGGAGACCTGGGTTCAATCCCTGGGTTGGGAAGATCCCCTGGAGAAGGAAATGGCAACCCACTCCAGTATTCTGGCCTAGAGAATTCCATGGACAGTTGATGGGGTCACAGAGTCGGACACGACTGAGCTACTCACTAAGATCCCATTGTACGGATATGCCACATATCCATCTCTGTTCATCTGTGGATGGACGTGGGGGTTGTTTCCCTATGGGCTGCTGTGACTGATGCTGCAATGAGCATCAGTGTGCGAGTATCTATTGGAGACTGCTTTCAGTCCTTTTGGGCCCATACCTAGGAGTGGAATTGCTAGGTCATGTGGTAATTCTCCGTTTAGCTTTTCAAGAAAACTGCAAGGTTTTTGTGTATAGGCCAGCGGGTCTCTATGTAATACTCCAGGCCTTTTCTGTATGACTGAAATATTTTATAAATCTAAAAAAAGTAGAATGAGTTAAAATTGGAAGCCACCATTTGCATCGTTAGTATCTTCAAAACCGCATCATAATTCAGAGCTATTTGAGGGAACATTTGCGGCTGTTGGCTCTCAGTTTCACAATTGTCAATTACAGCTCCTGCCCATTCATATCACTGAAATGTTCAGCCCACTCCAGAAGACACTCGACAAAGCCCCTGGGCTCCAGAGGTCCCCAAGGCCTCACAGGGTGGGGGCCGGTGGCACTGCCTCATCCTTGCTGTCACCTGAGTCACAGGTTACCCTCCACCCCACCCCCGTCCTCCTGCGGGTTATTTCTGGATCTTCCCCTAGGGATTCAGCATTATCCCTCCCTGACTTTTGATCTCCAGGCAGAGGCAGGCTGATCCTGGGCTAAGCCCCTCCTACCAGGTGAGCCTCTCTCACCTTGGCCTCTTCTGAGTTCAGCAGCCCAGACCGCAGCCTGCATGGAACCGAGCAGAGAGCCATAGTGCCTCCACTCAGCCCCTGGGGCTGAGTCCTGGGTGGGCCTGGGGTGACCTTGAGCCAGGTCCTCCATCTCTAGGCTCAGGAAGCAGGTGGAGTCGGGGGTTGGGGGGTGCTCACAGACCTGTGGTCTGCAAACCACTGAACAGGTGTCCCAGGAGGGAGAGGAGACAAGCATCTCTTTGAGCCATTTAGCCCATTGTGACAGCTCCAAGAGCATTTGACATCTGCAAAATAACATCATTAGGTAAGTGTTAACTTTTTCCCACTGGCAGGCCCAGGGCTAGTAAATGTACTGTGACGACTATAATGTGTTTATGAAATGTGAATAATAAATTATCAGAAAGAACTGCATTTTTAATATTGCCTAATACATCCAGTTGGCCTCACAGCAGCCACCGGCTATATGGCAGCGGTTTCCATTAACTTACTGTGCTGGCTCTCCACACGATTCCTGGGCCGGGGCCCCAGTAGGGGCCAAGGAGGAGGCCAGGGACAGCGGACAGCTCCCATGTCCCTTCCTGATTCAGTCTCTGTCTTCTGGAATCTAAAGAAAAGTGGAGCCTTGTTTACCATCTAGGCCACTGCAGAAAGCACCCTGGGGTTTGTCACAGGGTAGGGGTACAATAAATATGTGTTAAAGTGCAGATTCCTAAAGAAATGAATGGACAAGGGCCCCTGGAAGGCCCCTCTCCATCAAACAGGAAGTGCTTGGAAGTGCTCCATCAGCTTCTCCTTTGTGTAAAATTTCCTGTCAATTCAGACAAGTTTCTATCAGCACAGCATGCCCTGAGCTCCTCTAGTGATCAGGGAAGGGGGAGACTGGTACAGTGAGGCCAGGGGCGGGAAGGGCCCTTCCTCCCAGAGCACAGTGACGCCAGGCAGAGACGCCAACCCAGGGCGTCCCACCAAGTGCAGGGTAGAGGTCATTGCCTCCAAATGCCTCTCACCTACTGGAAGGAAAGGCTTTAACTGTTCATTCTCAGCCAAGAAAGAAGTCATAGTGCCTGATGTAGGATGTTTCAGGCTCCCTATTGGGACTTCTAGAGAAGGAAATGGCAACCCACTCCAGTATGCTCACCTGGGAAATCCCACAGACAGAGGAGCCTGGCGGGCTACAGTCCATGGAGTTGCAGAAGAGTCGGACGCGACATAATGACTAAGTAACAACATTGGGACTTTGCCAGAGTGCTCGCAAAATTCCAACCCTCCCCGCCAAGAGTGGCACATTGAACAGTGCAGGGATAGCAAAACAGGTGAGAATACGAAACCGTTTGCACCTTCTAACCCAGCGATTCTCATACAATTAATTGTGCATCAAAATAACCCAGGGGTGCTTATTCAAACACACCCTGAGTCTTCACACACATGTCTGAGTCCATGGGTGTGAGGCAAGGGCCAGGAATGTGTATTATTAACAAGCATCCCAGGGATGCAGGTACCCTGCATCCATCCTTTGAGGAACCCACTTCTACCTAGTTGGACTGGGGCCTTTGCAGTCTGTTAGAGAGGGGAGGGGGCAACTCAGAAGCCTGTTGGGAGAAGCAGGTGGTGGAGAATCAGGAGTACACGGTTCCATGGACTTCGCTGGTGGTTCAGTGTTTAAGGCTCCATGCTTCCACTGCAGGGGGCCCAGGTTTGATCCCTGGTTGGGGAACTAAGATCTTGCATGTCACACAGTATGGCAAAAAAAAAAAAGAGTACAGGATTCCGAGGGCTGTGACTCTGCCCACTTCACTTTGCCAAGGACAAGTCCAGCTGCCTGCCTGTGTGGGGAGTGGAAGAGGCAACCTGATTGATGGGGTCTGGACATGCCCAGCTGTTTAAAGATTCCCACACATGCTAGCCGGTGCCCCAGACTTGGCAGGAGCCTGCACTTTTCAATGTACTTTCCCAACATCCTCATCTGGTCCTGACAGCAGACAGGAAAAGAGGGCAGCCAACTGCATTTCACTGGTAGAGAGACTGAGGCAGGCACAGGGTCTGGTGGGCGCTGGGTCTTTGTGGGCGTTCTCTAGTTGCGGCGAGCGGGGACTCCTCTTCCTTGCGGTGCGTGGTCTCCTCATGCCGTGGCTTCTCGCTTTCTGGAATGTGGGTTCAGTGGTTGTGGCACACGGGCTTAGTGGAATCTTCCCAGACAAGGGATGGAACCCACGTCCCCTTCATTGGCAGGCAGATTCTTAACCCCCGGACCCCAGGGAAGTCTCAGGCACTGTTTTGAATCCATCTGCCTGTCTCCCCTGCCCAGACTCTTTCTAGAAACTAGACACCTGCCTGGTAATACCAATTCTGCTCCCTCCAGGGGGGCCCTACCCCATGGCAGCTGGGCTCACAGCTGGGTGAACTCAGACTTCAGAGTGGCGCTCAACTCTGCCACCTACCAGAGGTTAGCCCCAAATATGCCAGTGTTCCTCCTGCGGGTATCCTGGCATTCGCTGACTGGATGCTTTGGAGGCTGGGCTTCTTGCAGACCCTCCCCAGAGCCAGCACCCACAGAGCCAAGAACCAGGCACTGAACTTCAAGAAAGCCAGACCCACAGAAAGTCAAGAGGCCAGGAAGAAGTAGTCAGCCCCGTTCTCTCCCCTCTCCCAGGGAACACATGGGTAGACCCTGGCCATCAAAAGGGAAAAGGGTCAGAGGTCAGGATATCCAGGCTGTTATTCCCAGTCACTCACCTTCCTGAAGACTCAGGTTCCCCATCTGTAAGACGGTGACTGCACTCTCGTGCCCCTCAAGTGAATGAATTACAGAATGATGGTTCCGTGTCTGTACTTTAATACCCGGTGCCATTACATAATCACTTAGTGATGCAGCCACCTCTGGCACAGAAGTCACTCCGTGCCTATTTAAGGACTAATCCCCTTAAGCATTCCCGGAAATGAGAAACCCACTCTGTGTTAGGCTTCCGGGCTCTCCTGTCCTTCCCTTGGCCTTGGATTCTTGGAGGGCTGGATTTCTCTTGCACCAAGATCCCAGATTGTCCTTCGGGAGCCTCCAGGCCGGTTCATTCCCACTGCAACCCCTAAGATTCTCAGCCACCTCTCTCTTTCCCTCCCCTTCCTTCTCAATTTGGGCAGTCCCCATCCAAGAAGCCACAGGAAGAGCTCCCGGGGAGCCAGTTTTTACCTCTGTTTCCAGCTTGTCTCTGTAGGGGTGAGAAGGGAGAGGCAGGGGTGGGGGCCATGAAAGTTTCAAAAAAAGTCAGGACACCTGAGTGCTGAGCCCAGCTCTGTCACCAGCCAGAGATCACCCAAGCAAGTCACGGTGTCTGAGCTTAAATTTCCTCACCTGCAAAGTGGGAATGTTGTACTCTGCCTGCGTGGTGGGTGGCAGAAGGGATCAGTGAGGTGACAGCTGTGAAGGCTCTTGACAGAGCATGCCATAGGTTTCCAGGGCGGGTGGGGACCTTGCCCACCCAGTTCAGAACTCGTCCCGAAATAACTCATGGATCTCCATCATGTGCGTCAGCAGCGAGTCTCCTCTCTCAAGGGAAGGGTGAAGAGAAAACTGACACCGGGTGAGCATCTCTTATCTGCCATGCTCTCGCCAGATGCAGCCTTCTCAGAGTGCCAAGTGGTTGGAATTAGCCCCATTTCACAGCTGAGAACACTGAGGTTCAGAGAGAGCTAATGATGTGCCAGAATGATGCATCTGGAAGTGATGA
The DNA here is from genome assembly GCF_000754665.1 of Bison bison bison. Lineage (NCBI taxonomy): Eukaryota > Metazoa > Chordata > Mammalia > Artiodactyla > Bovidae > Bison > Bison bison. The sequence goes on along the minus strand of NW_011495033.1, from coordinate 1,555,557 downwards.
AGGTGAGGCCACCTCTCTCTTCCCCCCACACCGCCACAGGAGTTATGGTGGGGGCAGGGGCACAGGCTTGAGACCCCTCATTTAGTCTTTCTGGAAGGGACCCAGCCAAGAAGATAAGCATCTCTGATGTCAATGGAAACCAGAGAGAGTAAACAGGATTCTGTCTATGGCCAGGGCTTTCTGGGAACACACCTGTATAAGCAGCAGCCATTCCCAACAGAACCGAATTCTCAGGAAATCAGGACAGAGCCAGGGCTGGGCCTTTGTTTGGTTTTCTGACCATGTGGGAAGCCTGAGGCCCGGTGGCCAGCCACGCCCTGCCTCTCCGCCTCTGCATCCTTCATCATGCCCTGGGGATGCCCAGGCCCCTGCCTGCCCTCATCCTCTCCCAATCACCTCTTGTGGTCAAGGTCCTCACACACCCTGTCCTTCAAGCTACTCACTGACCAAGTGAGAGGCTGACTCCTGGTTAGAAGGAGGGTGCTTGCGTGTGACCTGAGAGGAAGGGTGAACAGACTGTGCCATCGGTGACCTTGGACAGCTGTGGATGTCTTGCTAATGTGAGAGCATCCTGTCTGGCACTCCTAGGAATGAGGCTATGTGACCTGCTACGCTGGGGGCTGGGAGGCGCCCTGGGTCTCCTGATCACTTTGGGGGCGTGTCTGTATATGCTGTTAGGTGTGCCGCGGACAGGGGTGCCCTGAGTCCCCTGACCGCCTCCACGAATGCTGTTAGGGATATGTGTGTATTGAGGGGGTGTACAGCACCACAGTAGCTTCAACCAACTCTCTATGGGTACGTGTGTCCTGCAGATGTGAGCAGTCGGTGCTTCCGCCCAGTTCTGCACACGTTTCTGTGCGCTGGAAGTGTCCTTGCGCACCGGCGTTTGTTCTGTGTGAACAGAGCCCAGGAAGTGCGGGCACGCGCGGGAAAGTGCGGGTGTGCGTCCTGCGGGTCCCTGCTCTGCTCCGCGCCCGTCCTGCGCCTCGTGAGTGGAAGGCGCCGAGTGGCCCTGCCCGCCGAATGCGCGCGCAGGGTCCCGGGCCGGCGTGCGCGCCGGTGTGAGTGCCAGTGAGTGCGGCGCCACTC
>NW_011495033.1:1532612-1552932 GCF_000754665.1 Bison bison bison | reverse complement strand
ACGACGCTCTTCCGATCTGTGCGGTGCCGGGTGGATTTACGCGGGTTGGGGCCGGGGACGCAGGCAGCGTTGCTCGCCAGGCCCCTGCCTGGCTGTAGCCCCTGCCGCGTCACTCTCAGAGCTAGAAAACCCGAGTCCAACGCCGGTCCTGCGGGAGGTGTGGACTTTTCTCCGGGCAGGGGTCGCTCGCCCCCTTCGCCGAGGCTCGCCGGGTCCCATCCCCCACGCAGCGCAGCGACGGCGGCTGCGCCTGGCTCGGGTGCCCACATGGGCCTCAGCCTGGGGGTCTGGAGTTTCCCCAACATAAAATGTGCCTCTGCAAGCTGACAGTTACCAGCACCTCAGCGGGAAGCGGTGGGGCCAGACCTGTCGTCACCCTACCCAGGGATGCCCGGGAGGAGAGTAAGGGGGAGGCCTGCCAGCCCTGAGTCCAGTGGGTCGGAGCCTGGCCTGTGATGGAAAGCTGCCGGCTCTGCACGCTCCCGGGCCTGGACCACAGCCCTCCGCCCAGAGCCTGGCATGTGGAGGCCCTGCCAGCCCAGGGGCATGGGGATGAGGAGCAGTCCTCTTCCTCCATTTTCCTGCCAGACTGGGGAAACTGGGTCGGGAGAGTTTATTGCCCTCCGGGCTGTGCCCTGGATCTTCCCTACTCCCAGTTCCTGGCACCCTGGGCCAGGTGCACCCCCTCACTTGCTGTGCCTCTGGGCAGGCAGAGACCGAAGTCACCCCTTTGCATGCCCTGAATCTTCCCTGGCTCCAGAAGAAGGGGTGGGCCACTTGTTCCCATTTCCAGCATCTTTCCTGCTACGCCAGGGGAGCAGGCGAGCAGGGCAGGGCTTCCACTCGAGCTTCAGGCTCTCCTGGTGCCACCCGGGCCCTCCGGAGACATACAGCTAAGAGGTGAGAAATCAGGCTGTTTCTTTTGGCTGTCCCTGAACCCACAGGCAAGGAGGGGACCAGGAAGTGCAAGACACGAGCCGGTTGCCCCATCTTCAGTCCATCAACTCAGAAGTCCTTCACAGAGCACTGTCTTCACAGCAGAGAGGGAACGGGGCTGGGGCCCCGGACCCAGAGCTCATTGTCGGAGCAGGAGACAGACGCACTTGGGGTCAGCAGTGTGGGGCAGTCGGACACAGCCTTGCCAGCCTGAAGCCGTGGGTTGGCCACACCCATGCCACCAGGGCACTCTGCTGCAGAGAGCCAAGGAGAAGGGTGTGTCACCAAGCCAGGGCCAGCTTGAGCCCCCTCATTCCCTTCAAGGGGCCACTGTCCTGGGCTTAGACCCCATCAGTGGCCAAACATCCCACCTTGAGAGCACATCTAGGTTCTGGGGCTGGGGGGCCAGGTTCTAGGGTGGAGCCATTCTCTACTCAGTAGCCCAGGCCTCACCTCCCTCTCAGCTCTGACAACCAGATCCCTACAATAAGCCTAAATGATTCAAGCCAGATGGTTCATTACGGCTTTAGCCAGGGTTATGCTATCTGCTGCCCTAATTATTGGATTATCTCTGTTCTAACAAAAAGAAATTAGGACGGTTGCTCTGTTGTCCAAGACCGGGAGTGAAGTGCTGTTTACTTATTCAGCCTTTTTTCCCCTTCTCTTTAAAGCCCATCCTTGATTAAGTCACCGCAAGGCACAAGCGCAAAATCGACAAGCTCCCCACTGATCTAATAGAGGAGCGTTAACAGGGAGAAGATGCAGAAATGTTATAGTTAGAGGTGTCCCTTGTGCCCGCGGCCTCCCAGTGACCCACAGAGCGGCCTGGCTAAGCTGGACTCCGCTGCTTGCTGCCCTTCCAATGGTCCTATGCCCCCCCAACCTCCACACATGCTACTCCCCTGCCTGCGATGCTCTCCCACCCAGTCTCCACCTGTGGAAACTCAGACCATCCTTCAAAGCCGTAATGACTAGAATGCTTTGGGGTTTCTAGGTAACAGAAAATTCAGAGTGCCTCAAACAGTGAGGACTGTTGAGGCCGTGTGACACTGGGGCAGATTCACGCCGCCACTCAGCAGCAGTATCAGCAGCAATGGTTCTGTCTTTCTCCACTCGACCACGTCCTTTTCTTCTTTTCTTTAAGTTTTATTTATTTATTTTCTGGCTGTGCTGAGTCTTCGCTGCTGCACGGGCTCTAGTTGTGGCGAGCAGGGGCTCCTCTCTAGCTGCAGTGCACAGACTTCTCATTGCGGTGGCTTCTTTTGCTGTGGAGCACAGACTCTAGGGTGCACCGGCTTCAGGAGTTGCCGCTCCTGGGCTCTAGAGCACAGGCTCAACAGCTGTGGTGCAAGGGCTTAGTTACTCCAAGGCATATGGGATCTTCCCCGATCAGGGATCAAACCCGTGTCTCCTATGTTGGCTGGTGGACGCTGAGCCACCAGGGAAGTCCCACCTTTTCGTCTTAGGCTGACCTCCCTCATATAACAGTAAGATCCTAAATTTGATGAGTTTCTACTCCCATGTTTCAGTTTAAAAGCGAGGAGACCTCTCCCCAGGAAATCTGTCCTTCTGTCTCTTGGGCCAGAGTCGCATCTCATGGTCACGCTTACACTGGCCCCTGCATGATTCATCCAGGGCTGAGTCAGGACTAATGGCCACAGAGGCCTTGAAGCAATGATGGAGAGGAGGAATCACTGTTAGGCTGGCCCAGAAGGCCCTCAGCTGGAATCATTTCCCTGTCCCTGCTTGCTGTGATTCCCCTTCCTTAGGGCCCTGTCATATTCTACCTGGCCCGTAGCATGGAGGTTGCAGAGTGCCTGAGACGCAATCTCTGCCATCAGGAAGTTCATGGAAATGGAGACACACAAATAACCCAGCAGTGACGAGTCAGGAACCCAAATGGGAAGCGCTGGCTTGCACGGAGCTCTCCCACAAAGAGGGTGCAGTGGGAGGAGGGAGAACGCAGGCTGGCCGAGTGGAAGGAGGAAGAGTCCAGTGGCTGGAGCAAGGGAAAAAGAGGATGATGAAGCCCAAGTGGTCATATCACAGAGGGCCTGAATGCCACACCAGGGAGGTTGGCAGAGTCCAGGAGGCAGAGGAGAACCTTTGGACTGTGTAGTAGGGGAATGAATAGGTTTATGTATATTTGGGTGGGGGTAATTTTATTTTTATGTATTTTTGGCTGTGCTGGGTCTTTGTTGCTGCAGGCAGGCTTTCTCCAGTTGCCGCAAGTGGGGGCTACTCTCTAGTCCCGTGCACGGGCTTCTCATTGGGGAGGCATCTCTTGGTGCGCAGGCTTCAGCAGTTGTGACGCATGGGCCTAGTTGCCCTACAGCATGTGGCATCTTCCCGGACCAGGGATTGAACCCGTGTCCCCTGCATTGGCAGGCAGATTCCTAACTACTGGACCACCAGAGAAGCTCATGAGTAGGTTTATAAAAGTCCTCGCCCTCTACCTTGAGCACCTGGTAAGCAGGACCATAAAATCTATGGCTCATTCCTCTTTGTTCCCCCTGCAGCGTCTGGTCAGTGCCTCAGTTTCCCCAACTAGGAAATCCTTTCAACTCAGACTTGATCATTTTCTGTGGTTCTTGCCATGGTGGTTGTTTTTTTTTTTTTTTTTAAACTATTTGAGAGGATGACATTTTTCTTAAAAAGAGAAATCGAGGGCCAATTTCCTATTCCCAAGGGTGTATGGGTGAGGAAAGTCCAGGTGCAAACCAAGGTCAAAATGATGCTGTCAGTCTCCATCAGCCAAGCAGAGGGATCTTCTGCCTTAGAGGAACTGACAGGAGCTGAGCTTGATTTTCTCTGAATTAGCCCCATTAAAGCTCTATAATTATCAACAAGCGGGTGACAACTCTCAGAGGCCCATTAGTGACCAAGTCTCATAATTTATCCAAGGATGTAAACTTTAGCCAGGACGTGTGATTTGAGTGGCTGGAGGGCAGGACCTTGTGGCTCACAGGGACAAGCACCTTCACCTGTCCTCAGGGCCCCCTTCGCCTGCCACAAGCCCAGGCGGCCTTTCAACTCAGAGGCCCCTCTCGGGTGGCAGACCAGCCCTCCCCACACCCCAGGAGCAATTCTGTTTATCCCTCTTTTGTTTTTCTGCCCCATCCTCTCAAGAGTTCAGCTTAACAAAGTAGCAGACAGAAAATACTGGAAGCCACTAGGCTTTAAGGCAGGAAGGAGCGATGGGGATGGAAGTGAAGAGGCTTGGATCCTACATCCAGCTCTGCTGTGTCACCCTGGCCAGATCACCTCCCCTCTCTGAGCCTCATTTCTCCAAATAGGTAATAAAGAGCTCTCTAAGAGAGCTCCACCACCAGCAAGTCTCTAAAAATGGCGACTGAGCTTCTATTTCTAAACTATTATTTCTTCTAAAACTTGCACTGGCATCTGAAGAAATCCACAAATCTCGTCCTGGAGCAGCACTGGGCTTGCTGTTCCTTCCCGGGCAGTGATAACAGCTATCGGTTTTATTGAGCAGTGTCAGCAGCACCCCCCCCAAACACAGGTGTCTGTAAATCCAGTGGAAGGGACCCCTCTCCCTGCCTGGAGCTGAATTTCCCAGTGGGGGCTCTGTCGGCTGCCTTGTCCTTCTCTGGGATGAGGAACTGGGCAGAGATTGTGAACTGTGTGGATTTTGTGGTTGCCATTCTTTTCTTTTAATTGGAGGATAATTGCTTTACAATGTTGTGTGGAACTGTATGTTTTAATACATGAGCATCACACATCTCTGCTCGAGTGAGCAGCCAGCGAGCAAGTTAGTTTGGATAGACCAGCCTTGTGAATTGAACATCTGCTCATTGCTGGTGTCAGAGGCGTGGTCCCTGCCCTCCGGAGGCTAACGTCTGGAGGCACAAGCCGCAAGTTAGGCCTGAACAGAACAGTAGGCTGATTCACTGTCTTGCAAAGCCAAGAGCTTTAAAGGCTGTTACTGCAAAAGCCTGGGGAAGCCTGGGCCTGTGGCTGTTGTTGCAGGCGAGGTGATAGATCCCACCCTTAGAGCACCCTCACCTGCCCGCTGGCACGGAGGCATCCTAGCAAGCAGGCAGCAATAGGCCAGATGCGTGCTCAGTCACGTCCGACTCCTTGCGACCCCGTGGACTGCAACCCGCCAGGCTCTTCTGTCCATGGGATTCTCCAGGCAAGAATACTGGAGTGGATTGCCATTTCTTTCTCCAGTAAAATCTGCAGGGGTCAAACCTGCTTCTCCTGCATTTCAGGTAAATTGTTTACTGCTGAGACACCTGGGAAACCCAATAGGCCAGGACTAAAGCATGCTTCCCCCGCTCGGGGAAAAGGACTCTTGGCTCCACCTAAGGCCTGTTGACTTTGAGTTTAGACACAATTTTAACAACTATTCTCACCTGGTTTCATAGAAGACCCAAGTAACCAGTGACCAGGAGGCAGAGCTGCCTATGCAACCAGGGGCAAGTACTTTAACATAACAGGAGTTTCAAGTGGATGTCAAGAGAGGAGGCAGAAAAAACGTCAAGAAAACCTCACAAAGAGTGGCCACCCGGGATCGCCTGGTGAAGGACTCGTCTCACACACCCTTCAGTGCCCGGGCTGGGACTTGGACACGGCACAGTTAGCTGAAGTCATAGCAATGACTCAGGTTGTTCCGAAAAGTCTTAAGTGACCGTTTGTGTATTCTGCTCACAAGGGCTGGGAGGGGAGCGATCCAGTTCAGAACGAGTTCATTCCAGGAGGTGTCTCAGAGGGGCAAGTACGCTTATCTAGAAACATCACCTAAATGGATCTGCTTCTTCTATAATTATCTACTGAGTACTTTCCGCACCCCAGGCATGCCGTGAGGTGGATGCTGTTGTGTTTCCATTTTGCAGATGAGGAAACTGAGGCACAGAGAGACTAGATATGCTAAGGTCACAGAGCAAGGAAGTGCAGAGCCAGGGTTTGAACCCAGGGTCAGACCTCAGAGGTCACACACTCTACAGGTGCCCCCGCCAGGCAACAACAGAGACGCTGAGCGGGGTGCCTGACCCTGTGTTAGGAGCAGAGATGCAAGACAAATAGTGGCTGGACTTGGCCAGCAGGCTGTGGTTTGCTCTCGACCCACACTGGGCAACCCTGGCCTCCCCCTAGCATGACTCCAACCACCCAGCACCCTGCCCTCTGGGTGGTCCTGTGGTTGAAATGCCCCTTCTCCCAGCCCCACTCTGCACTGGCCAACTCCTACTCATCTTGCATGGCTCAAGTGAAGGGTCACTTCCTCCAGGAAGCCTTCTCTGATGGCCCCAGTTCACATCAAGTTCAGGCCTCCTCCATCAATCCTGCCCCACCAGACTTTGCTGTGGCAAATCCTTCTCTTCCATTCCTCCTGTTAAGCTGTGCTTTCCTTGGAGCAGGAACCTGTGTTTTGATATCTTCTTTCCTGTGTGTGTATGTGTGTGTGTGCATACTCAGTCATGTCTGACTCTGTGACCCTGTGGACTGTAGCCCACCAGGATCCTCTGTCCATGAAATTTTCCAGGCAAGAATACTGGAGTGGGTTGCCCTTTCCTTCTCCAGGGGATCTTTCCAACCCAGGGATCGAACCCACGTCTCCTGCATTGGCAGGCAGATTCTTTACCACTGAGCCACCAGGGAAACCCCTCTTCATTCCTAGAGCCTAGCATGTTGTGAACACTTGGTAATGAGTGAATGAATGGGAAGCCAGTTGACCAGCAAGCAGGGTCTGGGCCTCTAAAGACATCCTGTGAATGTGTGTCTCGCGAGGGAGACTTGCCCCTGAGGTCCGCCCTCACCCACCACCCCCGCCTTTATACCGGGAGCCACAGAGGCATGAAAGGCCACAGCTGCTGTGTGTGATGGTGCCTGAGGGCGGCAGCTGCATCCAGTCACTGCCACACCCTCTGCCTGGCCCTTGGGAATCGCTCTCTGCTTTTTCAGCGGCCAGGGTGGCACCATGAGGGCCCAGCTCACTCCTCGTAGCCTGCCCAGGGCCCCTAAGGGCCTGGACAGACCGGGGGCCGCAGCCCCGAGTGCCGCTAGAGGGGGCGGTGAGTGGACCAGCTGGTCGGCTGGGCCCAGGCCTGCAGGCACCCAGAGCCTGACCCCTCTGCCTCCTCGCACGATCTTAGGACAGATCACAGGCCAAGGGGAGCCGAGGTGTGGAGCCTAGGCCGGCAGTCGCACCAGGACGACAGGAACCCCTTTAGCCGCGTGCCCGGCACACATGGCCACACCCTACACCAGCTACAGGCCACGAGGCATGATGCAGGGGTCAGAGGCCACCACTCAACGGCATCTGGGGAGTGATGGGCCTAACCCCCCTGAGCTCCTTCCCAGGGTGGGAGGGGCTGGACAGGTAGTAGGTGCCCAGTCGGTGGCAGTCGGCATGGACACCCTGACACCTCGTCCGACTACACAGGGCTGGGTGACGCTTCTCCCCTGTGTGGCCCCGGGGTGACCTGAGCCCCCCTTGTCCGCAGCCGCCCTGGGCACGCTGGACTTCAGCCTGCTCTACGACCAGGAGAACAACGCCCTGCACTGCACCATCGCCAAGGCCAAGGTAGGCCCACTGGCGGGCGCGGGGCGAGGAGGCAGTGCTCAGCCCAGTTACTCCTAAGATGCTGCTGCCTCCCCTGCAGGAAAAGAGTAGAACCGAGAAGCCGGAGAGATGAGAGGAGGAGGGTGGAAGGGTAGCCTGTAGGGGCCTAAGGCGGCCACAACTGGGGAGCTGTCAGGGAGGGAAGGGCAGGCGGGGTGCTGGTAGGCCCGTCCTGCAGGCGAAGAGGAGGGGTTGGACGTGGACGCCTCCGGCCCAAGGTTCCCAGCACCTGGGCCTCCCACCTCCCTGGGGAGGCTCTGGTCACATGGGCCTGAGCTTGCTCTCTGGGCGGGGGTGCTGGGTATCTGAGCCCCATGGTCCCCTGTCCTGGGCTGGCCCCCGTCAACTCTGGTCTTAGCCACGCTGTTCCCTTCGTCCCCACCGCATCGCTCCCCGCTGGGAGGAAGGTGCCCAGGCTGATGTTCTCCCGCAAGGTAAGGGCGGCTGTGCCGCCTGGTAGAGCCTCCTGGTAGAGCGGTGGAAGGGCCTGGGCCCGGCTCCAAGCGAGGAGCCTCCGGCATTGCTGCCTGGGCCCAGCCCCACCACCAGCCCCCAGCCTGCCAGCTTCTCTCCCCTCCTCCGACCCTACCTGTGACTCTTGCCCGTCCAGAGGGGCCGGCCACCTGCTTCTGCCCCAGCTGTGCCCCTCCGGGCCTGGGCCACCATGCTGGGGTGAGTAGTGTCCCCAGTCCACCCACGCCATCGCCTCCCCACCCTCTCCTCCAGGGGCCACTCCAGCGGTGGCGTGCCAAGGTGGAGGGCAGGATGCACGCCCGGGCAGACCCTTCCCTTCGCCCTCCACCCAGCTGTGTAGATAGAGGTTGTCCAGGTCTGGAGGCTGGGAAAGGACACTGGCTGCCAGACTGCTCTGGCAGAGCCAGCCCTCCTCCCTAACCCGTGCAGACACTGGCCCCCCCGTGCTGTGTGCCCCGCTGTCTCTACCAGGCTCTCGAGGGGCTGCGTGGGTGTACTGTGGTGTGTGTATATGTGTGTGTCCACTTAGGGTTGCTCCACTCACGGCATTGGCAATGGGGGAGCCATGGCAGCCCCCCAATCTCCAGTTCACCCTCTGCTGGGCAGGAGGTGGTGCAGGTGTGGGAGGGGCTGGGGTGGGCTGGGGTGTGGGGAGGGGCCCCAGGGGATAGGAAGGCTGAGGCTGACAGGGGGTGCCCCTTGGGTGTCTCACAGAGGACACCAGATGCCCCAGCAGTGGACCCTAGCTCGGGCACTCTTTCTGTAAGTGGGTAGAGTGGCCTCAGTTTGCTCATCTGTAAAATAGGGTTAATCGTCCCCACCTGTGTGATTGTTGTGAGCATTAAATGAGTGAGTGCTTAGTACCTAATGCTGTCCTGGAGGACACACCCACCCACAGCAGAACTGGGAAGTTCCAACTTTGTGGGAAAGGGTAAGAGGTGTGTATTGGGCAGGGTCGCCTCTGCCATGGTATACACAGAGCCACCCAGCCAAGCCTCGTCCTGGAGTCAGCCCTACGGGGCAGGACAGAGCTGGAGCCCAGGCAGCTCTGCGCCCAGCTCAGATGCTCCACCCAACCCTGAGCCACTTCTCTGGCATCCTCAGAGGGTCTAGCACAGACCGGAAGCGGGGCAAATGCCCCCGCAGCAGGCCCTGCTACAGTGTTGCCTCCTTGACTCTCACAACCACCTTGGGATTGTAACCCCTTTTACGGATGATAAAACTGAGGCTCAGGAGGCAGAGGCCTCATCACTTACCCAACTGATAGGTGCCCGAGCTGGACCTGAACCCCGGCCATCCTGGTGCTAAAACCTGTGGGCCCCTTCCTGGTAACCAGGCAGTGCTGGTTAGAAGTTGGAAGCCCCGACATCAGATCTCAGCCCCTACCCGCGGGCTCCTCTAAACCAAGATGGGGAGTGGGGAGAAGGGCCTCAGCTCCCCTGGGAGGTGGAGGATCAGGCTGGTGAGCTTGTGGTTCGTCTTTGTATGAGGTCATGGAGATGTCACCTCCACCCCGCACATGTCACCACTGCCTCCCTGCATCCCCGTGAGCCATCCCAGGAGAGAGTTTCCAGAAAAAGGAGCAGGCATGAGGTCAGCTGGGCGCCTCTCTGTGGTTCCGTGGGCTCCCTGGCTGTGCACACTTGATGGTGGTCGAGAGTGAGTGAGGGGTGCCCTCTTGCAGAGGGACTCTGCACAGCCGGCCAGCTTGTGTGGCCTCCGGGAACACAGGCAGAACCCTGTGGCCAAGCCAGAGAGAAACGGAGCCTGGTCTCCAGGACATATAACGTTCTCCCGTGGCTGCAGAGGGAGGCGTGTGGATGGGTGGACAGGGGCTCACGAGGATTTAGGGTCAGTGAGGAAAGTCGCAGGGCTTGGGAAGCAAGGGGAGATGGTTCAGGAAGAAGGAAGGATCTGACCACAGCAGGATAACGGGGGCCTCATTTAGAGAAAGGTGAGTCACTGGCCTCCATGACAAGGAGACAACAACGAGAAAGAGGCGATCTGACAAAGATGCCCCGGGTCATCTACGCAGAATCAGACATTTGGGGGGAGTGGAGGGCAGGAATTGCACCGGTGCTGAGCCATCCTTGCTCCCCCATCCTGGGGGTACGGGGCAGGGGTGCTTCTGTGAAGAGGGTCATGAGTGGACCCAGCCGGGAGGCCCTGGCTGCTCTGTGTCCCCAAGCCCCCACTTACACCCTTTGCTGTTCTCCTCTGCCCAGGGCCTGAAGCCGATGGACCACAACGGGCTGGCAGACCCATACGTCAAGCTGCACCTGCTGCCAGGAGCCAGTAAGGTAAGGGGACCTGCTCTGGGCCCGCTGACCAGCTGTGCCCGCCTGTAGCCCAGGCTGGACTTGGGGCACCCAGGGAGACCCCAGCTCCCACACCCACTCAGCCCCACACCCTCTAGGCCTCCCAGGGGACCTCTAGTCAGCACCACCTGCCTGCTGAGTTGGGGAAACTCTGCCAGGGAATTTCCAGGCCAGCATTTTATAAGAAACATCCTCAACTGGACATTAATACTATGTGCAAACAAGGGGTTCTGTGACCAAGTTACTTCAGGAAACATTATTAAACCAGTTTCTTTACTGCCGGACTTATCAGAGCCTTTAATGCCCTGGTGGGCGGCTCTGTGATGCTCCTCAAGGGGGCTGGAATGGTCAGTATCTGCCCAGATTATTTGACTACAGAACACTTGTTCCTGCACCAGATGATCTGACAAGCAGACCAGGCCAATAGGTACATCTATGAGAGAAGAAAAGAAATTTTTTTTCTTAAATTAGCCATTAACAAAAGCATCAGCTGGACCTCGGCACAGGAAGATCAGAACTTGATTAGACTTCTTTCATACAGCTTACAGTTGAGTGCAGTTTCCTTTGTAATTTCATGGGAAGAAAGGTCACATCGTCTTTCCAGAAGTGGGTCCTTCCTTGGCCTTGGGAACTCACAGACATCGCAAGGCGTGAGGTGGGCAGACTCCATGCCGGGCACGCTCAACGGGAGTCCAGCAGCTGTGATTCCAAACAGAGAGCAAGGCAGAAATGGAGGGACAGGGGACACAGGACACGAGAGCTTGAGCAGCAGAGCCTGGTGGCTGGTGTTCTTATCCCGGCCTCTTTCTCAGAAGCCATAGTTGAGAACTTCCTTCCTGGCCCGTGAGTGACCTCACAGGAAAACTCAGCAACTGGGGCGGGACCCTGGGCAGAGGGCTTTCCCGGCCACTGCTCTGGACAATGGGATGGCCCTGCCCCTAGGTGGCCACCCAGGCTGAGGAGCCACAGGCTGCTGAGGTCTGAGTTCCTTTGGGGGCCCAACCCCCCTGGATGAGTATATAGGTCTGGGGGTCCCACTCATCCAGGGGAGTCACCCTGGAAGGGAAGGCAGGGCTGTGGGAAAAAGGACAATGGCCCTCCTCCAATGCCTGGAGGAGCAGGCTCCTCCTGCAGCCTTGCATCTTCATGCTGGGGTGGAGGTGGCAGGGTGATCCCCAGGCCTGTCAGGGCCACGCGGCCCCAGGAAGGGGCTCAGTGACCGAGCGTCCCTAGACTCCTAGGACCTCAAGTCGGCAGTACCTGCTGCCGAGTCCTAGGGGCTTGTCATAGGATTGACCCCTGAGTTAGGGCAGCGTTTCATATAGCACAGTCTCCTTATAGACAGGGGCCTGAAAAGCCAGCTGAGAGAGGTGGTCGTTATGCCCTGGAGCCCTGGCAGAGGGTACGGAACCCACTGGGTTCCACAGAGCTTATGCAAGTTGGGGAGCTGGGACTTGAACCCAGGGCCATATGACCTCAGAGCCTGGGCTGGTGTGGCAGACATCAAAGGGAACTGGGCACAGAGGGCAGAGCCTGAAGGGGACAAGACAGGTAAGGAGTTCAAGACCCGAGGTGTCTGGAAGCACCAGGGAAGAAGGGGAGGTGCCTTCCGGCCAGGCAAGGAGACTGCGGGAGAGAAGCCAGTCCCACAGCAGACCTCCAGCAGGCCTCGGGCGGCCCAGCCCACACGTCCCGCAGAGGCCTTCCCCTACCACACCTGGGCACTCCCCTGGGAGGCAGGCCCCTCCAGCTGTGTTTTCCGAGGGCTGTGCTAACCAGTTACTGCCGACTGGGTGGGTTACACCACGACGGAGCTCTTACCTTCCATTTCCGCAGGGTGTGGGTCCCACTGGGCTAATATGGATTGGCAGCATGTCTGCCTTCCATCCTGGAGGCTCCAGGAGAGAAGTTGTTTCCCATTCCTCTCCAGCTTCCAGAGGCGCCCCTTTGGCCCGGCTTGTGGCCCCTTCCTCTGTCTTTAAAGCCGGTGGCACCTCTCTGACCTTCTGTCCTTGTCATACCTCCCTCTGCCTCTCTCTCACCTTCCTCTTCCACTTTTAAGGGCCCGGTGATGACATGGCCCACCTAGATCATCTGCCTGTTGTATACAGATTTTTTTTTTTTTTTTTGGCGGGACTGGGGAGTGGGGAGGGCCTGCACCATGGCATGTGGGATCTTAGTTCCCCCACCAGGGATTGAACTCACGTGCCCTGCAGTGGAAGCTCAGAGTTCTGATCACTGGACCGCCAGGGAAGTCCCTTTTCTGTTGTAAAGTCAGCCAATGAGCAACTTTCACCCCCCCACTTTGCTAGGTTCTGGGGGATTGGGACATATATGGGGCCATTACACTGCCCACTGCCCTCCTTGATGCTTAAAGGCTCATTTTTGCTCTCTCCAGGCGAATAAGCTCAGAACGAAAACTCTCCGAAACACTCTGAACCCCACGTGGAACGAGACCCTCACTTACTACGGGATCACAGACGAAGACATGATCCGAAAGACCCTGCGGTGGGTGACACCCCCCCGGCCACCAGCTCCCCCACCCAACCCAGCCTTGTCCATGGGACTGGCCCTGCCCTCACACCCCTACCCACCACTTGCAAACCCTCCCTGACTTTGGAAGCAAACTGAGAGGCCCCTTGCCCTCCAGGATCTCCGTGTGTGATGAGGACAAATTCCGCCACAACGAGTTCATCGGGGAGACCAGGGTGCCCCTGAAGAAGCTGAAGCCCAACCACACCAAGACATTCAGCATCTGCCTGGAGAAGCAGCTGCCGGTGAGTCAGGCTCTGGAGCCATCCAGGGCCCACGCTGCCATGAGCGCAAGGCCAGGAGCATTTTTTTTTTAATCTATTTATTTTTTGCTGTGCTGGGCCTTCATTGCTGTGTGAGGGCTTTGTCTAGTTGCAGTGATAGGCGGCTACTCTTTGTGGCAGCAGCACAGGCTTCTCATTGCAGTGGCTTTTCTTGATGCAGAGCTCAATAGTTGTGACTCATGGGCTTAGAGGCCACGCAGCATGTGGAATCTTCCCAGACCAGGGATGGAACCTGTGTGCCCTGCATTGGCAGGTGGATTCTTAACCACTGGGCACCAGGCAAGCCCCCAAGAGCATTCATTGAGCACCTACTCTGTGCCTGGCATGGCTGCAAGTGCTGGGGAGACAGATAAATCTCCCTGCCCTCATGAAGCTTGGACAGGAGCCAGACCAAAAATGAGATAAACCACCCAAACGGATTGAACATTCGGCAGGGATCAGGGCCGAGTAGGAAAGCATGAGAGGGGCCGATGGGTTGGATGGGTGCTCTGGGAAGGCTCACCTGGCAAGCAGGGAATATCCCAGGCAGAGGGAGCCGCAGGTGCAAAGCCTTCATGGAAAAGTGCTCGGCCTGTGGGAGGCACAGGCAAGAGGCCAACTGAGTGGGGCAGAGGGAGCAGGGGGCAAGGGGTCCTGGGAGCTGACAGCAGGAGTTGGGGGTGGGGAGACTGAGAGGACTCCAGCTTTATCTCTGAGTGAGATGGACCACAGGAGCGTGCTAGGCAGGGGCCAAGCTATCTGAGGATATTTTAACAGGCTCCTCAGGATGGGAGGGAGTGGAGGGCCAGGGTGGGGAAACTCAAAGTGCAGAGGGAGGAATGGGAATAGGACCTGGGCAGGGCAGCAGAGGAGCTGGGAGAAGGGCTGAAGATCAGCATCCTTAGGTGTGGGGCCTGGGAGGATGAAGGGTCATTCACTGGGATGCAGGGGACCATGGGAGGAGCAGCTGGGGATGCTCGGACCTCAACTGGAATGTGTTAGGCATGAGGTGCCTGTGAGATACCCAGAGGAGACAGAAAATAACTCCTAGAAATTGCAATTGTTTGAACGTGTCAGAACCGATTTTGCCCCCAGCCGTCTGCAGCAGCTGAGCCCTCCCAGTCTCTGAGCAATGTTCCCCTCCCCACTCCCCTTCCCTCTCCCCTCCCCCTGCCTGCCTTCACCCAGTTCAAGAGGACTGGGAGGGATTGGCCAGGAGGTCCCAGGTCTGGGCCCCAAAGAAACCTGGACCTTGAGGGACTGCGTGGTGAAGTCCCACAGAGGACACAGTTCCCTCTGCCCAGGACAATTCCCCACCAGAAGCCTGGGCAACAGGAAAGCTCTAGAGGACAGAGCCCAAGGGTCATCCCCTGAGTGCTGTACCCACCTAGGGCCCTGCTCAGCGCAGCCTCGCCTGGTCAAGGCCAGGAACAATTAACCTGAGGTCAGAGCTCCCGTCCAGGGTCCCAGCTCTGTATTTTTGCATAACTTGAACAAATTGTACTCTGTGGTCACATTCTCTCCCACTCCTAGGCATGTGTGCGATGGAGATAACCTTTTAAGCGTTATTATTAGTCACTAACCGCAGCTGACCCAGTTTCTCCAAATGATCTATGTCACTTATAAAAGGCAACATCAGCTCCTGCTGGAGTTGTGTTCCTGAGTTTTGATCCCTGATATAAACAATCACCTGTGTGGTGCTGAATGTGAATTGTGTGTGAGCAGTGTGTGCAAGAGTGTGGAATGCATGCATGAGCACCTGTTTCATGCACAGGGGATGTGTTTGAGAGTGTACATGCTTGTGCCTGGGGCATGATCAAGGCCTTGCTGAGCCTCGCTTGAATTTGCCAGGATCTCGTTGGTCCAGTTCAGAGACTCACAGTTGACAAGGGTGCAATTTGGGATAATTACTCGGCAGTAAAGATTCATTTTGATGGTACCTCATAGATTTTAGAGAGCCTTGTAAACCTTATTCATTGTTCATAAATACTGAGCAATGTCCCAGTTCAATGGTCTTTATGTGAAACCATCCAAAGTATATCCCACTGTAAAAAAAAAAAAACAGCTGAAAATATCCCGGCTCATTATACTGTTTAATTTTCACACATCACACAACTGGCACAAGAGTCATGGTTTAGTGAGGCTGTCACACTCGAAGCCCAAGGCCTGAGTGACAGGTGGTTGAATCTCACCTGCCCCCTCGGACCCGTGGGTACCGACCGGCTGAGCACTGTGTGGAGAAGTGGCCAAGGCTGCGTTTGCACTCAGGGAGAATGCAGTGATCAACTGGCCCTGGGTGTGGGAAGGGGGAAAGTGGTCCTTCCTTCACCCCACAGGATTCCCATCTCCAGAGGTGCAAGCATGGCCCCGGCCCACGAGGGGCCATGTGAGGTGCTGCTTTAGTGCCAGGCAGAGGATAGTCAAGACCAGAGACTGAGTGTGAGATGAGCCTGGCAGAGACGTCTAGAAGGGGCCCTCTGAGGTCATAGGGCTCAGGCTGGGTGGACAGAAGGTAGAGGACAGGGGTTCTGGATGAGCATCAGCTGGAAGTGGGAGGTCTCAGGAGGGTGAGGAGTGGTCTCAGGGTGCTGACTGGGGTGCAGCGAGGACACACGGTGAGATGTAGACTTGAGGTCTGACTCCAGGGGGAGGTGCTGGGCCCTGCCCCACCCACCTCCTAGCTGCCCCTGGGGTGGGACTGTTTTCCCAGATTCTCCCCATGGGGCCCTCCTACACCCTGAGGCTCCAGGAAGCACGATCCAGGGGCCAGGGTCCCAGTGAACCATGTCCCACGCCCACACCAGCACCCACTGGGCTCCACGTGGCCTGGGCCCATGGCTGCGGGAGGGGCGGGCAAGGACAGCTGAGTGACGGCTCTCCCGCTCCACAGGTGGACAAGACGGAAGACAAGTCCCTGGAGGAGCGGGGCCGCATCCTCGTCTCCCTCAAGTACAGCTCGCAGAAGCAGGGCCTGCTGGTCGGCATCGTGCGCTGTGCCCACCTGGCCGCCATGGACGCCAACGGCTACTCAGACCCCTACGTGAAAACGTGAGTGTGAGGCCCGCTCCTTACCCACCGTCTCACTTCTAGGTCCCGGGAGGTGCAGGAGCTGCGATGAGTAGATTGCGCAGCAAGTGGTTGTGTGAAGCACAGGGGGCGCTGTGCCCACAAGGGTCTTCTGTGCTCCATGGGTTGAATCTGGCCAAACCCATTTCTCAGATGAGGCAACTGTTGCCCACAGAAGCTGAGTGGCTGCCCAGTCCACGCAGAAAGAGCAGTTCTCTCCCGATGGCTTGTTCAGGTCTCTCTGTGACTGTGGGGCCCAGGAGGGGCTGTGAGCAAATTGGAGGAAGGGACAGGAGGCTGGGAGATGCAGTGAAGGGGCTCCGTCAGGACTTAGGGCTGAGCACACGTGGGCACAGGCACAGCTAAGGGTCCATCCAGCCTGCCAGGTGGGGCTCTTGGTGGTGCTGGGGGGATGCTAACCCGGGGGCCCCAGAGCCGTGAACCTGGGTCAGGACAGGCTGTGATCAGAGCCCAGAGAGGAGCTGGTGGCCGTTCGGAGACGGGTGAAGCAGGTGGTTGGTGGGCACCATCTGAGCTTTGGGGCTTTCCACTAGCAAAAGATGGATCTTAGTCTGAGTTCACCGTTGTTTGAGGATGTCTTGAAGGTTAGAACTTGGGGAGGAATTTGGCCCAGCCGAAAGGAGCTGTTTCTGTTCAGGGAGAGGGACAGAGGAGTTACGATATAGTTAAGAAGCAGGGACGGTCCTGTCCTCAGGGCACAGCGAGGAGGCTCAGGTGACAGAGGCCATCACAAAGACTGACTGGTTTCCCGTTTAAAAAAAAGAGTTGGGGCCCAAGCTCGAGCACTAGCAAAACTGACTTCCAGTGGGTCACAGACCACTGGGAGAGGACATGCTGTCCTAGCTCAGAAGACAGACTCTTAAAACCAGTGGAGAGAAAGTAAGCGACTCTGGGTAAGCTGGGAAGATGTGTACACTCTGTGGCCACATCATTTCCCTGCCAGGTCCATGGGCTCCAGAAAGCCAGGCCCCAGTGGAAAGCTGGTTTTGCTGCATTGCTTGAGATAGCCATAAGCTGGAGACAGCCCAGTGTTCATCAGCAGAGGGAGAGATGAACGAAGCGTGGCGTCTGCATACAGAGGAGTACTATGCAGTTGAAGTGAATAAATGAGGACTGGGTGGATTAATGTGGACAGCTATGCCAAGCGTGCCAAGCCCAGAGCAGACTATAGAGGGGAGCACGCAGCGTGACCCTGTAGGGATGGTCTCTGGGAAGGGAGGACGTGCGTCCACTTGTATCTGTGATGCTAGTTTCCCTAGGGAAGAAAATAGGATCTGAAGCCAGGGTGGTGTCGAGTTTTTAAATCGGCTCAGTGCCCACCTGCCAAGTTGATAGGAATTCCAGGGTCTCAGGCTGGGTTATCCGGAAAGCAGGGTCTCACCAGCTACAGTGGAAGGGCAGCTCTGGCAGGGCCTGTCCACCGCACCTGGGCACCTTCACCCCCCGGCCACAGGCGTGAGAGTCACTGGGCCACTGCAGCCATGCACCACTCTCCAGCCATGGGCTGGGTCAGGGTGGCCTTTCAGAGGGCAGCTCTGTGGGTGGCCCCATGGATCAGAGGGAGGCTCCCAGTGGCCTAGAAATACCTCCATCTGATTCAAGTTCCCCGGGTGACATGCAGGGGGCAGCTGCTCAGGGCTCCCATCTCTGAAAGGCCCCTTCACGGACCATGGGTCTCCTCCTTGCTAAGAGTAGGGGAGATGCAGGCACAGGTTTGAGATTCTGAGCAGAGCACCTGGGGCCACAGGGAAGAGCCAGGTAGAGGATGTTGAAGGGCAGAGCTAGATGGAACAAGGCCTTTTGTCAACATCCTTATTTTTTATGAACTTCATCCCAGGTGATAGCTGTCTCAGTCTCCCCAGGCTAGAAGCTGACCCCAAGTCCAGTCTTCTGGGGCTGATGATGGTTAACAGTCATCACATGTCCAGAGTAACTGCTGGGTGCCAGGGCTGGGCTAGGTCTCATGGAACTTTCTACGCGGTCCTTCTGTAACCTTCTCCATCCCCCACCCAGGGGTGCTGAGGAAACACGGAGCAACTTGCCCTGCTGCCCTGGGCAACCCCTTCCTTCTCTAGCCCTCTGGTGTCTTCTAGAGGCCCCAGGCAAGCAGCAGTCACTGTGCAGAAGAGACGAAAGGCAGCAATGATAGGGGGACTCCAGGAGCCCAGCAGCCAGGGCAGGAGGGGGTCCTGATAGGGAGGGGGGGGGGCAGCCACCGATGGGCCCCAGAGCACCCAGGCTGTGCTCCTCACCCACACAGGCCGCCCTCCCTCCAGGAGACAGCATAGACAAAGGCCTGGGGGCAGGACGGGGGACGACCCCTGGCTGGGGTTGCGTGAGGGTCTCTAGCTGGGCACCGGCTGTGCAGTGCTGAGGGCGTGAGGAGCCCAGGACAGCTTCCCTTCAGGGGCTTCCAAAGGCAGGGCTGGGAGATGCTCCCACAGCCCAGGACCCCCATCCTTCCTCCTCGCCCCCAAACCAAACAAGCAAAGAACGGTGAATCAGGAAACACATGGAAGCTTGTAAGGAGCTGAAGAAATTCACCATCTCTGGGTGGGGGTTTATGGGAACCCCCACCTGTTTAAAACTTCATCTTTATTGAGGCATAACTTACACCCAGGAGGTTTCTCCCTTTTGCTGTGGGACTGATGTATACAGTCTGGTTACCACCACCTCCATTAAGACACAGATACCATGGCCCTGGAAAGGTGCACCAGGCAACTGCTAATTTGTTTTCTGTCACAATAGTTTTGCCTTTTCCAGACTTTCTTCCAACAGCAACTCCCACTTCTTCCACATGACCTAGTGCTCTGGAGAGCCCGCCATGTGGCACGTGCACCCGGAGTGCGGTCTGTAGGTCTGTACTGCTGAATACTCCTCTGTCAGATCACTTCCTCTTGAAGTGCACCAGGGTGGGGTCGCTTCCAATTTTTGATGGCTATATAAAGCTGCTAAAGAATGGGTTTTTGTGCAGACCTATGTCTTCATTTCTCTCCCCACCCCCAGCTTTTGTCAGTATGTATTTTCCAGTGTCTCTGTAATGAACCAGTATGACTTTCATAATACCTATCACAACTTTTTTTTAAAGTGTACAGAAAAGCCACAGTGAGATACCACTTTCCATGTTCGCTGATCCCACCCGGTGCTGGGCACCAGGAAGCTGGTGGTGGGTGAGAGAGAGTCTAGTGTCGGTGCGGGGACAGGGTGGGAAGCTTTGCAAATGAGAGAGCCTGGCTTCTGAGCGCCAGCCCTGTGCTGGGCAGCTGTGTGACCTTGGGTAAGTCCCTCCGCCTCTCTGTGCCCCAGATGAAGACTGCTGCTCTGCAAGCAGGGATTTCTTTTCTCTGCAGGAAGCATTGTTGCCCATGCCCAAAAGACCTTTTTCCTTCCCAAAGTTTCGGTGAGGCAGCAGCGACACACCCCAGGGACTAGGTTAAAAACCACTGTGTTATCCACTTAAGAAAGACGCATTTTATAGCATGCACATTCCATCTCCATAATCTGCTATTAAAAACAGGAAAGCTCTAGCAAGGGACCAACTCTGCTAAAAATGTTTTTCTGGAGGGAAATGTGAGCTTTGTGAAAATTCAAACTTCCAGAAATTAGGAAAACCCCCTTTCCTCGGGGAACAGAGGTCCAGGTGATGAATGACCCACCTGCTTCTCTCACTACACTGACCCCTCACCTGTGCCATGTCACCTGGCCATCACGAATGAACAGAAGTCTCTCTCCCGGGAGAAAGCGCTTCCAAGCCCTGGGGGCTCCGTGTGTTCTCACGGCCTCGTCTCACCCTCTGCCTATTGGTTGGTTGTAATTCCAGATACCTGAAGCCAGATGTGGACAAGAAATCCAAACACAAGACGGCGGTGAAGAAGAAAACCCTGAACCCAGAGTTCAACGAGGTATGAGGGGCTGGGGGAGCCGTGGGAAGGCCACTCACTCTCCCCTGGGGGGACTGAGTTTTCCAGGGGCCACTGTGGGAGCTGGAGCGTGGGAAGGGGCCCACAGGAGAGCCCCCAGCCGTGAGGTGGGGGAGTCGTGGGAGGAGAAGTGAGGCCAGGCTGAACCACGTTGAGGTTCAGACGGAAGCAAGGGGAGGCCTGCAAACCTCTTCAGAGGATGGAATT
>NW_011495033.1:1517969-1532512 GCF_000754665.1 Bison bison bison | reverse complement strand
TGGAATTGATAGTTCTGTAGCCATGGGGGATGTGGGGACTCAGGACCCCAGGAAGGTGGGTGCAGCTGGAGAGGGGCTCAGAGGAGCGAGATGAGGGAGAGGAGCCTGAGTGACTCAGGTCCTCAGGCCGAGGAGGTGCTGCCAGGGGGTCGTCGGATGTGGAAGGGTCAGCTGACAGGAGAGAGGGTTTCACAAAGAAGGGAGTGGTCAGCAGAGTCGGCCCAGGCCGCCTAGCGATAAGGAGCCTCTCAGGGATCTTGAAAAAGGCAGCTTCAGTGACCAAGGGGCAGGCGGTCGGAGGGAAGGGGGCCCCTGAGGATCTCAGCCAGGCTCTCAGAAGTGGGTGAGACGGGCGAGAATCCATCACAGCAACTACTGCACACTGGCCACCAGCCGACTTCCAGGCCCTGTGGCATTGGCCCTAACACTCCCCTTCTGGCCACCAGGAATTCTGTTATGAGATTAAGCATGGGGACCTGGCCAAGAAGACCCTGGAGATCACCGTCTGGGATTACGACATTGGAAAATCCAACGATTTCATTGGTGAGAGGCCATGATGGGAATGCTGTTCAGCAACATGCCGGTCCTAGGGCAGAGTCCTGAATCAGGCCACAGCCACGTTGCAGCCTGACCCTGTGTGACAGAGAAAGAAACAGGCCCAGAGAGGGAAAGAGGCCTGGCAGGGGTCACAGTAGCAGTGTGTGGTAGAGCAGGGGAAAGGGTAGATGATGGTCAGCCCTTTTAGGCTGGACTCTGAGTCCTTGTGGCCCCAGCTTCCTGGTGAGCTGACTGGCTGTGCACGGTGGAGCTGCCCCCCAGTACTGCTGCGGTCCTGGGGAAAGGCAAGCCAGGATAGGATCCTTGAGCCTGATTGGGGGGTGGGGGGCAGTAAGAGGGTCTAAGCGTGTGGTGGTCAGAGCGCTGTCCACCCTCTCATCAGGTGGGTGGAGTAGATAGTCCAGCCTTGCAGCACAGAGTCTGGGAGGGTGTTGGGCGCACTGTTCCCGAGGGGCCCTGAGAGTCATAGGTCAAGTATCCCGGCTGCCCGGGCTCCCCTCTGCAGGCGGCGTGGTTCTGGGCATCAACGCCAAGGGAGAGCGCCTGAAGCACTGGTTTGACTGCCTGAAGAACAAGGACAAGAGGATAGAGCGCTGGCACACACTCACCAACGAGCTCCCGGGGGCCGTGCTCAGCGACTGACCCGCCCCGCCCGCCCGCCCGCCCGCCCACCGCCCGCCGCCGCCTGGCCCAGCGCAGGCCTGGCCCTGGGCTTCCTCGCTGCTGCTCAGGGCCTCAGCCCCCACGTCGGGGGAGATCCAGGACACCTGCTTGGACACAGAGCCGCAGCAGCCCTTCTGAGGGATGGTGGGGGCAGTAAGCTGGGCCTGCTTTCCACCCCCTGAGGCCCAAGAGGGCTGGGTGGAAGAAGAGGACCGCAGTCCTCACCCGGAGGAAGCGGATGGGGCCATCCAGAGGACAAGGACCCTACAGAGGTCAGCAGTGAGTTGGAGGGGACCCCAGGCTGAGAGGGGCAGTGGGGAAGGAGATTTTGGGTAGGACAGGACTCTGAAGAAAGTCCATTCCCTAAAGGAGGTTCTGACTTTGGCGCAACTGGGAGGGTAGAAAAAATTCACCCGAGAGCCAGGAGTCTGGTGAAGATCCTGGAGCTCCCCATGAACACGGGCGAAGGCCAAGGGCTTCACTCAGTGATTCTGCAGGCCCCTGGGGAAGAGTGAGACCCAGAGCCTGCCCTCAGGGAGGTCCCTGTCTAGTTATGGAGCTCAAACAAACTCTTACGACAGGGGTATAAGGAATGCCAAGGCCAGCCTGACCCACCTACACATTCTGTGGACTCCTCTGGGAGGGCTTCCTGGAGGAAGTGATGTTTCAGCAAGACCTTGAAGAGTGAGTGGAGACTCTAGGCAGACAGAGGAGGAAGGGCACTGGAAACGGTGTCCAAGGCCTGGAGAGGAAAGATGATTTGGGCCAGGGAGAAACTGCCTGGACCCAGGGTCTCTCTCGGGAGGGTGGGGGGAGAGGCAGGCTTTGTTAGGAGTGGGGCAGGGGCACCCAGCCCTCCCCCATCCCACCCCTAGCTGCCAGGCCAACTGGGCTTGTAGCCATGGGAGGAGTGGCTTAAACTGATGTTGATGCAGGGTCAAGTTCAGTTCTCAGACCCAGCTCTCCCACCTTTGATCTTTCTCCTGAGGAAGCTGGAGGATGGATCCTGCTTCTCGTTGTTCCCAGCTTAAGATCAGGTCAGCTGTGGTCAGGAAGAGTGTGTCACTTCTTCGCATGAAAAAATCCAAAAGGCCTCCTTGTCCTCACCCTCCGCTCCCTGCCTTCCTCCACCCTCCCCATCCCAGGCTCTTCCTTCTGGGTTCAGGGTTGGAAAGCGGAGAGCCCCCCGCAGCTGCGTCTGCATCCATTCCCTACTGAGATCCCTCTCAGTACTCAGCGGCATCCAGGGCCTTGTTTCTGGGAACGGCTGGCTTTGTCCTCCAGGAGCTGAGAGCCACTCTGCACCCTAGGTCAGGGTCTCCAGGAAGGGATTGAGGGCATCAAGACTCTGGGGCCCAGGCCTGAAGCCCCCACCTCCTCCTGCTGACTAAGGGGCCTTCAGGAACCCTGGATGAACAAATGCAGAAACCAGGAATTTCTGTGTTCAGCCCATCCCTGCACTGAAGGAAAACACAGCTCAGAGAGGGAAAGTGATCTGCCTGAGGCCTTCCAGGTTCCCTGCCCCACCCCCAGCCCAGAGCTCTGACACCACACCCACAGCAACGCTAGTACAGGGCTCACGGGGCGCTGGGCTGGACCCTCTGCTGCAGACACAAAGCACATCACCATCTGAGGCCTGGGGGCAGGTGATGATATGAATCCCACCAAGTGCCCATCAGCCTGTTTTCATTTTCCAGGGAAAACAGGACTCCAGACCCCACACAGTACCTGGCAACCTTGGCTGGTCACAGAGTCTTGCTTTTGCCTCTCTGAGAAGGCTTGGTGCATGGTGAGGGCTTCTACAGGCCGTGTCTTGATGAATCGTCACAGGCCTGGGAGATGGGTTTAACTGCCATCTCCATTTGACAGATGAGGAAGCAGATTCAGAGGAAGAGTCTGATTTTGAGGAGCCTTGCATCTGGGTTAACTCTGGCTGTCTTCTTAGTATTGCCTTGGGGGGGGGGGGGCTCTCTCATTCAGAGAGGAGCTTCACAGACTCCCTGTAAACACATGGAGATGCTGAATGGCCAAGTTAGACACATACTAGAGCCTCACCCAGTACAACTTCCTTGTTAGACACACGGGGGAACCAAGGACCCGCAAGAAGAAGGGGCCTGTTCAGGACGCACTTGGGATAAGAGCCCAGGACACCCAGCGCCTAGTCCAAGGCCTTCCAACGCCGTGGGCTGTGCAAGTGCAGACTTGGTCCTAAAAAATGGTCCCTGAGGACCACAGGGACAGTCAGGCTGGAGGTGGGGCTTCGGGACAGCTGGCCCAGGCCGAGGATTGGGCTCTTGGGCAGGAGGCCTTCCAGGGAGACAGAACCTTCCCTAGGACCCTGGATCTGTTCTGGACCCCTTACAGCTTGTATCTCTGCTAGAGACAAAGTGCTTTGA
The DNA here is from genome assembly GCF_000754665.1 of Bison bison bison. Taxonomy (NCBI): domain Eukaryota; kingdom Metazoa; phylum Chordata; class Mammalia; order Artiodactyla; family Bovidae; genus Bison; species Bison bison. Next base: position 1,528,895 of record NW_011495033.1, on the reverse strand, counting down.
GAAGCTGCGGTATCAGCTCTGCCTTTGACCCCAAACTGGCTTTCCTCTGCTCTATCAGCCCCACAAAAACAGGGAATTTGACGCCAAAAAAAAGTCATTCTGAAGTCAGCTGTCAATAACTAGGCGGTTACTGGACGGGGCATCCATCTCCACCCCCACCCTCCTACCTAGTCTCCGCCCCGCCCACCACTACTAGCCAATCCCCGACGGGCCCGTCTTCCAACTGAGGCGGTAACCTCCTGACCTCTAGTGGCGAGAGCGAGGAACTGCATCTCCCGGCCCGTGCATGTCCTCCCTTTGTTCCTTTTCCAACCGACAGAACCTCCCAATGCATGGACTCTGGCTGTCTTCGACGCAGACTCGTGCACTGCTTACCACCGTTTTGCTATCATGTGGCGACTGCAGAAACGGTCCTGAAACTGCAGCCCCCACACACAAATTTTGTACTTTCGTCCGACTTACCCGAAGGTGTCCTTTTTAAGTCTTATTTGTTAATATTTATAATGACATACAGTCCAAAGTAAATGGAAACATTCATTGCGATCATATGAGCTTGGGAGACTCATCTTAATGGATCTGACTAGCTGGGCAGGAAAGAACGAGATTCTGGCAACAGGGACTTATTCTGCACATTGTCTCATTTACTCTGCACCAAGAGCCCACTGGAGGTACATGCCCACCATTCAGTTCAGTTGCGCAGTCATGTCTGACTCTTTGTAGCCCCGTGAATCGCAGCATGCCAGGCCTCCCTGTCCATCACCAACTCCCGGAGTTCACTGAGACTCACGTCCATTGAGTCGGTGATGCCATCCAGCCATCTCATCCTCTGTCGTCCCCTTCTCCTCGTGCCCCCAATCCCTCCCAGCATCAGAGCCTTTTCCAATGAGTCAACTCTTTGCATGAGGTGGCCAAAGTACTGGAGTTTCAGCTTTAGCATCATTCCTTTCAAAGAAATCCCAGGGCTGATCTCCTTCAGAATGGACTGGTTGGATCTCCTTGCAGTCCAAGGGACTCTTACAGACGGGGAAAATTTTTGTGCGCAATCACAGCTGCTACATGACAGAACCAGGAGTCAACTCATGCCTCCCAAGACTTCTGCCAGCCCTAAAGCATTAGCCCAACTGCTGTCAGGTGTGAGCTCTAAGGCCAGCCACTGGTCTAGGCACCAGGGGCAGATTCACAGCAAGATGGTCAATGAACAGTAAATGTGTGTTAAAATATTAAAAAAAAAAAAGGGCATAAAGGAATCGTGTGGGCAGGGGAGGTTGGGCTTAAATAGGAAGGTGAGCTGGGCCTCTAGAGAAGGTGACTCTTGAGCTTAGCCTTGGAGGAGGTGAAGAGCGGAGAACTCTGGGAGTCGTGAAGTGTTCCAAGTGGAGGGACCAGCCAGTGCCCCTAGAGGTGGGGACAGGCTTGGTGTGACAGAAATTTTAAGACTAGTGGGAGTGGGGCAGGGTGGGGCAAGGGAAGAGAGGTAGATGGGAGCATATGAGACAGGGGACTGGATCAAGGAGGACTTGCATTCTTGTGAGATGAGAGCTAAAGCCGGCTCACCTGTAAACAGCCTGTGGTCTGCGATGATCAGGTCCAGTTTGGAGGTCTCTCTGGTGGTGGCATGCCATCAGATCCAGGGTTCAAGATGAGTATCCAGAGCAGTGGTTGCTGGGTCCTAACAAGAGCCACTTGAAGCATGGATTTTGGTCATTGCCTCTCTTAGCAACCACCTCTGTACTGGCCTAATTTTCCAGGTCTCCTGTCCATTCTCTGAAGTACCTGATACCTCCCCAGTGCATTCCTTTTCTGCTTACATTAACCAGAGTCAGATCGCATTATTTTAAACAAAGAAACCTGCCTGGTGCCTTGATGCAGTCTGATCGTCTGAGTCTCAAGCATCACCCTTTGTGAGGCCTGCCTTGACAACCTCAGTCACTTTTCCATGCATCACCCTGCTTTTTCTTCACGGCACTTACCACCAAAGTTGCCTTGTGTATTTGCTCATGCCTTTCTCCCCTCACTAACCTTCATGAGAGTAGAGGCCCCCCCCCCCATCTCATTAACCCCAGTAACCCCAGACCAGGACTGCACAGAACAGACCTCTAATTAAAGTATTTGATGAATGAATGGATGAAAGCTGCCACATGGACACTGTTCAAAAGGAGCCAGATCCATGTGTCTGGAGCAGGTGATTGTGATGATGTTGGGTCCAAGCCCAGGTGAGTATGCATAAGACTCCTGTTTAGCTCCACAGACTTCTGGGGTACAGATGACAAAGGACACCAGGTACCAGTGTTCTCTGAGTAGAGAAAGGGAGAGAGTGAGAGAAGCAAAGGAGAGAGAAAGGAAGAGTGGGAGGAGGGTCAAGGTAGAATAAGAGGATATGGAGCTCACCTCTCCCCACATCAAAAATACATCTACATGTGGAATAAACCTCACCAGAAACTAACAGGAAACTGGCAGGACTCCTATACAACCAAGGCTGCAAGAAAAGAGTCCCAGGTAATCAGGAAGGCTGGGAAGAAAAGCATTGGGTCAGGACCTGTGCTCTTGGAAGGGGACTAAGATGAAGAGTGAGATGGCACAGGTGGATACTCACCTTGGGGAGTGGGCAGGTTATATCACTGACTGGGTGTCCCAGTCCTCAGGTCTTTTGCAGAGGATGCAAGACCCCGTGGCTGCATGGAGAATGGGACAGATAGTAGGCTGGAGAAGCCTAGACTCCACTGTGACGAGCGGGCAGTGCTGGCTCACCACCAGACAGGGCAGAAAGAGGTCTGCCCTAATAACTGCCACCTTGCCACAGCCCCTGACGAGCTGAGCAAACACCCTGGCCCTACTCACTCCACACCACAGCCTGGCACTGGATCTAGGGGAGCCAGATCCTGGGAAGGGATTTGATGGAGGGACACAGGTGGCCAGGGGACCTGGCCACTGTAGGCACGTACTCAAACAGCACTGTGAAGCAGCGTAGGCTTCTGGTGGCGTTGCAGCCACTTCAGTCCTTGCAGCCACACCACCATGACTGCCAAGCCGGCCCCACCCACTCCGTGCCACAGCCTTGCGCTAGAGCTGAGACCACGGCCAGGGTAAAGACATCGCTGATCAGGTTTTGAGCAGAACTGCAGATGCTTACACACACAGCCACTGACTATAAGCACACCGACCCTACTTACTTCAGCACTCCCGTCCTTTGCGGGAGAGGTTGCAGGGCGGGGAGAAGGAAACACACACTTGAAGGGAACAGAGCCAGCTCCAGCACAACCCTCAGGGCTTTCGCTCCAGCAGCCTGAGAGCAGGCAGGAAGTCTCTCCTCACACCCTGCACAGTCTCTGGCTCCTCCGAAACCATCCATACCTGCTATCAAGGTGACAGTTGTCAGCACATCCTGAGAAAGACGGGTTGGCATTCACATCAAGTTCAACCCTCACACCAAAGGCAGCACACACTGTCCACACAGGGATGCTCCCACATAAAAACACCCCTTCAAGACCACAACACGAAACTGTTCCACCTAAATCCAGAGAGACAGAGAAAGTTAAGAAAAACGAAAAGGCAGAGGAACTACTCTCAATCAAAAGAGCAGGAGAAAATCCTTTTTTTTAAATTTTAATTGGAGGCTAATTACTTTACAATACTGTGGTGGTTTTTGCCATACATTCATATGAATCAGCCATGGGTGCATATGTGTTCCCCATCCTGAACCCCCCTCCCACCTCCTTCCCCATCCCATCCCTCAGGGTCGTTCCAGTGCACCGGCCCTGAGCACCCTGTCTCATGCATCGAACCTGGACTGGTGATCTGTTTCACATATGATAATATATATGTTTCAGTGCTATTCTCTCAAATCATCCCACCCTCGCCTTCTCCCACAGAGTCCAAAAGTCTGTTCTTTACATCTGTGTCTCTTTCGCTGTCTCACATATAGGGTCATCGTTATCTTTCTAAATTCCATATATATGAAGAGAAAATCCTTGAAGAAATAATGGAACAGAGATAATCAGTCTATAGACAATGAATACAAAAGGTCAGTAATAAAAATGCTAACTGAATTAGGAGAGTAGATCCAAGCACAGATCAGTTTAACAAGGGACTAGAAATTATAATAAAGACCCAATCAAAAATTGATAATGCAATCACTGACATAAAAAAAACACTTTAGAAGCAATGAATAGCAGACACTGATACTTATGCAATTTATGACACAGAAGAATGCATAAGTGGTCTGGAAGACAGAATAATAGAAATTACCCAACCAGAACAGAAGAAAGAAGGGGGTGGGGGGAGGAAAAGAAAGAAAAAAAGAAAAAAAAAGAGAAAACAACATACGAGATCTATGGGATAATATAAACTGTGCCAATATTCACATTATAGGGATTCCAGAAAAAGAGAAAGGGATCAAAACTGTACTTGAAGAAATTATGGCTGAAAACTTCCTAAACCTAAAGGAAACAGATACCTAGGTACAGGAAGCACGGAGAATCCCAAACAAGATGCCACCAAACCAGCCCACACAAGGCATAAAGGGAGCAAGAGAAAAAAGTCATTTACAAAGGAATCCCACAAGGCCATCAGATCATTTCTCAGGCAGAAACTTCACAGGCCAGAAGGAAGTGGCATAATAAAGTCTTAAAAGGGAAAATCCTGCAACCTAGGGTACTCTACCCAGGAAGATTTTCATTTAGAATAGAAGGAAAGAATTTCTCCGACAAGCAAAAACTAAAAGAATTCAGTAATACTAAACCTACCCTAAAGAAATTTGTTGTTGTTTTCTCTAAATGGAAAAGAAGAATCTATAGGAAAGGGAAAACCCCAATAGGAAAAGCAAACATAGAGTAAGGATTAAATATCACTTAAATTAGCCAGTACAGTTTTTTTTAAAACTGTAAAAGCAGCTACAATAAACATTAAAACAATAAGCATGAAGAGGTAAAATGATATCAAAAACACAAAATGGAGTAAAAAAATGTGTATCTTTCAGAATGTGTTTGAACTTAAATGATTATCAGTTTAAAACAATTAAATATAATTACAGGTTAACATACATTAACCCTATGGTAACCACAAATCAAAAAAACCTACAGTAGATACACAAAAATCAAAAATAAAAGAACACAAGCATACTACAAAATAAAATCATGAAACCACAATGGGAGAAAAGAAGAATAAAGAAACAGGGAAGAACTACAAAGACAACTGGAAGACAAGTAACAAAATGGCAGTCAGTACATACCCATCAAAAATTACTTTACATGTCAGTGTACTGGGAATTCCCTGCTGGTCCAGTGGTTAGAACTCAGTGCTCTGACTGCCGTGGCCCAGGTTCAATCCTTGGTTGGGGAACTAAGATCCTACAAGCTGCACCACACACCCAAAAAAAGAAAAAAGTCAATGGATTAAATGCTGTGATCAAAAAATGTGTGGTGACCGAATGAATAAAATGTGAGGTCTTTCAATATACTGTCCATAACAGACTCACTTCAGGGCTAAAGACATAGACGGAAAGCGGGGTGATGGAAAAAGATATTTCATACAAATAGAAACAATGAAAAAGCTGAGGCAGCAATACTGGTATCAGACCAAATCATTTAAAACAAAGGCGATAATAAAAGACAAAGAACATTATATAATCAAAAAGGGATGAATGTAAGAGGAGGATATTATACTCATTTAACATGTGGACACCCAATACAGGAACACTGAAATATATAAAGCAAATACTAACAGACATAAAGAGAGAAAGTGATGATAATAATAGGAGCCTTAACACACTACCGCCCCCAGTGGACAGACCGTGCAGGCAAAAAAAACATCAACGAGGCGACACAAGTCTTAAATGACGCGATAAACCACTCTGAAAAACTTAAAGCATTTCCTCTACATTCAGGAACTAGACAAGGATGCCCACTCTCGCCACTTCTGTTTATCACAGTATTACAAGTCCTACCCTCAGCGATCAGACAAGGAAAAAAAGTAAAAGGTATCCAACTTGGAAGAGGCAAAACTGTCATTATTTGCAGATGACATGATACTCGTTATCAAAAGAACCCTAAAGTCTCCACCTAAAAAAGTTATTAGAATAAATGAACTCAGCAAGGTTGCCGGATATAAGAGTAATACATAGACATCTGTATATGTGGAATCTAAAAAAATAACACAAATAAATGTAATATGCAAAACAAAAGCAGAGAAAACCTGTGGTTACCAAGGCAGGGAGAGAAGAGAGAGGGACAAATTAGGAGTATGGGATTAACAGATACAAACTGCTATATATAAAATAGACAAGCAGTATCTTATAATACTGTATAGCACAGGGAATGAAATGCATCATTGTATGATAACCTATAATGGAATATAATCTGCAAAAACACCAAGCTACTATGCTGTACATCTGAAACACAATACTGTAAATCAACTGGATTTCAACTAAGGAAAAGAGTGAAAAGAGAAAGCAGGAGGGCTAAGGGGAGTTAAGGAGGGGAAGGGTTGCACAAATAGGCCCGCGAAGGGCCAAGAAGGCAGGCAGGGGTCAGGAAGGCCAGCTCCACTGCACACTCAGAGGCCCAGGGGAGGTGGCAGCCCAGGATGGGCAGAAAATGTGGATTTCCATATTATCCAGTGGCCGGGAAGAGTGCTCCAAGAAGGGGCTGAGGAGGAATCTAGAAATAAACCACACCAGGAGGGACATGTCCACACATCCACGGCCAGCAGCAATGGACAAAGGGAAGCAGACTCACAGGTTGTGCAGCCAGGTTTGCAGTAAACAACCTGATCACGAAGATCCTCTTTTGGGGACTATTAAAACAGGTCATCTCCCGGCCAGGAAAACACTACAGAACAAGTCTGGATACGGGAAGGTGGGGCACTAACTGGCAAGACTGACAAAAGGCTGAGAGGCTGTGAAAGGCTCCTGGGTTCTGAAGGGCAGGGACAGGTGAGGGGCAGGATGTAGGTAGACGTGGTCTCCTGGAAGTGGGACCACCTTCCATGGACACTGAAACCTAGTCAGGGCATTGCTTGCTCATAAGGACACTCTGGAACAGTCCCCCAACTCTCTAGCACCAGCAGAGTTTACGATGGACTCTGCTCTCTCCCTAAATATTTCACCATGATAAAGGCAGCAGCCCCACACATCTGCCCCTGTAAGTCCTGAGTATACAAGAGCCGGCAAGAGAACTATTTGGAGGCAGGCAGTTAGTTCCTGTGCTATTTGAGTGTGAAGGGAGTCCTTGGGACTTCCTTGGAGATCCAGCAGTTAAGACTGCACACTTCCACTGTTGGGGGGCACAGGTTCAATCCCTGGTCAGGAAGTAACAACCCACAAACGGTGTGGCATGGCCAAAAACAAAAAAAGGCGGAGGGGGATTCATAAGGACTCTAAAAAATTAACAGTGACCACAGAAAAGGTACCGGAATTACAGTATCAGCAGCAATAACACACACAGAGATCTCAGTAAGATATGCAGACTGCTCTGCACGTTATACTCATCTAATCCCCATAATTATGTCTTAATCCCCATCTTACAGACAGGAAACTGAGGAACAGAAGACAATGCTCAAAGACAATTAAAGAGTTAGAATGTCAGGTTCACTGATCCTTCTGTTATTTTCCTTCTTACTCTGCTATTAAGCCCACTCAGTGAATTTTTGATAGTTTTTTTTTTTCGGCTATGCTGTGCGTATTGCAGGATTTTAGTTCCTTGAGAATTTCCTAGCCATTAAAACAAACAAACAAACAAACAAAAAACAGAAGTTCCCAAGTATCAAAATTAGTTATTGAGCTTCCAACATCTCCTTGAGAAAAGATTTAGAATTGCAACTGCTCTTGTCCTCTTCTCTCCTTTCAATCGAATAATTTTTAAATTTCATTTTGGTTATCTCCAGACTTTTAGCTATACCTCTTTGCATTGTTTTTATATGATGCTTTCCCTAAGTATTACCATGCTATGCTGTGCTACGCTTAGTCACTCAGTCATGTCTGACTGTTTGAGACCCCATGGACTGTAGCCCACCAGCCTCCTCTGGTCCATGGGGATTCTCCAGGCAAGAATACTGGAGTGGGTTGCCATGCCCTCCTCCAACATATCTTCTCAATCCAGGGATCAAACCAGGTCTCCCACATTGCAGGTGGATTCTTTACCATCTGAGCCACCAGGAAAGCCCAAGAATACTGGAGTGGATAGCCTATCTGTTCTCCAGAAGATCTTCCCGACCCAGGAATCAAACCGGGGTTGTCCTGCATTGCAGGACGATTCTTTACCAGCTGAGCTACCAGGGAAGTCCAAGTATTACCATATATATTCTCAATTTCCCAAGGTCTTCTCAGACTATAACATCACTTCCAGTAAAATACATTTACAATCAAATGTATCAATTACCGCCCCTTGACTTCCTCTTATGCTATAGTTACCATATGTATGATATACCTACATATTATTAATCCACAATGCACTTAAAAATTTTTGCTTCCGACACTTGTAAGATTTTTTTTTTAATTGAGAGAAATAAGTCTTTTACATTTACCTTCACATTACCATGTCAAGTGTTCTTCCATTCCTTATTGAACATCTATTAAGAATGCCAACTGTTCTCTTGTCCTTAGCACCACAGAAGAGAAACTTTTGGCACTATTAACATTTCATCATTCCAAAGCTTTCAGGCTCATGAACATAAATGCAAAAAGAGAACTTAAAATTTTAGCAATTCAAATCCCTAAGTATTTTTAAAGAACAACAGGGGTTTATCCCAGGAATGAAGGATTGGTTTAATATTTAAAAAGCAATCATTATTATTCATTACAATTCATTATAGTACACTAAAAGAAAACCCATATGATCATTTAAATAGAAGAAAAGGTACCTGACGAATAAAAACATTTCTGACAAAAACTCTCGGCAAATGAGGAAAATAAATTAACTCCTCAAACTGATACAGAGCATCTAAAGAAAATCTTGCAGCTAAAGTCATATTTAATGGCGTTTTTAAGAATGCTTTTCTTCATAAGATCAGAAACAATATAAATGTCTGCTCTTACCATTTCTATTTAACATTGAGCTGGAGGTTCCAGCCAGTTCAATCAGGGAAAATAAATAAAAGCATGAGAAAAAGTTAAAACTTTCTATTAACAGACAATATAATTGTCTATGAAGAAAATCTGATGATATACAAAAACAACAAAATACCACTAAGCGAGTTTAGCAAGGCTGCAGGATACAAAATCAATTCACAAATATCAATCTTATTTCTTTACACTAGCAATGAGCAGTCAAAATTTGGATTTTAAAAAGCATACAAAAACAAAAAATTCATCCTTAGGAACAAACATGACAAAAGATGTGAAAGACTTGTACACTGAACAGCACAAAACCCCGGTGGAGCTTTAAAAGGCTTAGAGAACCTTATGAAGATTCAATGTTATTAGGACAGACACCTCATTGAAGAAAACATACAGATGGCAAATAAGCATATAAAAAGATGCTCAACATTAGTCATTAGGAAAACAGAAATCAAAAACACCTATTAGAAAAATTAGAGAGTAAGCCAGCTCTACAGTTCAATGGATAGTTTGTTGGACTTGAGACTGGCAGGACATTACAAAATACAAAAAGGAGACCTTCAACCTTTGGAGGTTGTCTTGATTATGATGGTTTTACATGTGTATAATATCCCCAAACTTCTCAAACTGTATAGTTTATATACATGACTTAAGTCAAATAGAGCTGCTTTTTTAAGTGAAAAAGCTCTTTCAAAGGTTTCCTAAAGACAAGTACACATATAGAATATTTTCCTATTTTTATTTGGGATATTATTTTCTATTCTATTCTCATAACATTGTATGCAAACAAGTTCCTATATTAGCATAAATGTTTTAACTTCACTTTTTAAACAGCAACATAGTACACACCGTAAGGCCACACAATTCAAGCCACATTGATGGGTGTTTAGGTTATTTCTAATTTGCTATTATAATGCCAAAGTGAACATATTTTGCATATATTTGTAAATAAGTATACACACACAAGCAAAGGGTGCATTCATTTAATACTTTTTGTCCAGTCTCAGGATCTACATAAATGTTAGAATTAATAAATTAGTTTAGCAAGGTAATAAAATACAAGGTCAATATATAGGTAGCAACATCTGGAAAACCAAAAAGATTAACTACTACTTAAAACAACATGAAAAGAAATCGATACCTAGAAATAAGTCCAATAAAAGGTACCAGACCTCTACACAGAAAACCACAAAACATGGAAATTCCCTGGTGGTCCAGTGGTTAGAACTTGGAGCTTTCACTGCCAGGGCCTGGGTTCAATTTCCGACTGAAGAATCAAGACCCTGCAAGCTGCGTGGCACAACTAAAACAAAATACAACCCACAAAACACAGGGAAAAAAATTAAAGATCTAAATAAACGGAATAGACTGTGTTCATGGATTAAAGAACGTAACTGTGTGAAGATTGTGTGAATTCTCCCAAATTTATTTAGATTCAATAAAATCCTCAACATACCAGCAGGTTAGGTTGTTGTTGCTGTTCTACTACTGAAATTATCAAGTTGATTCTAAGGTGTATATGGAAATGCAAAGAGCCAAGAATAACCAATACAATCTTAAGTAACAAAAAATGGAGGACTGACATTACCAGATATTGAATTATTTTATACCTACAGTGTTACACAGGCACCAGGAAAAGACCAATGGAACAATAAATGTTGCTGGATCAGTTAAATATCCATATGGAAAAATGCTTAACACCTTATTACCATGCACAATATAGATTCTAGATGCTGGATCTAGATATGACAGGTCAAAGATTGCTTCTAGAAAAACAATCTTGAGGTAGATAAGTATTTCTTAAATAGGACACATAAAGCATTTTACATTACAGGAAAATAGATATATTGGACTACATTAAAATTAAGAACTTCTCA
>NW_011495033.1:1516177-1517869 GCF_000754665.1 Bison bison bison | reverse complement strand
CTCAGACATCATTCAGTTCAGTTCAGTCGCTCAGTCATGTCTGACTCTTCGCGACCCCATGAATCGCAGCACGCCAGGCCTCCCTGTCCATCACCAACTCCCGGAGTTCACTCAGACTCACGTCCATTGAGTCAGTGATGCCATCCAGCCATCTCATCCTCTGTCGTCCCCTTCTCCTCCTGCCCCCAATCCCTCCCGGCATCAGTCTTCGCCAATGAGTCAACTTTTTGCATGAGGTGGCCAAAGTACTGGAGTTTCAGCTTCAGCATCATTCCTTCCAAAGACATCCCAGGGCTGATCTCCTTTAGAATGGACTGGTTGGATCTCCTTGCAGTCCAAGGGACTCTCAAGAGTCTTCTCCAACACCACAGTTCAAAAGCATCAATTCTTCAGTGCTCAGCTTTCTTCACAGTCCAACTCTCACATCCATACATGACCACTGGAAAAACCATAGCCTTGACTAGATGGACCTTTGTTGGCAAAGTAATGTCTCTGCTTTTGAATATGCTATCTAGGTTGGTCATACTTTTCTTCCAAGGAGTAAGCGTCTTTTAATTTCATGGCTGCAGTCACCATCTGCAGTGATTTTGGAGCCCCCAAAAATAGTCTGACACTGTTTCCACTGTTTCCCCATCTATTTCCCATGAAGTGATGGGACCAGATGCCATGATCTTAGTTTTCTGAATGTTGAGCATTAACATACTAAAAAAGCAGGGCATAGAAAGGGAGATAACGATAGTAACTATAAAGATACATTCTAAATGTATAGCTATCCCCCCAAAAAATATAAAGATGCCCTACAAATCAATGATGACAACCTACAGAAAAATAGGCAAAGATATCCAAATGTCCATAATCACATTAAAAAGTACTGTCTCATTAGGGAAAATAGAAATTAAACAGAATAAGAAATCACTACACGTCCACCAGACGGCTACAACTAAAAACAGTGACTATACCAAATGCCAGGGAAGATTTAGAGCAACTGAGATTCTCATACACTGCTGTAAAGCAGTATGTACTGTCAAAACAGTACAACCACTTTGGAAAACTGTTTTGCACTATCTACGAGGCTGAAGCCATGGTTTTTCTGGTAGTCACATTCGGATGTGAGTTGGACTATAAAGAAAGCTGAGTACCGAAGAACCGATGCTTTGGAAGAGGTGTTGGAAAAGACTCCGGACAGTCCTTGGACGGCAACGAGATCAAACCAGTCAGTCCTAAAGGAAATCAGTCCTGAATATTCATTGGAAGGACTGATGCAAAGAACTGACTCATTGGAAAAGACCAGACCCTGATGCTGGGGAAGATTCAAAGCAGAAGGGGGACAACAGGTTGGATGACATCACTGACTTGAAGAACACTGAGTTTCAGCAAGCTCTGGGAGTTGGTGATGAACAGGGAAGCCTGTTGTGCTGCAATCCATGGGTTGCAGAGTCGGACATGACTGACTGAAAGGATGAGGCTGAACACATATATTCTCTATGACCCACCAGTTCCATTCTAAGATATTTATGCAACATTAATTCATACATATACATACCAAAAGACACGCACAAAAGTCCATAGCAGCATTATTTGTACCACCTCAAAACTGAAAATACCCATACGTAGGATAGGTAATGGTATACTAATGTAACAAAATACTATCATACATGGCCATGAAAACACACTGTTACAGGCAATGACATG
>NW_011495033.1:1509116-1516077 GCF_000754665.1 Bison bison bison | reverse complement strand
GGGGGGGGGAGGGCGGGGAAACAAGCCATTTCATTTATGTATGTCTACCATTTAGTTTCAAAACCAGGAAAAATTGATCAATAGCAATGATCCAGATACTGGTTCCATTTGTGGGGGTTAAGGGGGTAAATTAAGGAACAGGCATGAAACAGTCCTTTAGGATGTAGGTCCTGTTGTGATTAAATGGTGTGTTCCCTTTGTAAAAATTAAAATTCTAAGATGTATCCTCACAACGAAGTATTCTACATATCTGATCTTTGCTAACTATAATCTTAGCCAAGGTGAAATTGGCATCTCTTGCTTTGGCTTACATTTCCATAATGATGTTAAGTGAAAAAAAGTTTTTAAAGATTCCTAGAACTCACCTAAAAGCAAACTCTGAGGGAATTCAGCAATTACTGTGGTCTGTTAAGGCTGCAAATATACCACTAATTAACATAAAAGAAGCCTTAGGTGCTAAAATAAGGCCGACTCCAACTCTATAGCACCAGAGTTCTAAGTGGAAGAGTGTCTTAGTGGAAGACGCACAAACCATGCAGGAACGAAGCACAAGCGCTGAGACTTCCAGCACAACTGAAGAAAGTGGTCAATGACAGCTTTAAAGAAGAATGCTCCTGCACATGCCTCATAATGTATGGGCTACACAAGCACACAACTGTGAAACAAATGCCTGAAACCCAGCAACTTTTTCTTAAAAAAAAAAAAAAAAAAAAACAGAAAACTTAGGTTATCTGGAAAACTCAGTCACAGCACTGCAGCAACTTGGCAATCCACAATCACTACTTATTATCTATTTGGATTATGGCTCTCCTTGTCCAAGCTAAATTGGAAGAATGGCTCCACTTATTTAAAAAAAAAAAACTAATTTCTAAATTAAGCTACTAGAAAAAAATTAACCTGGTCATTAATCTTGACTCTCTCTAGATGGTAGCCACCAAAGAGCCCTAAACATACTTACCATTTATATTCTATTTCCTCAATTCTAGTATGATTTATACTACAGCTTAATTTCTACTATAGCTTTTCAAAAAGGCATGTTATTAGTTGCAAACCATATACTGATCTCAGAAACATTAAAGTGTATTTCAATAAAACATTAATAGCCCAAAAGAAAAAGAATGCTTAATGGTTATGAGCATGGGCTCTTCAGTCATACAAACCCAACTCTGAATTCTGTTCGACTACTACTAACTTTGTAGCTTTGGAGAAGTTTCTCAACTTCTCCCTATCCGTTTTCCTACTGGCAAAATGCAGATGGAAAACTCACCTAATGACCGAGTACCTATGTGCTAGGCCCTACCTAATGACAGTGCCTTGAACACAGCTGATACTGTCTTAGCTGTTAGCTGTCAGTTATCAATCACAAGTCTAGGATCTCAAAGAAATGAGAGCTACAAGACAGGGTTTAATTTTGCTGATCTGGGTTGGATCCAGTATCACCACTTCCTCTAAAAGCTCACAATTCCTTTCCACTAGTGGCGGGGGGGACGGGGAAGGGGCAAGATAGGGGTAGGGAATTTAGAGGTACAACCTATATATATATATATATGTATGTAGTCAACACTCTAACTATAAATGGGAGTATAACCTTTAAAACCTGTGACTATGTTGCACACTTGAAATTCATATTATAAATCAACTATATCTCAAAACAAAAACAAAAAACCACTCCAATGGGGAAAAAGAAAACTTTAAATTCAAAGAAAAACAATTCCTATAGTGAAGCTTCCCAGAATTTTACCAGGGAACCCAATGAGCATGTTAAAACTTTCAAAGACTCATCTTTATTGCCAAAATTTCAGCATGCTCACCCCTCTAACTGTCCTAGGATCAATACCATAGCAGCTAATTGGGGATTTTTGTTTTTTTGTAAATCACAAACAGCATTCATCTGGAGCAAGAGTGGCAATGTTTATACTATTCCACCAAGACACCCGTACAACAATCTAACTTAAAATTCATTCTAGTCTTCCTAGAATGCAGCAAAACTAGATTTTCTTTTCTGGGCACGCATCTCAATGCCCAAGCATGGGTATAAACCCATTTATTGTTACTACTAAGATTTCAGAAAACCTCTGGGTTTAAAACTTCATTTTTAAACCAAAAAATCAAAATTAAAAGATTAATCACATTCAAGTTTGTAATGGTCAAGTTCCTATTTAAATCAACTGATCCTCACAGATGACTAAACCAAGAACTGGGAAAAAAAAAAAAAACACCCCACCTTCCCAGACCAGATACAGGAAGTAGCATAACACTGTCACACTTCTGCAGTCTCCACACCTGACTGCCTTCCAGTCTTTGATAGGATCTTTCTGAAGACCTGCTGCTGCTAAGTCGCTTCAGTCGTGTCCGACTCTGTGCAACCCCAGAGACGGCAGCCCACCAGGCTTCCCCATCCCTGGGATTCTCCAGGCAAGAACACTGGAGTGGGTTGCCATTTCCTTCTCCAAAGCATGAGTGAAAAATGAAAGTGAAGTCGCTCAGTCGTTCCCAACTCTTAGCGACCCCATGGACTGCAGCCTACCAGGCTCCTCTGTCCATGGATTTTCCAGGCAAGAGTACTGGAGTGGGGTGCCATTGCCTTCTCCTATAACTAAACAAACTTGTCCTTCTGATGTCTCTTGTTTTCTTTGGATGGCAAGCTCTTTTTTCTCCATACCTAGAGTGTCACATCACTGAAAATGCTCAGAGAATCCTGAATTTGCTGAATACATATAACTAAGTCTACATAGGCAACCAAGGAACTCTTACACTAAGCAAATTCATGTTGACAACCCAACTGAACAGAGAATCACCTCCACAAACCAGACTATTTTGTAAAAAGATTACCTAGTGGTTCATGTGAACTCTTCCAAGTCCAGGCATCCACACATTAGTGTGGGAGCAGCCTGCAAAACCCTGATTAGCAGCTTCTTTAAAAATTTGCAGTAAGGGTTTTACGAATTCCTCTGTTGGACTGAAATGCAGCATACAGTTGGCAAAAATACTGCTGGACAAAGAACAAATCATCTGATTAGCTCTTGGAGGTAGCTCCAGAGAGTATAATTTGTATGTGATCACCTCCAACTATCTGATAGAAAAACAATTCACAAAAATATGATTGTTCATTCTACATACTTATTTTAATAGCAACTACTAGTACATCACTAATCTATTAATTTCCCAAGTCTTAACAACAAAGAACTAAAGTCCAAGATACACTTTTGGTATATCTCATTTAGCAATGAGTCGAGCACAGTGAAGCTGGTACTCTCATACGTTGCTGATGTGGCTATAATGTGGAATAACTCTTCAAGGGAAGGTACTGGGTTGGCGAAAAGGCTCCGGTAAAAATAAAAGACATATTTTCACCAAGAACTTTATTGATCAATGTAGTCACTAACTGAATGAATGTTTTGGCCAACCCAATAGTATTTACCAATTGCAAAGCTGTTTTCTAACACAGGGAATCTAGAAATGTTATCACAGATACAGGCAACTATTTAAGCGGACCATTAACAAAGACATTTACTGCAGCAGCATTTACAAAAGCAAAGCTGGAAATAAGCTCAATGTTCAAGAGTAGTCAACTTCCCCCCGACCCACCGCCAAATGAGGAGTACATCAATGTGAGACAGTCATTCAGATTGACCTCAATGCCTGACATAAAATGATCTATATTAACTAAGTATCTGTACACACTGTTGTATAAATTCTCTCAAAGATATTACATCGAGTGTTTCTAACAGAGGACCACTGTACTATTTCACCATGTGTATGTGTACTTCTGAGAATCTATTTAATTCTTCTCTATTCCTGCCACTCATTGGAGCAGGCGGAAAGTAACCTCAGCCTTCAGTTATACAACTCCAAAAATTGCATGTTAGATGATCCTTAAGTACATTTTGTATTATAAAAAAACACTGGCACTTTAATGATTAAAATAAACATCACACTGTTACCTGATTTAGAGGACGGGATACTTGCACTATTTATACTCCTTGTTCTTCAGAACCAGGTTACATACAGGTTAACTTTTCCCCCCAGAAACATACATCATTTTTGGGAAACAAGTGATTTATGGAAGAAAAAAAAAAAGTTCTTCACATTCAGGCAAAAAATATAATCAATGTATTTAGACTAGAGATTTTATTATA
The DNA here is from genome assembly GCF_000754665.1 of Bison bison bison. Lineage (NCBI taxonomy): Eukaryota > Metazoa > Chordata > Mammalia > Artiodactyla > Bovidae > Bison > Bison bison. Next base: position 1,511,938 of record NW_011495033.1, on the reverse strand, counting down.
GAAGGAAAAAGGATAGAGGCACAATAATGTTTGGCATTTTTAATTTAGGTTTGTTTTATTTAAGTTTAATGTTAATCCATGCTGTGTTTCAGTAAGAACAATACAGATTCTGTATCTGTGGCTCCAGTCAGATATCCAGTAGTACAAATTAGCTTCAAGTTACACATACTGAACAAAAGAGGTTGAGCGAGCGAAGGAGGGGAGGGGCGGGGCCCGGGGGAGAGGGAAGGAGAAGAAACAAAGAATTGAACACGCATGCAGGCTTTTCCATACCACCTTCAACGCTAACCTGCTTCAGAGGGAGAGTAAAAGTAGGCAAGAATGAGCAGCCACGGATTGTTGAACTGTTACCAGCACCATGCTTTTCAGCAACATTTCAGCAGAGTTTGAAACACTTTTTTTTTTTTTAAACAGCAAAACCATTACAACAAACTCTCCACAATACCTTTTACCACCTCAAGCTAACATCCAATTAATTTTAAACATTGGTATAAAATTCAATTTAAGCAATTAGAAAAAGGGAAAATGATACCACATACACCAATATAGTGTGATTAACCTTTCTCTTAGATGCTTGCATCACGTAAAATTCTAATGGCTTTCGAATGTAATTTCCATTTCTAATGGTGATCTTGCCACATCTGGCAGGAGACAATACAGTAATGCTGAAAAAGCCTCTATGCAGTCCTGTTAGTGTTCTTAAAGAACCTAAAAGCTGGGACCAGTAAAATCCACAGAAATTCACTCTTGCCTTTAAGAACTTTTGAAAACTGTTTTAAAAAAAAAAAAAAAAACCAACAGGGCAGGAACCTAAATTCTGAGACCAAATGTAAAAGTCAGATTTGGTGGTTCTCAGTGACAATGGGGGAACTTCCAAGAGGGGTGGGATGGGAAGGTCTAGGGTGGTCAGAGATGGTTTCTCTTGTTGGCTTTTATGTCTCACTGATTTTCATCTTCCACATCCTGCAGCGCTTCTTTATTCTGCTCTTCACCTGCAAAGAAGAATGACAATTAATTTATAACCTACTAAACTAGGTTGCTGTGGGGACAGACAAAGGTATCATTCCAAGCATAAGACTCCTTATATTTGATACAACTGGTCTAAACACAGACAGGCAAAGGACTGCTACCATCCTTGACACCTTAGATGCCTAAGCCAAGAGGTGCTGCTGGATCAAGGTCCTGAATGATCAACAGGATGAAAAAAAAAATTGATGCATAGTAAAAGTCAATGTTTTTATGCTAAAAAAGCTCTTAAGTAGACAGCCAAGGTAACCATATTATCAAAATGATTTTCAAGCTTTCATGTGTATCTTGAGTCAAAATACTCTTTCTCAATAACCTCACCTCTTCAAGAACCAAGAGTATTTTATAAATTTTTGCAAAATCTAATTGATCTGAAGGTTCATTAGAAACATTTCAATATGAGAACTGAGCAGTAAAACGACTCAAAGGAGTTGGAAGATTCTGCTTTTGTAAACGAATATTTTACACATTTTGTATCTTGGACAATCGCACCAAACCATAAACCACATCTCTCACTGTAGAGTGGAACAGCATGCTCAAAGTAAACCAGACCACTGAGGTTATTAAAGAAGGGCATTTGGACCAGTTCTCTCATGCCACTTTTCTCTTCCCTTAGAACATGATTATTAATTAGCCTGAGGAATTTCAACTGCACTATGACATGCAATCGAAAGCCAGCCTATTCACCAGTCGTCTACCTATTAATAAGCATAAGACAGCCATAATAAGGAAGCATGCAGGCTTTTGCCAAAAAATAAACAGATAAAAGTTACATTATTTTGTGCTATAATAAACCTCTAATTCCTAAGTAGTTACTAGTTTGATCAAAATAAATGAAAGATCAATGAAATAATCCAACAATCATGATACTGCAGACAATTCATCCATTCATACTGCTTGTTAAATTACTTAGTCAGAATGGACAAATGACACTAAGAGCAGCTCCCTACAGGCATAAAGCAGAACTCTGAGGAACACTTTTAAATTGTCTTGTCTTAAAGACCTTGATACGATAAATGCTGTCATGGCAGTAAGGGTAAAGATAGTTTTAGTCATTTCAACATTTCTTTTGTGATAAAAATGTTTGCCATTTATTGTTTTAAAAAAGTATTTAAGGTAGATAAAGATTTTTTGACTCATTTAGAAAGACATGCAAAGAAAAGACGAAAACAACCATTTACTGAGGGAAGAAATGATGGACCACCCAATTGTTCTCCCAATGAACAATAATGTATTCAAACTTAAGAAATGATAACATTCACACTCATTTTCAACAGCAATACACTGCCAAAATACAGTTAACATACATCAATAGAGCACACTCTTAATTTACTTATAAGCAATCACTAGGTTTGCCAAAAGTTCCAAGTAACTCTGGTGTAAAAACATTGTCAAAGAAGTCACACCCAACCAGAAGTAGACAGGGGTAGCAGATCATAAATGTCTTAAAAGGTTTTGCATCCTGGGATGTATAACAGGCAGTTTTTTAAGCAACAAGATGATGATATGCAGGCATGATTAGTGAAGAACCAAAACTAAAAGCAGAATTCACTGTGCCATGATAATGACTTACAAAGTAGAGTTTTTAGGAAAGGAAGAGTTGGATTTTCCTTTAGGAATCTATATTGTAAGGAGAAAGGGAGGGAGAACAATCATATGAAAGCAACATTACAAGAAAAATAAACCAAGAGCAGGACAAAGGAAAACATCAATGACTTAGGGGAATCAGATTTTGGAATCTTACTTTGCATGAACTTCACTCTAAGAAATCTGTTTTTTTTTTTTTTTTTTTTTTT
>NW_011495033.1:1497945-1509016 GCF_000754665.1 Bison bison bison | reverse complement strand
CCCTAAAAAATTTTTTTTTTTTTTTTTTTTTTTTTAATCTGTTCCTTTTTAAGAGGACAAAATATCCTCTTAAAAGGCATACAGAAAGGGAGAAAACATTTCCTCAGATATGTATTTCTTTGCCCAGTTTCTGGATTGGGAAGGGAGAAGGGAACAAGCAGAGAGAACACATTTCCTCTCTATGAACTTGTGTATTAAACAGTCCTCTGATCATAGGTTAAAAGAAAAAGGACCGAAATTGCTTGATGAGACAAAGTGGTGCTCCCTTTAAAGAATTATGTTTGAACACACCCAAACATTAACATTCTGCAGGCAGAAAGAATACAAGCATGTATAAGTAAAGGTTTGTGAACAACATAAAGTTCATAGATTTCTTTGTTTAGAAACCCTCAATTCAAATGCTTTTTTACGCCACTTTTCACATTTAAAGTAAAAAAGGAGAAAACAATCTAAATAATCCTTAAACTAAGTGCAAGTAACATCCTAACTTCATAACCCAAATTCTTCTACATTCAGCATTGATTCTAAATCACAAAAGCAACTTAACATGTAACATTAGCAAAACAGGCAAATAATTTTTTAGTATCAACAGTTTGTAATTTCAGACAGCTTGTTTATTTTGCTAAAATTTCAACAGACCACTTGAATTTTTCAAGTTAAACTATGTTTCATAATTCCAAATATTTTGTAACACACCTCTTAAAACCTAATCTGTCTCAATGAAATTTAATTGGTCGATCTACAAAGTCATAAGGAATTGATGCAATTGAATTTCATTAGTTTAAGTGTTTAAGATTAAAGAGAAATCTACTCTAAAATGTAAACATTTTGTATAAAAAACATTCTCAACTATGAAAACATAAGTTTAAAGATATTTTATTTTTAAATAATCCATTTAACAAAACATGCTTGATAACCAAGAAAAAGAGTATCTTTGATTCTGTATAAATGGAATCACAATCTGCCTTAATCAATTCTTGGTTATGAGTGATAACAGAAAATCAGACTTATTTTTATTTTTGGAATCTAGCAACTTTATGAAAGGAGACATCTGTACCAAATAATGTGTCCCCCCCCAAAAAAAAATCACTTTTCAAAATCACTTTTTGTTGTTGGTATTTTTCACCCTCAAAAAAATATCCCAAGAGATCAAAGAGGTATAGCTTACTTTAGGTCAATACCGCTTACCAAACTCTCCACATGCTTTTTCCTTTTATCCCCTCAAACAGGCAGAGAGATATTAGTCTTCTCTGAGCTGGGGGTGACTATGAAGAGTCCACAGCTATCTGGCCATTCTTCTTAGTAGTTATTGTTAGAATACAATAGAATTTAAAGCTGGAAGGAACCCCAGTCATTAGTTCAGAGATGGTTTAGTTGGTTTTGAGTTCCACAGACTGGTAGTGGTTGCCTGCAGTGCTGTGCTGACGAAAAGTAATCTGTGACTCCATCTGGCTTTGTTGGTGAAGTGTGCAAGTAAGTCACATGCACCACAAATCTCAAGCCAAACCTAGTCAAGTTCTAAACAGTTCACAGAGCTACTGCATTTTAGAAGCAGAGTCCCCTAACTCTCACTTACCGTTAAGATAATTCTAAAACCTGACTCTGTCCTTCCACCGCCAACCTACATTCCCTGCCATCCATTTTCAGAGACATCTTTAAAAAGTTATGTTTCCAAATACAATATATATTGGTCTGACTAAGAAAAACTCCATTTAGCCTCAAGGAATACAAAATATGCTTCAGTTTGGGTAATACACTTTTAAAGGATTTGTAGCTAAAAATGACAAAATGTTGTTTCCACTCCCTGTATCACCAGAGCCAGTTACAAACACTCTTATAATTACCATGTCACACTAGTTTGTGTCCATCTCCCCATCCAGTCTCCCCACCCTTTCAATGATCTATCATGGGTAAAAACAATTCTTTAGCAATGAGTAGAATAAAATATTCTTTAAAATCAAGAAACGTGACAAATTTGGTCCTTTACATCTGGAAAACTAAGCACCCACCCTACTCCCAACCACAAGATTAAATTTTATAAAATAGGTAACTATTTACAACTGCAACATTAGAAAACAAAGAGACTATATCAGATCTCTTAAATAAGGATCTATATGAGCAGGGTGTTTCATCTGCTGTATAGAATACAGAGGAAAATTAGTCTTTATATAAAAGATTTCCACACAGGAAAGATACCATAAATACCTACTTATAACCATCTAAGTTTTAACCTGAGGATTGCCACTCAGCCAAAACAGTGACAACAACAATAAAATATAATTAACCTTAGACCCCTAAAATTGAATCTGAAGAATGGTAATATGAACTGCTTCCTCTCCCATCTTTCAAAACTGATAGAACAGAAAACTAAGTTTAGCCAATGTTATGACAGGTAAATCTTTAAATCTTTGATTATTAACAAAAGATCTCCTTTTCCAAACAGGCCTTTTACATTATTATCTTACAGACCAAAATGTAAGGCTGTACTTTGATACCATTTCCTGTAAAGGTAGTAATTAAAATTTGAGAGTTTGGAGGGTAGGCTGAGTCTAAGTTATAGCATAATAATATGAAGAAATCCCAATTTTCTAAGAGTAAATAGATTCAACAACTGAAAGAGACACATTTTAACTTCAGTCTCCTTACCATCACCCTGCATGTCTGAAGTCCATAGTGTCAGATTATCACGTAACAACTGCATGATAAGTGTAGAGTCCTTATAGCTTTCTTCACTCAGCGTGTCCAGTTCTGCAATTGCATCATCAAAAGCTGCTTTTGCCAACCTACAAGAGTTCACATAATGTATTATAAAAATAAACTAAACAAGTCCAAAATAAACTAAACAAGTCCAAAAACAGATTTTAGAAATGACGTAAGTTAAATCTCAAGTCTTTTCTTGAGTTATCACTACCAGACCCTATTAGACGCTGAATGCTTGGCACTGAAAACAGGTGTAACTAATGAAACGCCTTTTTAAATTTTGTAATCCAGCAACTGTGGAACTAGTGAAATTTTTGTTGACGTTCCACTGATTACTATGCTTTTGACAAGCAGACCTAATCCCATCCAAGCCACCATCAAAATATATGCATGTGAATGGTATTTCCAAATTCTAGTCAGTTTAACTTTAATAAAGTTTTAATGCAAAAAGAAAAAATTCTGGGACAGTATCTCACAATTTAATTCAATAAAATTTAATGTTAATAGAGCATGAAAGAAAAAACCCACAAAAATGTGATCATATAAGCCATTTACTACAGTTAAGAAACAAAATTCACCTTTACTTTTTGAGTACTGTGTACTATGTACACCAAGTGATGCTGGGAACAGGTAGGAAAAAGAGGAAAGAGACATAATATGAGTCCACAATGAACTTTTTTAAAACACCTAAAAATAGAGGGAGTGACATAAATAGCTACTATAACATAAAGTGCCAACCTGGAGAAAGTACTTCAGGGACCCAAGAGGGTAAGCAAATTAAGAAGTCATATTTGAACAATCTTAATGGGTAGAAAAAGAACAAATGGCACACTTCACATTAAAGCAGAAGCACGGAAAGGACTTAGGTTGAAGCTGTGTGTGCTACGGCTAGACTAGAGAATGGCAATCAAAGAGTCAACCAATACTATCCCTGAACAGCCATAGCTTCTTCAGTTAAGATACGTTACCTGCTTGGACTCACTCAACTAGCCATTTAGAAAGCTTTTAGATGAATTAATATTGATTTTTCATTCAAAAGAACCCACCTGACAGCTGGAAAATCTTTTTCAGGGAATATCTGATTCCTACATACCCAAGAACACCGAGGTTACTCTGTACACTTACTCCTATTGTATGATTTATCTAAAACAGGCAAATTCATAGAGATTATCAGAAAATCGGACAGAGGTGTATATACTGTTATTGTTTAGTGCTAAGTTTGTTTCAGTTGATAAAAAAGTTTTAGAAATAGATGCAACAGACAATATTGTGGGTGTACTTAATGTCTATCCACTCCCACGGACAAAGGAGCCTGGCGGGCTTCCCTGGTGGCTTAGTGGTAAAGAATCTGCCTGCAGTGCAGAAGGAGACCTGGGTTGCGAAGATGCCCTGGAATAGGATATGACAACCCATTCCAGTATTCGTGCCTGGAAAATTCCATGGACAGAGGAGCTACTGTCCATGGGGTCGCAGAGTCAGACTCGACTGAGCACACATGTACACCCGCTTAATACCATTGAACTGCACATTTAAACACAGAATGATAAACTTCATGCCGTGTATACTTAAGAAATAAAAAACCATGTACATATATTCCTTAAATTTATGTATCAAAATTGGGAATAACGTGAAGTATAAATGGGGTAACACTTTTAAATACATCAATAAGATGGCAAACTTTACAACAGAAAATACAACACAGTATGCATACTAAGAGCATAACTATATTGAACACGAGACAAAGATTGAAAGCTAATATACAAAAATGAAGATAATTCTATTATGAAAATCCCTCATTCCTTACTCCTACTCTGTAATAAGATTCTTTTCAATCTACCAATCAAATTTTTCCTCATCGCATAATTATCCTAACCACTATCCTAGTGAACTGAAATAGGTCTGTCTTTGTATCATCCAAAACAGTTGTGTTAAGAGCCAGAATTCTTCATTACAGGGCCAAGCCAAGGAAGGCAGCCCCAGGGAACAAGACAGAAAAACAAGGAGCTATTTTTTTTGGTAACCTTTTTCACTTTCAGTCAAGTTTTTTTCTCTTTAGAGACTTACCTGCAGGCACGGTCAGGGGAATTAAGAATTTCATAGTAGAATACAGAAAAGTTGAGAGCAAGACCTAAGCGAATGGGATGTGTTGGTGGAAGTTCTGTCATTGCAATATCACTAGCAGCTTTATAAGCCACTAGGCTGTTCTCCGCAGCCTCCTTCCTGTCATTCCCTGTGGCAAATTCAGCCAGATACCTGTGGTAGTCCCCTTTCCTAAAGCAAAACAAAACAACAAAAAAACCAGAATTAGATTAATGCTTTTTAAAATAAGTTGTTAAAAATTTTTCTCTATTACATAAAATCAAGTTGTGATAAAAACATGAACAGATGTATATACTTCAATAATGCAAAAACTTTCAGGAATGACTCAGATTTCACATTTCCAAACATAAGCAAAATCCTAGAGAAATTAACTGTAAACGTTCAAAAATCAACAAATTTTATCACTTGATAGATCGGAATTAAACATAGAAAGTGGTTCCAAAGAACAGCACAACAGTTTGTTAATGAAATAAAAAAACAACTATATAAAATGTTAAGACTGAACTGTGTAATGCATTGCTTATAGCTAGCCGGTATCCCCCACACAAACAAATGAATATATAAACAGGTAACACAAAATCTAGTGCATTTTTTACAGCGATCGTCTGACCACCTCAAATGCAGTAATAGATTGTTCTTAGCAGTGAATTTGCAAATGAGTATTCAAAAACTTAAGTCTGAGAATCACTCCTCTTTTAACTATCCTTCCAACATTAAATAAAATGTTGAAAAATCTATATGAAAAACCGATGATTCTAAGAGAGCCAACATTTAATCTGATTATCTTCCCTTCTAGTATAAAACCTACATTTTATAATAGAAAACCTTGGACTCGCCAGTGTTAGCTGCTGGAATGAGGTGTTTGTCCAGTACATCCAGAATGTCACAACAGATTAACTTTAGCTCAGTCTCAACCTGAAAAAAAAAAGTCAAAAATTATTTAAGAAATTACACAAATTATCACATTCTATCTCTGGTTTTGGAGAAGAGAACCGTATTAAAGAGAACATATGTATCTGTCTCCAAACCTCCTCTTCCACTCTTGATACAAAAGCGGAGAAAACCTGTCTCCGGTTTATGTAAAGTATTTCTTCCTTCTTCCTACATGCCATTAGTTAAGTGACTGGGGGGGGGGGGACAACTCACAGTTCAGCTATAGAATTAAGATGGTGATTACTACTTACTGAATGCAACATATTAACTAGCTTTTTTTTTTTTTTTTAACTAGCTTTTGTCTCCACTTACACAGGAAAACAAAGATCACTATATTTGACCAAAGATAACTAACTTAAAGAACTTAGAAGCAGAGTGAAAACCTGAACCCAAGTAGGCCGCACGGCTAGGCTCACAGTTTCTAAGGGATGGAATAAAAACTCAAAGCCAGGCATTCTGCCTCCGGGACGCACATTCCTTAACCACTATTATGCTCAACTGTAAACCACCTTACTGATAGATCCATAACCAGCTACGACATCAAAAGTCCACAGACTGAAGTAAACACTGCCACTCATTTCAATTCGTTTATCATGCCAAAAACACGTACTACCTCTTAACACACATACACATTCTGCTCTGAATTTTGTTACTACAATGTCTTCCCTGGTGGCTCCAACGGTAAAGAATCTGCCTGCAATGCAAGAGTCCCAGGTTTGATCCCTGGGTTGGGAAGATCCCCTGGAGAAGGGAACTGAAACCCACTCCAGTATTCCTGCCTGGAGAATTCTGTGGACAGAGGAGCCTTAAGGGTGACAGTCCATGGGGTCACAAAGGGACACAACTGAGGGAATAATACTTTCACTCTTCCACAGTGAGATTGTTTAACCTTTCCAAATTCATTTTGTGCCCTCTGCAACCTTCTTTCCATTGTAAATAATTCTCCCACTCACTTCTATAATCTTGTACTGATTCTAAGTAAAACCAGCTCTCTCCTGAATGAACTACCTTCTTTATGGCTTTTCAAGTAGAGATAGACTGCTCTAAGAGGAGGAGGATTTCTGAATTCTCTTAAGTCCTCACTGACTCAGGATGACTGTTCTAATACTCCAAACCCTTCCTCCCTTGGAAGCTCATCCACTATGTTTTAAAATATCAATTCCTGTCATCAACAGATCTCTGCAGGCCCTTCAGCCACATTCACTAGTATCTACAGCTTACCTTTCCAATTCTTGGTATCACACACCAAGGCATTATCACGTTCCTTTCAATGTAGTTCTCCTTGATCTCAACTCCATGACTTTTATTTGTGCACTCTTTACTGTGCTACTCTAGCCTGGAATTTCTAAGTTCCAATATTTTACTACTGGATTACAACTTCTTTTTTTAGTTCCTTTACTGCTGTTATTTATACTTAGAGACACATCAAGACCTCCAGTCTCTTGACTCTTTCATCTCCCAATTTATCAGTTCCTCTCTTTGCTTCCTTTCCTTCTTACCCCAAATCCCACCATCTAGCACACAGACTTCTCTCTTCAGCACTCTCAACCTCATCTCCTCATCCCTCTGCAACACCAACCTGAATACCGACAATCCATATTCTTTGTTCCAATGTGTTTGAAGGTAATGGTCACACTGGTACCAGCTCACCACTTTCTATGTGATCCCAGGTAGTTAATCACTCAGAACACCCGTTTTTATCTAGAAACTAGAATAATATCTACCCTTTACAGGGTTATTTAAAGATTAAATACAGTAACTTGCACACATATTTTGTAATTTAGAAATATCTCACGTAAGTCAGCAAATGCCGTTTCCCCTTTCCCTCTATCCACCAAATTCACTCCATGCTAACTTTGTGACAGTTTTTTTATTCCTCTCACTGTACTTTTAAGAGTGTGTTTAGAATCAGTTTCTCAACACTCAACAGTGGGGGGCTACTCTATGCCTAATAGGATACTTAGCAGTAACCTCATCTCTACCCACTAGACCAAAAATGTCTCTACCAAATGTCCTCTGAGGAGCAAAGTCACTTCTGGTTTGAGAACCACTGCACTAGATTAAACTTTCTTGACCAAAAGCCACAGCAAGAAAAACATTACGTATCAGCATATACCCACATATAATATCTGAGACAATAAATTTACGCCCTCTGATATTTTCTATTCTATTATAAAAACAATGACTAGACCCATCTTCATAAGAATATTAACTGTCTCATTTTTGTACCCATATTACCTATCAACTGATGTACTTAACAGGCACATGAATATTGGTTAAGCTGTCCAGAATGGTAATTTCAAGTTACACAATGAAGTATTTTGTAGTCACCACAATAGAAACAATGATTAAATTAGTTGTCTACTTGTGTGGTGCTCTCTACAGCTTTCAAGGAAAAAAAATGTCTTCTCCTCTCTCCTCAAATACTGTATAGCTTCTAATTCTCAACCCAGATGAGTAAAAGATGCAAATCCAGTAAAATATAAAATATACACTGCAGAGGTATACAACAATGTGTGTACTAGGCTATGGTCTAAACAGTCTAACACCTAAGACATCATTCTTTGGACTTCCCTCACAGCTTAATCAGTAAAGAATCCACCCGCGATGCAGGAGACCTGTGTTCGATTCCTGGGTTAGGAAGATCCCCTGGAGAAGGAAATGGCAATCCACTCCAGTATTCTTGCCTGGAAAATCCCATGGACAGAGGAGGCTGGTGGGCTACAGTCCATGGGGTCACAAAGAGTCGGACACAACTTAGCGACTAAACCACAGGATATGACGAGATATGTCTAGGATATGCAGGCCACCCAGTAGCTCAGACAGTAAAGAATCTGCCTGCAATAGAGGAGACCCAGGTTCAATCCCTGGGTTGGGAAGATCATCTGGAGAAGCGAATGGCAACCCACTCCAGTATTCTAGCCTGGAGAAGCCCATGGACAGAGGAGTCTGGTGGGCTACAGTCCATGGGGTCGCAAAGGAGTCAGACACAACTGAGCGACTTTAACACTAGGATGTAACAATCTCACCATTTGCCGATATTCCCGAATCATTTTTAGTTTGTCTTCTCCTCCCTTGTTTTCTTCTTTCTGTTCAATGCTGCTGATTATTCTCCAGGAAGCTCTTCTAGCTCCAATCACATTTTTATATGCAACAGATAGGAGGTTTCTTTCTTCAACTGTCAACTCCACATCCATCCCTGCTACTTTCTTCATTGACTCCACCATTTCTATAAGTGAAAAGTAAAACCAGACCTTACAAACTAAGTTTTGTTAAAACATCCCTATCACAGTAAATCTTTTTCTGTCAAGCTAATGTAAAACAAAAACAAATTTTTAAGCAAAATATTACTTTCACAATCATCAAACTAGCATGAGCAAAAAAACCAAAAACCATGTAAAAGACAAAGTAAATTAAGAGCCCAGAACAAGAGGATCTAGAATATAAACTGTATGGAACCAAAATGCCAAGTATAATTTAGTATGGCTTGGAGGCATCTCTCTCATGTAAGAGAATTAGGCATGCGCACCTACCCATTTCCTAGTAAAAGTAATTCAGCTGGCCATTTAGGATAAAAGTTTTAAATTTACAGGCTCTAAAATGCATTTTTCAAAAAAAGTGATAGAAAATACATTTTCTCTCAAATTATTTCCCAACTAAATAATACTGAATTCCTATCCCCCTCAAAAAAAGTCATGGGAGGAAAGGGCATTCATTCATATAGCAAACATATAGTGAGCATTTTCATTAGTCACAAACTTATCTTTGGATTTTCCAACCCTTCCTCCTTTAGAAGGGCGCTGTCCACCTCCTATGAATTCATTCACTTGGGTGGTTCTCACTTGTTACCACTAGATGGCGAGCAAACAAAGGGGCCCAGATAAACACTGGGAGATCTTAGCACAGGGAAAAAAAAATGTAATAAAATGCATGTGGATGCAAAGGAAGTACCAAAATCCCCTCAAGAAACACTAACTGAACAAATATATTAATGAAGGGACTTCCCTGGTGGTCCACTGGTGGTCCAGTGGCTAAGACTCTGTGCTCCCAATGCAGGGGCCGGGGTCTGATCCTTCATCAGGGAACTAAGATCCAACACGGGCAAAGAAATAAATACAAAGAAAAGTTGCAAAGAAGTAAACAAATATATTAATTAAAACTATGGTTTTGAAAATGACTAAATGTCATTACCACCATGTGACTCTCCAACTGTACGGAATAAGAACTTTTGGTAATGAGACCCAAGGATCTGCATTTTACAAACATCCTTAGCGTACATTCTATGCATAATACATACATAATAATTATATGATGAAGATGGTGACTTTATGAAACACTGCTTAATGATATGCTAAATTATATGTAATCCCACGACATGATTTCCAGGAAGTATATCAGGGAGTTAATACAGGAAGTTAATACAAATATTAAGATGGTATGATCTCTAGAAACACTGCAGTAGTTCCTTACACCATAAAACTATACACATGTCCAGAGCAACTTTATTCACCATATTCAAAAGGCGAAAACAACCCAAATGTCCATCCATACAATGGAATACTGCTGCTGCTAAGTTGCTTCAGTCGTGTCCGACTCTGTGCGACCCCACAGACGGCAGCCCACCAGGCTCCCCCATCCCTGGGATTCTCCAGGCAAGAACACTGGAGTGGGTTGCCATTTCCTTCTCCAATGCATGAAAGTGAAAAGTGAAAGTGAAGTCGCTCATAAAAAACAAACTACTGATACAAGTAACAGCATGGGTGACTTTAAAAAACACCATGCTAACTGAAAAAAGCCAGACCTAAATGGACTATGATTCCACCTAAATCAAGTTAGAGAAAAAACTAAAACTATTAAAACAGAGAGGAAGTGGCTATCAAGACATGGGGGTGAAGTGAGGGGCTGATGAGCAAAGGAGTACAAAGGAAATTTGGGGGAAATAGAATTGTTCTGTGGTGGTTACATAATTGAGCACATTTACTAAAACAATTTTATGTGTAAAGTAGTGTATTATAAAATCTTACCTCAATACAGCTGAATTTTTTTAAGACGATTCTGAAGCTTTAAAAAAATATTAGAGCATATATGGTAATAAGACCATTAATTCATTTGTGGGAGCCTGAGAGCATTCATTTGAAACATCCAATTTTTTTTAACCACAGCCATGGAAAAATGACTGTGGCAGTGTTTAGAAGTAAAGGGGATTATCATTTCAAGCTCACTGCCATACTATTTCTCCAACAAAGCAATTTAAAAAGTAACCTAGGCCCTGGAGAAGGAAATGGCAACCCACTCCAGTATTCTTGCCAGGCTCCTCTGTCTATGGGATTCTCCAGGC
>NW_011495033.1:1442905-1497845 GCF_000754665.1 Bison bison bison | reverse complement strand
GTAGTGTATTATAAAATCTTACCTCAATACAGCTGAATTTTTTTAAGACGATTCTGAAGCTTTAAAAAAATATTAGAGCATATATGGTAATAAGACCATTAATTCATTTGTGGGAGCCTGAGAGCATTCATTTGAAACATCCAATTTTTTTTAACCACAGCCATGGAAAAATGACTGTGGCAGTGTTTAGAAGTAAAGGGGATTATCATTTCAAGCTCACTGCCATACTATTTCTCCAACAAAGCAAAAAAAAGTAACCTAGGGCTAGGTAAAGGTAAAAGCTAAGGTTACTAGGTAAGGAATCCACCTGCCAACGTAGGAGACACTGGTTAGATCCCGTGTGCCCCAACTACTGAGCCTGTGCTCTAGAGTCAGGGAGCCACAACCGCCAAGCTCTCTCACTGCAACTACTGAAGCCCAAGCACCCTAGAGCCCATGCTCTGCAACAAGGGAAGTCACCAAAATGAGAAGTGCAAGCACCACAAACTAGAGTAGCCCCTTCTCCCCGCAACTAGAGAAAAGCCTGTGTAGCAACAAAGACCCAGAACAGCCAAATATATATAAATTTTTAAATTAAATTAAATAAAAAGTAACCTAGCTACACCAACAAAGGACCATAATTCTTTTAAATTACAGAGCTTTACAACATTATATATGGAAAAACATTACTAAAATATCTAAAAATTGGGATTCCCCGGTTAACCCAGCAGTAAAGAACCCACCTGCAATGCAGGAGATGCAAGTTCAATCCCTGAGCTGGGCAGATTTCCCTGGAGAAGGAAATAGCAACCCACTCCAGTATTCTTGCCTGGAAAATCCAAAGGACAGAGGAGCCTGGTGGGCTACAGTCCATGAGTTCACAAAGAGACGGACATGACCAAGCAACTAAACAACTATATATATCTATGCCACACTTTATTTATCCATTCAGTTAATGTACTTTTGTACACTGACTTCCCACTTTTTAGCTATTATGAATAATGCTCCTATAAACATTCATGTAAGAATGTACACAAGTCTCTTGAATATATACTTGAAGACTGAAACTGTAAATAGGGTCGGCAAGTGAGGATGATTCTAATTTCTCCATAATGTCACCAACACTGGTTAGTTTCCTTTTTTTTTTTTAAAGTCACCCTAGTGGGCATCAAGAAGTATCTCAGATTTTGATTTGCATTTCCTTGATGGCTAATGATGGTGAGTATCTTTTCATATGCTAATTGGCTATTTGTGCCTGCTCTTTGGAAAATATCCATTCAATGCTTTGCCAGTTTTTGAGTTACCTGCTTTTTAATTACTGAGTTTAAAAGCCGGAATTCCCTGGTGGTCCAGTGGTTAAGACTCCAAGATCCCAATGCAGGGAGCCTGGGCTCAATCCCTGGTCAGGGAACCAGATCCCACATGCTGCAACTAAAAAAAAAAAAACCCCACATGCCGAAACTAAGACCCAGGGCAGTTAAATATATTTAAAAAAAAAATTTTTTTTTAAACAGCAGTTACTTTTTAAAAGCCCAACACTACTCTTAGCTCTTTGCCTTCAGAAATGTCTCCATTCCAGGAGGAATAAGACTAAGGGTAGCATGAATAAGAAGAGGAAAGAGCTTTATGCTGCTGCTAGAAGTCTTACAACCAGTGCTTTATACCAATTTGTGCAAATTATGACTATAGTGAAATTCTCGTAACACTGGTGTCATCCTTAACACCTTTTAACACTTAGCATCCATTTAACACCAGCAATAGAAACATAATCCTAACTACAATATACCCCCACCAAACCATGTGAAAACCCTATTTATCCTAAATTCTAGACTAGTCACACCATTAAAACCTCCAACAGCAGAGGATTAACACTAGTTGTATTCACATAAACTTCTCAAACACAATTAGCATTTCATGAAATCACCTTTGCAGCAACAATTTTTAGCAATGAGATCTCAGCATTTCTTGCACAAAGGGAGGCTGTCAAATCTCTCTGCAGCAGATATGTTCACAATTTATGAATCAGAGAACAGCAATTTCACGATCAAATCACTATTTGTGGAGGCAGAGTTGGGTACATGAGGTTTAGGCAACAGTATACAATTCCTGGGACTCTTGACAGTTGGGGGACAATGGGTAGCTAACTGAAAATCACCACGGTTACAAAAACTCTGAAATATGTAATCCTCACAACTCAAAGGACATCTGAACCAAATACTAAGCTTGTTTTGTTCCAGGTCATTTCTCGTTCATTGAGTAACAGCCTAGTCCATTACACTGAACCAGCTTGCCTCTATTTGTTACTGACTACCCTACTGTGTGCAGTAAACCACTTCAGTTGTGTCCAGTTCTTTGCAACCCCATGGAACCATGGGATTATCCCTGCAAGAATACCAGAATGGGTTGCCATTTCCCCCTCCAGGGGATTTTCCCAACCCTGGGATCAAACTCGTCTCTTATGTCTCCTGCCTTGCCAGGAGAGTACCACTAGTGCCTCCTGGGAAGCAGTAAATGCCTATACTACATTCAAATAATATTTCCAATTAACAAGACTATGGAGAGACTCATAATATTATATGATCTGATCTTGAATCCTGTACATGAAATGACTAACGAAGACCAAAACTCTTTCATAATACAAAGTCAAGGCATTTGGGTATATTCTGAGAACTTGGCATACCGTATTCTAGAAGCCTTATGGATTCATCTGCTATAGATTATCCACAAGAGGCACAAAGTATGTGAATGTGAAGGCTATAGACTTGTCTTTTATATGGAAAAGTGACAGGCTGGTGAAAAAAAAAAGGAGAGGGCAAGAAATAAACCCATCAAAATAATCTGTAACAGAGGATTGAAAAGTGTCATTTTAAATAATAACCAGATTTGATTTCCAATCAAGAGCCCCTTAGGGTATAGGGTATGTTTACAGAAACAGTCAACAGGGAAAAAAATCCAGCTCTTCCTTTTATCTATTTAAAAGACTAAGATGACCTACCACTTCACACCCCTTGGGATGGCCACTATTAAGAAACCAGAAAACAGGTGTTGGCAAGAATGTGGAGAAATTGGACCCTGTGTCCTATTAGTGGACATGTAAAATGGTACAGTTGCTGTGTAAACAAGTATGGTGGCTCCTTGAAAATTTCTGAATAGAATTACCGCATGACCCAGCAACTCCCCCTTCTGGGTAAATACCGAAAAGAACTGAAAACAGGGTCTTAAAGGGATATATTTGGGTATTTTTATAGCAGCCTTATTCACAATAGTTAAAACATGGATGCAACCAAGTGTCCATCCATGAATCCATCAATGAATTAATAGTATACACATCAATGAATAGTATACACTTGCAATGGACTATTAAAAAGGAAATTCTGCAATTTGCTACAACAGAGATGAACATTGAGAACAGTATGCTAAGTAAAAGAAACCAGTCACAAAAAGACAAATATTATACAATTCCACTCATATGAGATACTTAAATTTGTCACAAAGTATAATGTTAGTTGCCAGAGGCTGAAGGGAGAAAGTGAAGTTACTGTTTAATGGATAGTTTCAATTTTACAAGATGAAAAGAATTATGGGGGTGGATAGTAATGGCTACACAAAAATATAAATGTATTTATTTACCACCACTGAACTATACATTTAAAAATAATCAACATGGTAAATTTTGTTATTTTGTGTATTTTCTCTCTCTTACACATACACTAGCCCACAAACACAATGAAGATAAACTAAGTAGCTTGTCCCAAACTCTGTAGTCCCCCTTTCTCAATGAAAAGTAATCCAAATGACAGACATGATGATAATAGCAGAATTTCAATTAACTGGGGAGTGGTGAAAAGAAACTCCTCCATAGACCCAACATGAGAATAAACTTAAGACAATAAATTTATTTCTAGCTTACATGAAGGCAAGCTTCCCAAATCACTATGTCAAATGGAAAGAATGCAAAGTTATCTCAGGGGTGATGCAGAACTATCATGGGGAAAGCCAGAGGGGAAAAAGGCAAAGTACCTCTGCAAATTGTAAAACTCTGTAAAATTCACCTGGTTGTAATGATAAAAATCATCTCAATAAAAATCTCTCTAGACCAATTTTTAATTGTCAGGAATTGCTGTTTGAAATTATTAGTCTGGGATCTATCAGAATGTATTTTGTATGTATATATCTGAACTAACAGAAAAGTGTTTACACCCCCAAGATACATTAATATTTCTATTAAACGAGAGTACTTTTTCAAAAGCGAAAGATCTATTGTTAAATTAGAAGTAGCAGTGTAGGATCTGTACTTTTCAATATAATGCCACCATTTCCCCCTATTTAGCTTTTTTACTTTACCACACGATGACTATTATCTTACAGACACTTTACAAAATAAAAATCTGAAATAAGGATAATACAATAAGTAAAAAAGAATCACCAACACAAAAAGCCATTCTTCACTAAATGAGAACAGCAAGAGGGAGAGAATAAATATCTTAATTTTCCAATTGCTGAGAAAAAGTTTTGTTTTGTTTGGCTGTGCCGCATAGTGTGTGATCTTAGTTCCCCGACCAGGGATCAAACCCACACTCCTGCTGTCTTAACCACTGGACTGCAAAGAAGCCCCCAGTGTCAAACAGTTTAAACACTTTAGAACATTCTCATCTTAGGATTATCAGGGAAAGTTAAGATATATGAAGATAAATGGCTCTTGTACCATACGCAGAAAAAATATTTGTGTCATCTGGGCTAAAAGAGGGAAAGAGAACAGCAGCAAAGGAAAACCTAATGTCTGAGTTACGGGGAGGGAGAAGTTCCCCAATTAATAAAAGCAGAAAACCAGACTTGTGTCAGCAACAATATTTACAGAGTAGCTAGACTGAGGACAAAGAAAGAACTAAAAAGCCTAAGATGAAAGAGCTCCAGTTGGCCAAAGAGCTTAATGTGATGAATGTCTCCCTTAAAATCTCAATACTTAGTTCTGAAGAGATATGGTTTAGAAATTCAGGAATGAAAAGAAGGAACTCCACCACAGACTGAGTTTGCACAAAAGGGGGGAGTGTTACACCCTTTAATTACTCATCCACAATGAGGCATGCCACGAATGCAAAATGCTCTTCACGTGACAGCATGTACATACTTAACCCAACAGCCAAAGGATGGTTTTATTCATCTTTAGAGAACCTGACATATAATCTTGAGACAGATCAGCCTCCCCTAAGACTTTGGAAAGCAGAGAGGCCTGGATGTTATCTATTTAACATCTCAAAACTCAAAGTACAAAGAGAAAGTCAACGTGTTTTCAACCTTTCTGAACTGCAATTGAGAATTCTGTATTCCCAAAGGATAGAACAGGTGTGCTTGGGAACCAAATTATTCTCCAAGTCTCAGAGCCTTGACACAACAAAGGTTTCCTTCTCAAATGTTTGGGAGAGGCCACTATCTTTAAGCTGTACCATTTGGTACTTCAGGCTTGGTACTTCAGTCCAAGAAGCAAGGGGAGAAACAAGAAATCAGCAAAGGGTTCGTCACTGCCACTACACAGTTAGACAGACAAAAATTTCTGCTCACATTTCACTGGCCAAAACAACTCACATGACCTCACTGCTCAAGTACAAGAGGCTGGAAGAAGGGGGGAGGGCACACCACAGTGACTCAATATAGCTTTAAAAAAGCCAATGAAACCACACTAAGATTTTTAAAAACTGTCAAATCAGACATTACTTGTAAAAGCATAGATATGCATCGGAATTACAGGCAATTAACGCAGATAACGAATTTTGCCTATGGTTAATGACAACGGAGGCAATAACTTAAAATGTTCCAAGTTAAATTGTTACTGTATTTGATAAAAAGAAGTTTCAAGTGTGTTGGGAAAAAAATTTCCAAGGTACTAAATCTAAGAGGAATTTACCATATACTGCAGATCTTTAGAATGAGTCCCAGAAAATGACCAATTCATATAAGAAGCAGTCTTCACTGAGATACTTCTGATCTCATGAAACCAATGACAGTATTTCTATAGAAAGTTACCTTTGTGAGAGGTTTCCCTGGTGGTCCAGTGGTTAAGAATTCGTCTTGCAATGCAAGGAACACAGGTTCAATCCCTGGCCTGGAAGATCCAACATGCTCGGAACCCACTAAGCTTGTGTGTCACAACTACGGAGTCCACGTGCTGCAACTACTGAAGCCTGTTTGCCCAGAGCCTGTGCTCCACAAAAGAAGCCACCACGATGAAGAGAGCAGCCCCCGCTCTCCACAATTAAAGAAAGCTTGCGTGCAGCAACAAAGACCCACCACAGCCAAAAACATAAATCTATTTTTTTTAAGGAAGTTATTTATGTGAATGTCCAGGTATTATGCTGCTTTCAGATCATCTGATGGACTCATGGCTTCTGTGAGGTTTCTATGATTCACTTCTTAGTAGCAATGACCATTAATATTTAGGAATATACAGATAGAGCCAAATTTTTTCTAAAACTATCCTTTTTCTGTGTCACAGTGACAAATACACTACTGGCACCAACAATTATGTACCATAAAGCATAGAAAAGAAATTTGATTTGGGTAATTTTAAGGGCAGGTATTATCAGCTAACCATCAAACAAATTCAGTATTATCCCTAGGGAACATGGTTTTTGACAGAGCTATATTTTCATAAACCCATCAGATTAAGCTGGTTACAAAAATATATTCTCAGAAAAAAAAAATATACATAAATATTCTCAGAAAGCGAAAGTGACTTATATTGGCAATAGAACATTAAAATCCCTGCCGAATTTGACAATTTAGTTTTACCACTAATAATTCAGCTATGTCACAAAGTGTGTGATACATCACTTTAAAAGGTTTTTTGCACTTTTGAGTGTGCTTCCAAATCACTAAAGAGTTCTATGCGGTGCCAAAACACAACTTAAGATTTTACATTACTCAAAATAGTAACTCAGTCCATTGAAAAATTCTTAACTGGGAACTCCCTAGCAGTCCAGTGGTTAGGACTCCATGCTTTAACTGTCAAGGGGCTGGGTGTGATCTCTGGTTGGGAAACTAAGATCACAAACCACATGTTGCAACCAAAAAAAAAAAAATCTTTTTAATTCCAACAGTTAATAATGTGGAAAAGATCTAAAAACACAATAAAAAGCTAATGTGTGTAGTTTTAGGAGTCTTCTTCTATCACTGACATGTTCCTAGAGAAATAAAATGCTACAGTAGTCACTAGTTACCTTTCATTAAAACTGACCAAAATATCAACACACATCTTACACGTATTAAGAAAGAACTATTAAAAAAGTAATCTGAGTAAAGAGTTTGGTCAAGATTTGGAAGTCATTCCTGGGATTTTTCTTTAAACAAAAGTTTAAATGGCTTAAAGCAGACAGAATTAAAAATGTGACATCTACAAGTACATTTTGTGTTGAGTACCAGGAAACAAGCAGGATGCTGAAAACAAAATAGGGGGTCTGGGAAGCCTCTCAAAGGGGTCTTATTTTATTCCAGTTATCATTTTTACTATTCTTGTCATAGCTACATATAACTTTGACCTACATCACTTAACCTTTATGAACCTGTTTCCTCACCTACAATTTGGAAGATAGCCACCACTCACTGGGTTATGAGGGTTAAAACAAGATTGCATCATTAACTCCCTGGCACCTAATAGGAACTCAATAACATGTTAAAATCCTTTTCTTTGTTTGCCTCTTGTAAGATTTAAAAACAAACAAACAGGAATCCAGGAAGATGTAAGCACTTGGAGTGTTGACAAAGCACTTGACACAGTAATGAGCTAAATAAAGAACACAGAACTTAGTCTTAATGGCATCTAGAATGAAGAATCCTTTCCAAATGGTTTTCAATTTACTTCACTCAGATCCACCAGAGGAATCACTATCTTCATAAACAATAAGACTTTAAACTTCAAATGACTCCTTAATCCATGGGCTGCAGAATATATGTTGTGTTAGCAGGCATGAAAACAGCGTTAATTTCATTGTACATCTCCATCAGAGCTCTTGGGTGACCAGGTGCACTGTCAATGAGCAGCAATATGTTGAAAGGAATCCTTTTTCTTAAGCAGTAGGTCTCAACAGTGGGCTTAAAATATTCAATAAAGAATGTCATAAATAGACATACTAAACATCCAGGCTTTTTTGTTCCATTTATAGAGTGCAGGCAGAGTAGATTTAGCATAATTTTTACGGGCCCTAGGATTTTCAGAAATCAAGAAATGAGCACTGGCTTCAACTTCAAATCACCAGCTGCATTTGTCCCTAATAAGCATATCAGCCTGTCCTTTGAAGTCAGGCACTGACTTCTCTCTGTTTCCAGTAGAAGGCTATGAGACATATGTTTGACACTGGTCTTCAAAGCTCTTCCATGGTAATTCAGTAACAACTGCCCACAGAGGTAGTTAGCCTGATAATACACCTTTATCAGCTATCAGCTGGCCCTCACGTTCCAACTGATGTTTCCTTCACCAACAAAGTAAATCACTGGCTCCTAAATCTTTTTGTTTCAGGGTCCACTTCTTGAGAAACTCAAACTAAGAAACTGCAGTTGAAGAACATTGTCTATAATCCTTGATACGGAAAGTGCAGTCTGAAGACAAGTAACATCAGACATCAGCTGGCTTATGAAAAAGCAGAATCCCCCCCGCAAAAAAAAGAAAAAGCAGAATCCCATCCACCATCACAACCCTCTGGTTATCATTTCTACTTAAAAGACCACCTCTGGGTGATCTGTATACCAATTAATGTAAAATTCAATGGTCTATAAGGATTACTGTTTCAAATTTGCAGAGACTTACTTTATGACTGCATAATGCATTTTTATAAATGTTCTATTTGTGCTTGAAAATAATGTATATTCTCTTACAGCTGGGTATATATTTTCTTTTATGTTCTTTCATCCAAGCTTGTTAATTGTGTTGTTCAAAGTTTCTACACTTCTGTTTGTCTGCCTGACTTACCATTTACTAAGAGATGTTTACTGAAACCTCCAAATACAGTAATAGGTTTGTCAACTTCTTCCCATAGTTCTTACTATATACACTTCGGAGCATTACTTGCATTGTTTTATACTCTTGCTGAATTAAACTTTTTATCATTACAAAAAATACACATAGAACTTAAATCTAATAAATAAAGCCTCTTGTATAACCTGGCTTCATTTTTTTTCTTTCTGGCCCAGACAATTCCATTCTTAGGCCTCATATACTTCACCCCATATCGTACTTTTGATGATACATCTGAAGCAATCCCCCTCTCCCACCATCCAAATCTTATCCACCCCAATGAGTATCTCATCTATCAAAACTAGGAAAACTAAAAGTGAAAGTGAAGTTGTGTCCAACTCTCTGCAACCCTATGGACTGCAGCCCACCAGGCTCCTCCATCTATGGAATTTTCCAGGCAAGAGTACTGGAGTGGGTTGCCATTTCCTTCTCCAGGAGGAAAACTAAACTCCTAGTAAACTCCTTTATATTAGGTATCATAAATTATTTTATCATTCACAAGGGGGAACATTCTTAAGAAATGTTAAATAAATACCTATTGATTAAATAGTACAATGAAAGAAAAAAAAGTACAAGAATGGATATATAGGAGAAATCTTCAGGAATGTCTGTGAAGAGGAAGACGTGAACTCCTAATCCTATCAACTAATCAAAACATAGTATGAAAATACAGAGGCAGATACAGGGAAAAGTGAGAGAAATCAATAAACTACATTAAATTAAGGGGAAAAATTAGTCAGAGGTCCATCCATAAGGTATGCAGTGCCACTCAAAAATAAGAATTGACAATTTTTTTTTAAACTAGACAAAAAATTATGCAGTATTGCCACAGAAATTTATCATATTCTCAAACTCAGGGTCTTTGCTAATTATAATATTTAACTCTGGAAAAATGGCTGAGAAAGCCTCTAAGTGAGCTCTACAAAGTCATCTAGTCAAATACAACTATATACCTGAAGTCTGTATTACACTTGCGTACCCATCAAATGCCTTAATTTTTTAACTTTTTTAAATTATGAAAGTATGATAACACATTTACGGGAGACTAGAAAAAAACAGGACAAGCTTACATATAGTTCCATTATATATCAAAGGCCGTTAGAAGCATTGTCTGATGCTAAGTCACTTCAGTCGTGTCCGACTCTGTGCGACCCCATAGACGGCAGCCCACTAGGCTCCCCCGTCCCTGGGATTCTCCAGGCAAGAACACTGGAGTGCGTTGCCACTGACTCTAATTCAGTGCATTCTCACTGAATGGACCCTAATTCAGTGCATTCTCAGTGACTCTAATTCAGCGATACGTTTGAAAAATGATCTATTCCAGTGGTTCTCAACCCTGGCTGCACAGTAAAATCTCTTAGAAAGGTTTCCTTCCTTAAAGGTAGACTGACAAAGGTGAACAAATGAGAAATTTTAAAATTTTCCTGTTAGACTGGTTGAAATGGTCCAATTTTTAAAAACTTCTTTTATATTCAAAATGTTTTGTTGAGGGAAAAAGGCACATGGCTGAATAACATATATAATGACTTTTCAAAGAAAGAATGTAGCATATTATGTATATATACTATAAATACATATTTATTTTAGGAAACTTCACACATCTCTGAAACCCAGATTTTTCTTAATCAATGGTATGTCATGATGTAGTTAGCATCTTATTACTTTATGTAAATAAAATAATACATCTTTTACAATTGCAAAAGATAAAGCAAGGACCATATTAACAGTATATATTAACTGTTGGAAAGAGGAAAAACTGACTTGACTTAGCAACTGGTCTAAACCCAAGGTCAAAAGACCCACCTGAAAAGCCATGTACTGAAAAGATACATAAAGAGAAAGGTTGTATCATTAAGTTCCTAGAGCTTCTAAGCTTCAGTCTCATATTAAGAATTTACAAAGGGTAGTATTTTTCTCATGCTCAACACTGTTTAATTTCTTGATTCCTTGATTAAACAAAATACAATGTGAACATACTCAATGGCCATATGAAAAAGCTAGGGGATTGACGAATAAGCACTAGTTAAGACTCCAAAGCTAGAAAGAAACAAAGACTCTCACAATGGGTGATGAGAAAGGAGACACTTCTTTAAAATATAAAACAGTAAGAAAAATTCCAAATTAATAAATGGAATTCTACTGATTACGCTTAAGGAATCATATATATAATCTAATAAATCCAGTTTCTTACAACTGAATTTTACTGTCAAGTGTAACACTGAGACCAATTCTTGTCTGGAAAGAACAATGAGGGTAGAGTCTTTCTAAATTCTCTTTATCCTTGACAACTAGCAAAAAAAAAAAGATGAAATTCCATTCACGTTATTTGGGAGGAGAAGCAGGACTTTATACACCTCTTCTCCCAAATGATCAGAATACCCAGAGTCCCTGTGCTGCATGGTTCCTAGAGAACTATGTGACAGTGCTGCACTGAAAGAACTGCAAATGCAGCAAATCTGAATCCATTATCCTGGGGACAAAACAGACCTAGAAAGTGCAAATAGGTAAAATCAACTTAAGTAAAAAAAAAGCAAAACCAATCTCTGAGGGAAAACATTCACGGACACTCCCTCACTAATCCTGGTGCTTCCTTAAAAGTCGATGTCACTTGGGGTATACTGAGGCCTCACCTTGCAGGCCTTCTGACCACCACTCACATTACGCTTAATTATATAAAATGAATATTATATAATTAAGTGAACCAGTAGCTCAGCTGACTGGAGTAAAACCCAAAGTTACAGACACAATCCCCAGCTGAAATTAATTTGTTTCATAGCTACTTTCATCTCTTCACTAGAAAATATACTCAAACCTACATATTACTCTTCTGTCTTCTTCCTATATAAAAGGTAACAGAATTAAGCCAAAAGAGTGTTCAAAGCAACCTCTGAGTCGTAAAATTAAAATGTAAGGAACAAAAAAGAGCAACTGGCTTGAACTAATGTCTCCATACATATAAATATGAAAGTGAGTGGAGTATCAGCTTGGACATGAAAAGACTAGCTGAAAAAAAAAAAAAAAAAGAAAAGACTAGCTGAATCCCAGCGATCCCCTACTGTTGTCATTGTTCCTAAGGTTCTTAATCTTCACCTGTAAAATGGGTAGCACCTTCTCTGCAGGGTTGTTTTTGAGGACGGAGATAATGGTAAGCACCTGCAATACCTGCCAATAAATAGCAGATGGTATTAATGTAGGACTTTATGATTACAGTCTACGAAAATAATTTCTGAGGAAAACTTTTGCTAATATCACTTAACTCTAGTTAATTAATGAAGAAAAAAGGTAGCTTTCTACAAAAGTCTTTGATATGGGACAGGAACCAGCACCAGATATAATGCCCTACAATTACACCAAACACCAGTATTGTTATTGACTAACTCAAATTAACTCTTAATTACACATGCTAATAGAAGAGTAATTCTAAAAAGCATTTATATAGGGACTTCCCTGGTTGTCCAGTGGTTAAGAATCTGCCTTGCAATGCAGGGACACAGGTTTGAGGCCCGGTTGGGGAACTAAAATTCCACACATGCCGCGGAGCAACTATGCCCACGTGCCTCAACAACTGAAGCCGCAACTACAGTCCTCTCGCTCTGACAAAAGGCCCCGCATGACGCAAAGGTCCCATCCCAAGTGCTGCAACAAAGACCTGTCTCGGCCAAATAAATATTTTTAAAAATAAAAGCATTTATAAAAAATATAAGTTTCATAAAAAATTATAAAAAGTTTATAAAAATATAAAAAAGCATTTATAAAAAATATAAAAAAGCAAAATAAGCCCCTTGAACGGACTTTTTGTCTATTTTGTTTACTGATGAATCCCAAGTGCCTAGTACATACTCTGAATACCAAGGCTTTTCAAACACAATACTCTTGACACTCAAATGTGTACCATTTTTCTTATTCACCCACCAGCCTAAACAGAGGAGCCTCTCACTCTAAAATTAATTTGTATCTTCTCTTAAAAAAAAAAAGAGTAAAACATTTTTAGCCTTGGGAATTCCCCTTTCACTGCCAGGGGCCTAGGTTTGATCCCTGGTTGGGGAACTAAGATCTGATAAGCCATGCAACCGGTCCAATAAAAAAAAACTTACCCTTTAAAAAATTTTAAACATTCCTAACTAGTTTCTGGTAGGTAGAAAAACAAGACATCCTTTTACAAAGATTTTACAATTTTGACTGCAGAAAGGTTATCGTTCCCATTAGTCTCAATACTGACAGAGGGGGAAAAAAATCCCTCTTACTCTACTCAAAACAGATTTCTCCTCAGAATTTAAGAAGATACTCCCTCAGGCGTGCATACCATATCTATCTGTAGCAGAACCAAAAAGATGAAGTGAAGAGGAGGTAGAGGTAGAAAGAGAAAGACCGGGAAGTAAACGACCAAAGGCACACATGGGAGGGGAGGAAAAAAAGAGCTCAAAGTCTAAATCTTTCCATAACTTCTGCAAAATTTCACACAAATCTTAACTTTCACAATAATGTATTTTTATTTTATTTGGCTGCACCCGGTCCTAGATGTAGCATGTAGGCTCTTTAGTTGTGGCATGTGGGATTTAGTCCCCTGGCCAGGAACTGAACCCATGCTCCCAGCATTGGGAGCTCAGGGGTCTTAACTACTGGACCACCAGGAAGTTCCCAGAGTTAACTTGGCCGGGGGTGGGGGGGGTCTACTCTGCACCAAAAAAATTTTGTAGTAATACCTTTTGACAAACTTATAGAAGCAAAATCATAACTGTCTTACATGACATTTTTATAGTCAAAGGGCATATGTTTTGAAATTTTCATGGTAATCCTATCAAAATGTTTACTAATTTATAATTTAGCCCATTATGGGCAAATTAATCACACAAACTCCTAAACAGGACACATTTCTACAACACAAAAGAAGTCACAACAGCCATTCCAAAGTCCTACTGTATCTTCAAATGACTAACCACCAAGGATTTAGTAGTATTAATTCATAGCTTTCTTTTATCAGAACCCATTCACTGCCCAAAGCTTACACTAAGCCTTTAGAATCACTTCTCATGAAACTGGTAATAATTTTTCCTAGTCAGTAACCTGAGACTGTTAACATACAAATATTTTTAACACTGATCTATTTTTTTTTTTAAACTATAAAACCTTTCATCCCAAACCTATACACAACAGGTATTGTATTCGCTAGGGAGATCAGTATATCCTCCTGGATATTAACCTGAAATTAGTATCAAAGAACTGCCAGGGAAGTCCCTCTTACTTCCCTGGCAGTCCACTGGTAGGGGGCACAGGTTCCATCTCTGGTAGGGGAACAATCGCACATGCCACGATAGGGCCGAAAAGAACTACATGTCAGCTCATAATGGCCAAAGAATAGCTTTATATCACTTGAGAATAAATTTGGACAATCTTCATCTTCTGGATATGCAATTTTACAGAAGAGTTAAGATTAAGGATTTTATTTTGAAAACCTTTATACAAATATAACTTGGACACTAAATCCATGAGAATACACTTGCTAAGTATAACTCAAGAAAGGTTATTCTCTAATATGTATGTAGTTCTGCAGCAAAAACATTCACATCATCTCTGACAATAGGTAATACAAAGTCTTCACAATTAATACTACTACCTCATAATTATACGTTGTAGCAGAGAAGGCAATGGCACCCCACTCCAGTACTCTTGCCTGGAAAATCCCATGGACGGAGGAGCCTGTAGGCTGCAGTCCATGGGGTCGCTAAGAGTCGGACAGGACTGAGCAACTTCCCTTTCACTTTTCACTTTCATGCATTGGAGAAGGAAATGGCAACCCACTCCAGTGTTCTTGCCTGGAGAATCCCAGGGACAGAGGAGCCTGGTAGGAGGCCGTCTATGGGGTCGCAGAGTCGGACACGACTGAAGCGACTTAGCAGCAGCAGCAGCAGCAGTGTACAAAACCCCACAAGTTCGTAACACCCTGTAAATTAGCAAGCAAGGTAGACACTATTAATCTCCATTCTACAGATGGGGAATTCAGAATGATTCCAAGGCCTCTGCACTATACCACATCTGCCAAAGTATGAAAGTCATAATTCTTACTCATAGTAATGTGTCTCCTTGAAATTTTACACAAAGAGTTTAACAAACACATTTCATACTGCTTTAGCTAGATAAAATCCTGCCCTAATCACAAATCAATAACCCATCTACCCAGCTACTGTAATGGACCACTGGAAGAGGGACAATAAATTCAAGATTAAATTTCAAAAAAGATAAATCAGCATAATGATCATGCTTTCTGAACGATTCAGGATTTGGTGTTTCTGAACATAACAGTCATGACAAGACTCAGGTGAAGACTTTAAAAATGTTATTTGGGCGACTTCCCTGTAGTCCAGTGGCTAAAGCTCTGTGCTCCCAATCCTGAGGGCCTGGGTTCAATCCATGGCCAAGGAACCAGATTTCGCATGTTGCAGCTAGGAGTTCGCACGCTGTAACTCTAAAGACCCCCTCTTCCTCAACTAAGACCTACTACACACAAATAATTTTTTTTAAATGTTATTTGGAGGAGAAAGGTCTGAACGTAAGACAGATGCTGCTGCTAACACCTAAGGCAAGTATTTTTATACACAAGTCTAGCTCAAAGTAGACATATATAAAACCAACACACTTGGCTTTGACACTATCAGTCAAATTGACTAGTTGGTATGCCAGCAAGCTCTATTTTCAGCAACTACCATATCCATGACTTTTCTAGCTCCTATTTGGGGGAAAGGGGACTGCGAGGAAGAAAGCTTTCACTTTGCCTTTTATTTGTCTAATGTTCTGCCAAATTGTAACTTCACTGGAAAGAAAACCAATATTCTGGGGGTTCAGATCTAAGATCTTGGTGGTAGAGGGATGGACAAAGCTTAGGGAACTTTCTCAATGAGACAACCAGCGCAGCAAGAAATGGTCTTAAGTAGTATGATTATGGGATTCCCAAGTGGTTCAGTGGTAAAGAATGCACTTGCCAAGGCAGGAGACACAAGAGATGTGGAGTTCAATCCCTGGGTAGGAAGAAATCCTGAAGGAGGAATTAGCAACCCATTCTAGTATTCTGGGCAAGAAAATCCCATAGACAGAGAAGCCTGATGGGTTACAGTCCCTAGTGTACCAAGAGTTGGACACAACTGAGCGCACACATGCATGCATACACACACACACACACACACACATATACACAAACACATACGGAATGATCATAGGTCAAGTTTGCAGCTCAAGACAACCCATTTCACAATTATGAATTCGCATCCCTTCATTTCAAGGTATCTCGATTTGGATTATAAATTATGATGACCCTTTTATTATTACGGCAGTTATCACAACTTGGTAAACTTAAATGAACTTCTGAAACAGTTCCTAGGAGTGTGACCCGCATGAATATTTCATGAGCTCAAACAATAAAAGTTATCTAAACAAACCAAGTTGTCAACTTCGATATATCAGTATATAACTGTATCAAACTGTTAACTGACCACTTCAAAAACAGTAAATATATAATTTTGTTTCTGTTTCCCACTACTCCTTAACAGATTCTGTCTGACAGCTAGCTAAGCTACTATTTGGAACATTTGTGAATCATTTGCCAACCTCCCTGCCCCAAAATTTCTGACTGTGTCATTAATTTAAGGGTTGCATCCATTAAGACCAGGGTGAGGGGCAGACACCTTTTAAAAGTATTTTATAGAAATGCATGGCACTAAGCTGTATCCCAGTACAGACATTGTGATAAACCAAAAAAATTTTAATACCAACACTTAAATTACCTACAATCCCTCACTGTAGCTTCATTCACCGTGCCTTGTTTTTGAAAGAAAACAAAAGGTTACAATGGATATTAGTCAAGTCACAAATACCAAGACATATTATGTGAAATAACTGCTTAAAAAAAAAATTAATACTCCCTTCCCCCACAAGGCACCATCTGATTTAGTTTCACATAGGTCTTTTGTGAGTGGCTCAGGAGAAATAAGAGTACTGGCTGCTCTAAAGGTCAGACAGACAAGTTCTGGCTCTGCTATATACTTGCCAACTAGTCATGTGATATAGAAAAAAAAATTTTTAATCACTAAATCTCAAAATTCTCTTTCGTGAACCATAAAATAGAAATAACATTACTTATATCAGTATTACATGAAATAAGTAAAAAATTTTGTGAAGGTAGTCTGCGAAATGGGAAGTTCTATATAAACGCGGAATTTTATAAAGTTTAAAATTTTAACCTTTATCCTATGCCTGTCATTACTATTTAAATACGCACACTTTACTGATATATAAGGCTGAAAACTTCTGCAAAATAAGCCTTACAGACCTTCAAAGGAAAAAAAAAAGATTCTTTCAGATCAACTTCTTAAAGTATTTTAAACTGATTTGTAAACTTAGATACATTAATTTACTATGATAAAATTTCACTTGCTTTATCAGGTTAAAGTCAAGAAATTTTTTAAATATTTCATACTTCCCTGACCAACCTATTAAACAACTATGAAAAAACTGTTTGTTTGTATGGGCTTTCAGTGGGTTTGCTTGTACTAAAATCCAAAATTTGCTCAATTTCATTATTTGTGTTCTTCCCCACACTAGAACTCAAATTGAGACCTTTTCGTACAAAGGTGAAAAGAGTGCCTAGAAATGTCCACAGTAAGAATTTACCCTATCACCATCTCAAACTGCAAAGATTCATGATTTCATTCTATCCCATAGTCTTGTAAACCAACAAAATAGACTGAAATAATGCCCAGTATGCACAATACTGTACTGTGCACAAACAAAACTATATATAGTGTACTTGCACAAAAGTATCACAACAGAGCAACTACTTTAAATACAAAATCCAAAAGTAGGAGGAATTTTCTAACTGCATTATCCAACTCTGTTTATGATTAGGTAGGAAGAAAAAACATATTAAATAAAGTTAGTTGAAACAGCAGCAACAAAAATTACTGACTTAAAGGACTGATAATTAGCCTGTGCTTTTAAACTCATTACTAAGTTAATTTACCCACCTTCTTCCCCTAACAAGCTGGACATTAAGGAGTTGACTGAAAAACTGCACCCCACCCCTCAGAATAAGTCAGAGATGGGGCTCTGGTGTCTTAAAAGGGGTGCTCTCAAGCACTCAGAAGAGATGCACTCCTGGTGTTGCAGTCACAGACTGAATCAAACCTAACCCATCAAAATTTTACCCCTACCTCATGTGGAGCTCAGCTAGTCATCACAGGGAGAAGAGAAGTGAGGGAAGGACAAACCCAGCAACTACCCTACAACCCAAACGTAGTTTATGCGGATCCCTGTATTCTCAAAAGGTGTAACTTTTTACATGTCCCCACCACTATCCCTCATATGGTTCATATACATGATGCAAAGTTAAGACTTCAGTAATGCTAAAAGATGACCCACTTAATATGACTATGAATGATATAAAAACTATCCCTAACACTACTGTTGTTATGTAACAGAAGGCTAGATTTAATCTTGAAAGTCAACCGTCCTAGCCCCAAACTTCTGTACTTTTTCTATCTGGAATTTCAAACTGTCCTTTTCCTGAAGGCAGCTTAGTTCCTCCTCCAGTATCATTAAATAGTCTCTATCAATTGATTCCAATTCTCCAGTACAGAATTAAATGATGCTACCAAAAAGTGTAGTATTAGGTTCAACATAATGTGCAAAATAAAAACACAACGTACTGCAGAAACAAGAAGCAAAGCCAGTATTTACACCCAACTACTCCAAACCAAGTCATCAAATGTATTTTTCACCTTCCCCATACTTGATAAATTGTTTGATAAATAAAACCACGGAATCATTTTTTGTTACCACAAACAAAACTGAATTATTGCACCCAATTAAGGAATGGACACAGGTACAGACTGATTCCTAATGACTGTCTTCCTCTTCTTCCTTTCCAATGAATCCCTTCCAATTTTGTGCCCAACAATCAAAGGAGTTCCGCTACACCTGGTAGATGTCATATCCCACCGGCCCGCCCCCCCCACCACCTTTTGATCCTGAAGGACACCTCTAACATTTGATCAACGTTAAGGATGTGGCTTTACAGCCCTGTGTTGAATAACCAATTAAGCTTTTGGTCAAAAACGCTCAACACTCAATTCCAAAATATGATTTCACACTGAACTGTCACTGACTTGGAAGCTACAATCACGAGCTTCCAATCAGTATTTAAAACAAGTTCTTAAAAAAAAGAAAACAAAAACTTTCCTTTCTGGTGATCACAGCAGTTTTACTCAGAGACTAAATCCCTACAGAAGAGAAAACATTCCAATATAATTTCGAGTTTCTTCCCAAGGGCAGTGATAGATTAAGAGGGGAACTTATTTGGGGCAAGAGGAGAAGAAAAAAACTTTCATTACAAGTATACCTACAGATGTTTTGACTTTTCAATACTGAAATAAAGACAAATCTGACCTTGAGCTGTACTTCCCCATCATATTTTTCCCTCCGCCTCCTAACAAGAATCTTGTTCAATACAAAGAGCAATTTAAGGATTTATGAAACGAAATTAAGAGATCTTTACTAAATTTTGGGTTCGAGGTCTTTCCTCCTAATTTTCAAACTCCCGAATCCTAATGAATGGTGACACACATGGACTAGCCCTGAGGCTATTCACGTGACCAAAGGCATTCAAGGGAAGTCCCCACATAGCATTCTGAAGTGGCTTAATTCAAGATCAATGACACCTGAATCCAACCATCTCTCATCCCACAACAGCATTAAAAACACAAAAACCATATATATGATTTTTTGTTTTGATAATGCTAGTTTAACGGATGTGGAGTCAATTCAAGTACCAAGGTCCAAAATGGGGGGAGGGGGACCCAAGTCGGGAGGGGCAATTTAAAAAAGCAGCAGTTTGGGACTGACCCAACAGACACAAGGGCATTTCAATAAAGTTCTGAAAAATGACTATGGCACCTTTAAAAACAAAGGAGCAATGAAAGAAAAATTGTTCAAATCTGCACAAACCGTTTATTAAAAATGGAGGGAAGAAAACGGATCTACCGAGATCCCTTACGTTCTTAATAGAAAACCCCAAGTCTCTGCTGAGTGCCTTGGGACTGGTAAAGATCCCCAACGAAGGAAGAACACCCATTTTAAGCCAGGGGAGTCAACCAAAATAGCCACTAAACGTTATTCGAAAAAACTTTTTATTTTTCACCAGGTCATTCCATTTGTCATAACGCTGCGTATGCACAGGAAAGTCACCATTTTTAAATGCCGTTGGACTGAAGCACAGGCATGGGAAAGGCACCGAGAGCGAGCCAGGGGCTCCTTGTCTCCAGCTCCACATTCTACAGTTTACGGAAAATGCTAACAGAAACTTCGAGCTCTCCGGGCTAAGTCTGAGGAGAAGGAGCGTGAGGGACGTTTTTCTAGAGTTCCCTAGAAAAAGGCGAGATTGAACGGGAAACCCAAAAAACGCCACTACAAGCTGTGCCGGCCTAAGGGAAGGAAATCCGATCGTAGCATCTCAGCTGGCCTCCGCCCAGGGATGAGCTGCAGTGATTCCCACTCCCTCCCTCCTTCCCCCACCACCAACGAAGGCTGCCCCTCACCACAAGCCCGGAGCAGCCCTCGGCTCCTAAGGGTTCTCCTTTGTGAGACTCCACAGCCGCCGCCCCACATTGGGCCTCCGGGGAAAAGCCACCGCCCCCACCCGCCATATTTCCCTGAAAGGCGCCCGCGCTCCAGCTCCCGGTTGCCGCTCTCTCCCATGTGGCGGGTGTTTCTTCCTTCATCACGCCACCCAATTGTTCACCACGTCCCCAAACCGGCCCAGAAGCTCCCCTGGGGATTGCTCGCCCGGAGACAGCACCCGCCATCTCCTCCCCCTCCCCCGCCCCAGGACTCGCCCTCCCCTCAGCCGCCATTTTACAACCAACTCCTCCACCCCATGGCCTTGGCCTCCTAGCTCTCTTGTGTCTGCAGATGAGGACGCCCAAGGGGTCAAATTCCTGGGCCTGGAGCCTCCTACCGCTCTGGGAGCCCACAGGCTATTTCCTGCTTCCCGAATCCACGTCCCCGGGCCGGGCTCGGCGATGATGCCGCCATTTTGTCTCCCGCTCCCGGCCTCTGTGGGCGGCGGCAGAGGGTCCGAGAATTGCAGCCCCCCGTTGCCCCCCCAACTCACCGTCGTATCGCTCAGCCTGCTCGGCCAGCTTCGCCTGGTACACCAGATCCTCCCGATCATCCATAGCGGCAGCGGCTCCGGCAGGGTCTGCGCGACGGATGGAAGCGGATAGCGTCTCCGACTCTCAGCCTCTCGCTCCGCGTCCGGGCAGGAAAAATGGCGGCGCCTCAATCCGGGACTTCCGCCTGCGCACGCGGACAACTGCTCAGCTCTATGGCAACCGCTCCCTGGCAACTGGCGCGGGGGGCGGGTCCGGGTGCTCGGCGCCCGAGGAGGTTGGAACCAGCTAGACGCCCCTCCTCCGAGAGCTCAGCGGCCGCTCGAGGCGGGAACTGCTTCTGCGGGGAGGGAGAGCGCCCCGAGGGAGCGAGGTGGGCCAGGTGAGGCCGGCCTGGACCGCTCCAGAAGACCGTGAGCGGCAGAGCCTGGACTGCGGGCAGAGAAACCAGAGGCTGTGAAGGTTTTCGTAATGACAAGCCATCCTCTCTGAAACTGACTTCTGTTTTCTCAGCCAGGCTCAGTCCTGGGCCTCTTTGAGGGCCCTGATGTAGCTGTGAGGGGAAGGAAGGGTCCAGTTTTCACACTTCACCTTCGCACTTTGCAGTCTTTTTCTGTTCCTCTCCCTTGGCTTTCTTTTTTCCCCTTAGGCCCGCCATGGGGTAGGAACAGAGAAGTTCTTAGAAAAGTCTGGTCTGGAGTCCAAGGTGCAGAAGAGTAGGGCCGAGATCAGAATGAGGTCCAGGAGGCAGGAATGGGAAAGAATCCATTGGTCTGTACTGCTTCCCAGTGGATTCCTAGCACCTTGTACTGAATGCAGTATGCGGTATGTTGCAAGACTAAAGCTCAGGTAATTAGAACATAAAATGTGTGGTAAAGTCTGCAATAAATGTAGAATAAGGAGACTTCCCTGGTGGTCCAGTGGCTAAGACTCCACACTTCCTGTGCAGGGACCCCGTGTTCCATCCCTGGTCAGGGACCTAGATCCCATATAGGACAATTAAGATCCATTGCAGCCAAATATGTTAAAAAAAAAAAATATATATATATATATATTGTGTGTGTGTGTGTGGAATGAAAAGGTTGGAACTAAATTATGAAGAACCTTGGATGGCAAGCTGAGATGTTTGCACTCCAGTGGGCACAAGGAAGCTATTTTTTGATGATTTTGCATGGAGGATGACACCATCATAATTATTCTTTAAGAAGATTATTAAATATTGTATAGCAGTGATTAAAGAACAGGATAAATTATCAGGCTATTACATTAATACCACTAAAAGGTCATAGATGATAGCAGTGAAAATAGGAAGGAAAGGACAAATAGGAATAGTACTTCAGAGGGAAACCACAGGAGTTTATAGCTAATCAGATGTGAAGATATTCAGTTCAGTTCAGTCACTCAGTCGTGTCCGACTCTGCGACCCCATGAATTGCAGCACGCCAGGTCTCCCTGTCCATCACCAACTCCCGGACTTCACTCAAACTCATGTCCATCGAGTCCGTGATGCCGTCCAGCCATCTCATCCTCTGTCGTCCCTTCTTCCTCCTGCCCCCAATTCCTCCCAGCATCAGAGTCTTTTCCAATGAGTCAACTCTTGGCAGTACCATTAACAAAAAAATAAGAGACTTAGACTTCTCTGGTGGTACCGTGGATAAGAATCCACCTGCCAATGCAGGGGCCAAAGGTTCAATCCCTGGTCTAGGAAGATTCCACATGCTACAGAGCAACTAAGCTCATGAGCCACAACTACTGAGCTCACGCTTGAGAGCTCATGATATTCAAGGAGAGAAGGCACCACAATGTGAAGATGGTATACCAAAACAAAGAGTAGCACCCTACTTGCCCCACCTAGAGAAAGCCCTCGAACAGCAACGAAGACCCAGCCCAACCAAAAAAAAAAAAAATATATATATATATATATATAGGAATGCTAGGAAAATTTACTGATAGAATGCAGAGGAAGACAAGTTCCTTTTATCACATGTTGGTTCTAAGGTTTTCAAAGATCACTCAAGTAGAAATAACAGGCATGGAATTGGAAAAGGGGACTGGCATTTCAAGCTGGAGGAAGGCTACAGATGGAAGCAGCTAGAGAATGTGTGGAGGAGGAACAGGACAAACAAAACCTTGAAGAATGCTTACTTTTAAGTGATAGAAATCAGAAGCCAGCAAAGTTAGGCTCCTTAAGCCCCTTCACTTTTGTCTTATAAAATGTCAACAGTGAATGATTAAGGGTCAAAAGATCTGGACTCCAGCCCTAGTTCTATAACTAAATAAATATGTGACCATCAGAAAGTTATTTCCACTTCTGAGCTTTATGTCAATCTGCAAAGTTAACTGGAGACCTTATGTTAGGCTACAAAACAAGTCTTAACGATTAAAAGACTGAAACAACACAAAGTCTCATATTGAAACTAGAAATCAATAAGAGAAGGAAAACTAGGAAAATTTCAAAGATGTGCAGAAATTAAATAACATTCTGTTAACTAACTTATGGGCCGAAAAAGAAATCACAAGGAAAATTAGCAAATACCTTGAAATGAATAAAAATGAAAATACAATATACCAAAAAGTATGAAATGCAGCAAAAATTGTGCAAAGATGGAAATTTATAGCTGTAAATGTCTAACTTAAAAAGAAGGATCTATAAATGAAATGGGAGCACTGAACATGACATAGAAAAGTGAAATGAGATAAAAGTTAATCACATAGTCCAGTTGCTAGTTTATGTTTTCCAATTTTTTTTTTATGTTGTCAAGCCTTTATCAATTAGAAAAGCTTTTGTGTATATACACAAATATTATGTTAAAAATACATATTTTATAAAATTTATGAATCTTTGCCTAGCTAAAAAATTTAGGACATTTTTATTCCATTTGTTTGACTTAGTATGAATAGAATGCTAGATTTCTAATTTTAAAAACAGATATGCAACAAGCAACAAAGGATAACTGAATAGCACAGGGAACTATAGTATCTTGTAATAACCTATAATGGAAAATAATCTGAAAATAATATGTGTATATGTATAACTGAATCACCTTGCTGTGCACCTTAAACATTGTAAGTCAACAATACTTCAGTAAAATATATAAAAAAAAGATCTAAAAGAAAAGAAAGATCTCACATATTAGGAAGCCTGTGTCATTGGTCCTACATTCACATACTTCAAAGCTTTATTAAAAATATTTGGATCCCCATGAAGCCATGCTGTACCCAAGTTTACCAGGAGATCTGGGTAGGAATGGAGTTGATGGGCTTTATCATTTATAAAATCAGAAGTACTGATTAAAAAAAGCTTTGAAATCTTCTAGTTCAGCGCCTACTCATGGTCATCTTTAACCAGCTTTTCTTGGAAAGAACATCAGTCTGGTTGAAGATTTTAGCAAGCTGTGTCAAATGGGAACCTGTGCTGTCCTCCCGGCATGAATAAATGTACCTGTGAGATGCACACTGCCTGCACAGGTGTTCCTCCCTTAGCCCCGTGCCCATCACATCTTTGTGATGCAGCAGGTCTCACTGAGCCATCCCATCCTTAGGAAACCTGAGGGATTGAGAAGTAAGTATCTCAATTAGCAGGTAGGAGTTAGGGATCAGATCTAGGCACTCACCTCTGGTGTTCAGTAAATATGGTAAAGGTGGGGGATAAATGGGAATTTCTATTTGGAATTTATAGGTACACACTACTATATGCAAAATAGATAAACAAGGACCTACTGTATGGCACTGAGAACTATATTTAATATCTCATAATAACCTATACTGGAAGAGAGTCTGAATATATATTAAATAAAAGTTATATATATATAATTGATTTGGCTTTGCTGTACAGCTGAAATATTGCACATCAATTATACTTGAGTTAAAAATATATTTGTTAAAAAAATATATATATATATATATTTGTTGCAACTTCCCTGGTGGTCCAGTGGTTAAGACTGCCTGCTCCCAATGCAGAGGGCATGGGCTCAATACCGACCAGTTACCTGGTCGGTAACTAAGGTCCCACATACCACACGGTGCGGCATATGTGCATGAAAGTGACCTAAATGAAAGACACTATGTGTTCCTGGATCAGAAGATAACAGTAATGTTCAGATAACATTACTACACAAAGTGATCTACAATCACTTGATTGCAAAGAGTCAATGCAATCTCTATCAAAATCCCAATGGCATTTTTTTGCAGAAATGAAGTCAAACAGCTAAATTTGCTGACCTCTAGAAATCTCTCCATGGGCTTCTCTGGTGGCTCAGTGTTAGAGAACTCGCCTACCAATTTAAGAGAAGCAAGTTCAATCCCTGGGTCAGGAAGATTACCTGGAGAAAGAAATGTCAACCCACTTCAGTATTCTTGCCTGGGAAATCCCATGGGCAGAAGAGCCTGGTGGACTACAGTCCATGAGGTTGCAGAAGAGTTGGATACAACTTAGGGACTATACAACAACAAGAAATGGCTCCCAGACATGTCACAGCAGCTAAGGTGGATGGGCTCTTCTTCCTTGGGTTCCACGGCTCCTTATCACCTGTGCAATGGGAATCGATTACTCAACTTCTTTACACGTTTTCTCCCCTGTAAAATGGCAGTGGTATTTTCCTCACACAAATAAGAACTAAGTGGGAGATTGGAAGAAAAAAAAAAAAAGATACTCAGTGAATGTTAGCTATATTTATTCATGTTTCTGTGGTTCAACCTTGAGTGAGAACCAGAAGTTAGTGTCATAAAATACAAGTGAAAAGAGTTCAAAAATAAGGGGTGGTCAAATGAAATTTTGCAAAGACATCAAGATTAGCACTGAGAAAAAGCCACTGGATATAGCAATGAGGTCATTACTGACCTTCATTCAAGAACAGTTTCAAAAGGGTGTTGGAAGCCAGACTGCATTTGGTTGAAGTACAAAGACAATAAAGTGGAAGCTGTAAGTGTAGGGTTCTCTTGAGAATAACTGTGAAAAGGTACAAGGTGATTATTTAATTGGGGTGATGACCCCAATAAGGGTGGTCAAATAACTGATTGAGTAGGTTCCAGGTTCGCAAAACTCACCCCACCTTACAAAGCCATCTGTGCTGCCAAGCTGACCACAGAACACGCAGAGATTAGGAGTAACATCTTTTTAACCACTGGGTCTTCTCCCCTGAACACTGTTTCCCACAACTGACTAAAGTCTATAGGAAGGTGACACTTCAAAAACGACTGAAAAGGCAGAAATCTTAAACCTTAGATTGATTCCCTGATCATACTGCCTGTTCTCTCAACTGACAGAACTAAAAGGGACAGAAATTGTTGACAGGGAAACAAAAATATAAAGAGAAACACTTTTGATATAGCACCTGGGATTATGAACAGATAAAAAAAAATCCATGGTTCTCTAAGGGCGGCTCCCAAAGTATGGCACTGCACTTCTCATGCTGCTGTGGTGATGGGCACTCACCAACATCGCCAGGTCAGCACTCACCAACATTGCCAGGTCAATCGATCACACCCCTAAATAGAAGTCTCCCAACTTTATTGAAAAATCTGCTTTAATAGAAACAAGATCTGTGGTAGTGTACTAACCACCACACGAAGGAAATGAGACGTTAAAAAATATGATTAGTCATTGCCTCCAGGAGCTTGAAGTTTAGGACTTATTTTCTTTTTCAAGGTATGGTGTTTTTATTTGTAAAAATAAGTTATTTTTATTTTATACCTTTTTGACTTTCATTTTTACCATATATACACACACACACATATATATCATCTTTACATTTTGATATAATAAATAGAATCAACTTTACAGTTTAAATCTGATGAAAAATTCTCACAATATATGGTTAAGTATAAAAATC
Organism: Bison bison bison; assembly: GCF_000754665.1. Taxonomy (NCBI): domain Eukaryota; kingdom Metazoa; phylum Chordata; class Mammalia; order Artiodactyla; family Bovidae; genus Bison; species Bison bison. The sequence goes on along the minus strand of NW_011495033.1, from coordinate 1,470,876 downwards.
AAGAAATACAATCACATATTTAGTATTATTGCATTGGTAAAAATACAGTCATACTTGGAACAAAGATTAGAAAAATACATTAAAAGAATGCTAAAATAAATTTTGTTTAGGGATTACAGATGATTTATTTTTAGCTTGTTTATTTTCAAAACTTCTTGAATTATGTATTACTTTTACAGCCTAAAAAAGGTAAACTAAAAGAATGATTTACTGCTACAATATTGTTAGGCAGACTGCTTTTTCCCCTTAATATATCATGGCCATCTTTCCAATAGTATCTATGAAGATACCTTATTCTTTTTAATAGCTTTATGATATTCTCTTAAACCAGTGTTACATCATTTAACCAATCCTATATTGATTAACATTAAAGCTCTTTAAAATATTTTGTTTCTACAAATCACACACAAATCCCTTCTATCTTTACACATATACAAGGATATTTCTAGAAGGGAAATAATTAAGTCAAAGAGTATGCACACTTTTTTGGTAAATGTTATACCAATTTATACAAACAGAAAAGTGTACAAAATTTAAATGCACAACTGAATATTTCCCCAAAAGTAACTCACATAAACTGCATCCCGTTCCAGAAGCAGAATATTGCATAAGGCCCAGAAGTCTCCTGTGTATGCACACTTTTTATAATTTTTACAGTTGTTGTGAAATTGCTTTTCAGAAATGTTAACTGAATCTACACATAACCCAATAGTATTTGAGACTGCCAGGTTCTTACATCCTCTCCAACACAGATTTATCATACTTGAAATTTTTGATAATTTGGTAGATGAGATGAGAATTATGTCTCATTGACTTGCCTTTTTGGGGTTTTAATGAGGTGGAGGATTTTGTGTTTTTCTATAAATTTGTCTATTACTAACCTTCTTTATTTTTCTCTTAGTTGTCTATTTCTTATTGTGTACAGGAATTCTTTATTTTATAGATGCTACCCCCTTTGGTTCTTAAATATGATACAAACATTTTCTCATTGTCATTTGTCCTTTATGCTGACTTTTAAACTGAAGAAGTTTCAAACTTCAAATATCCTGTTGTCGCATCCTTCAGTCTTTTTCCTTTTGGGCCTCTCAGTTTTGTATCATGCTTCAGTAGTCTTCTAGACATTCAACAGAACAAAAATATCCACCTGTTCTTTCTTCCTGTTCTACTATAATTTTGCTTTTAACATTTAGATCTTTAATATATTTAAAATTGTGTGTGTTGGAAAGGTAGACCTTAAAAAAATCAATAAACCTAATGCTGTTATGGTTTGTTCATTACTTCTAAAGTGGAGGGGCTTCCCTGGTGGTCCAGTGGTTAAGTCTGCCTTGCAATGCAGGGGACACTGGTTTGATCCCTGGTCTGGGAAGGTCCCACATGCCGCGGGGCAACTATTGAGCCCACGTGCTGCAACCACTGAAGCCTGCGCACCGTGGAGCCCATGGTTTGCCACAGAGAAACCCACAATGAGAAACCCACTACAACTAGTGAGTAGCCCCCACTCTCCACAACTAGAGAAAAGCCTGCAGAGCAACGAAGACCCAGCACAGCCAAAAATAAATATCAAAATTGATTTGAAAATGCCTTTACTATATGCCAAATTTTCTTATATCTGATTCTAAATGTATTTAGAGCTGTTGATCCCTTATTTCAATGATATTACTCATTGCAACAGCTTAAGAGCACGTTTTCATATCTGGTACGGTAAGTTTTCTCTAGAAAATTTCACTTATTTTGTACTAGATGAACTGAAGAATTAACTTAAAAAGTTCTCCCAGGATTCACTTTGATTTTGATTGAGGTTACCCTGAGTTTATAGATTAATTAGGGGAGAATTAGAAATCTTTTCAACAATGAGTCTTCCCACTCAAGAATATATTTCTCCCACTTTTTTCAAGTCTCTTTTATATGATCTTTTTTTCCTTCATCATGATGTGTCTTGTAGGATCTTAGTTCTCCGACCAGGGATCAAACCCTGCAGTGGAAGCTCAGAGTCCTAACCATTGGACTTCCAGGGAATTCCCTCTTTTAAATGATTTTAATTTACATAGTTAGATTAAGAGAGATTTATAGAGATCTTACAAATTTCTAGTTAAATTTATTTCCAAGTATTTAAGAGACTATTGGTATCGTAAATGATATCAGTATTATCATTTAATGGGCATTATTGTTGAATTCCTGATTTTAATGGGAATATCTCTAGTATTTCACCATTAAGGGTGATCTGATAAACAGGTTTTTGAAAATCAAGTTAAAGAGATCCTTCTCCTTCGTTTGTTTTAGCTGCCTTGGGTCTTTGTTGCTGTTACATCTGCGGTAAGCCGGGACTACTCTAGTTGCAGTGCATGGGCTTCTCATTGCAGTGGCTTCTCTTGCTGCGGAGGACAGGTTCTAGGGCACATGGGCTTCAGAGGCTGTGGCTCTCAGGCTTAGTAATTGTGGTGCATGGGCTCGGCTGCCTTACAGCATATGGAATCTTTTCGAACCAGGGACTGAACCCGCGTCCCCTGTATTTGCCGGTGGATTCTTTTTTTTCTTTTGGCAGGCAGATTTTTAACCACTGGACCATGAGGGAAGTCCAGATCCTTCTACTTCTAATCTGGCAAGAGTTTACTTAAAATCAGGGTTGATTTTCACTGGATGCTTTTTCAGGCTCCATTTATATACGTATATATTGAACCCACACCCCCTGCAATGGAAGCACACTCTTAACCACTAGACTGCCAGGCAAGTCCCATCAGGCTCCATTTTCATGAACTGTGGTTTCTTCATTAATTAGTATGTACAGCTAATTGTTTTAATAGATTTCCTAACATGGAACCATGGTTGCAACGCTGGAATAACTTCTTTTTAGTTATATATATGATAGGCAGCCAGTGCCTGGATATCATGGGGATACCTGCAAGAGTTCTTTGGCAGGTTCTCCAGGGGTTACAAGCAAGTTTCTTCAGCCCAGCAACTTATTGCTTTGTCCATTTGGTCCTTAGGAAAATACCCATGATCTTACTAAATCGGAGTGTATGCCAAAACAGGAAAGTATGGTGGCTCCCCTGCACCTTCCCTCACTACTGCCGTCTCTGCTCAGTCCTCCAGTCCAGGGCCCAGAGAGGCGCCGGAACGTGAGCCATCCATCGCATCTGCATCCTTCTACTTCTGTGGCTGATTCACGTCAAGATCCTGCTGTTCTCCTGATTACTTGTAAAACCTATCGCTTCCAAACCTCTCAAGAGTCCATAACACAGGAATAAGAAAGGATTATCGTAAAAGTGGCTTGAGGATAAGAGTATGTTAGAAAGAAGTTAGGTCTACACTTTATGCCATTCACCAATTATTTTTTTAACTTAATAAAGTAGGTTTAAAGACCAGCTTATCAAAATGCTAGTATAAAACACAATCAAATAAATGTCTGTCAGATCTGAGAAAGGATGCTCAGAATGCACTGAAAGGAAAAACTATTTGAATAAACAGTAAATCCAATAAATAAAATATGCACAGGATATAACCTGATAATTCATATATGAGGAAATTCAAGGGGTAAAAACAAAACAGAAAGATTAATTTTTACTAGTAATAAAAAAGTGATTGAGATATACTTAACATTTTTAAATTAAGTGAAAAATTGTAAAATACACATAACAAAGTTAACATCTTAACCATTTTTAAGTATACAGTTCAGTAGTGTTAAGTACATTCACAATGCTATTGGAGATATACTTAGCAGCATACTAAATTATCTTTAAAATTCAATGGTAAGCCACACTTTCTAGGTTATTCTGTTAGCAGTGTTGAAAGTTCGTAAATGTCTTTTAGAAAGCAATATAATTATGGTGGTAACAGCCATCATCCAGCAATCCTACTCCTGGGAATTTGTGCTAAAAATAATTCAACTGAACCAAAAGGCTATATTCACAAATACGTGACTGTAGCAAATTATCACAAGCTTTGTCGTTTACAACAGATTTACTCTTTATGGTTCTGGTGGATAAGAAGTCCTAAAATCAACAGCAGGACTGTGTTCCTTCTAAAGGCTCGAAAAGAGAATCCACCTTTTGTCATTTCCAACTTCTATAGTCTACCTGCATTCCGCTTCCTCCATCTTTGGAGTGCTTCATTGAAACCTCCATTGTTAAATCTCCTTTTTCTGATTCCTCTTGAGTCCCTCTTACAATTCCACTGGGCCCACCAAGATAATCCAGGGTAATTTCTCAGGTCAAGGTCTTTAATTTAATCACAACTGCAAAATCCCTTTTGTCATATAGGGTAACAAGTTCCAGGGATAAGGATGTAATCCTGACAAAACGTGGTCCACTGGAGAAGGGAATGGCAAACCAGTTCAGTATTCTTGCCTTGAGAACCTCATGAATCCCTTTTCATAAAAGGCAAAAAGATTGGACACTGAAAGATGACCTCCCCTGGTTGGTAGGTGCCCAATATGCTACTGAAGATCAGTGGAGAAATAACTCCAGAAAAAATGGAGAGACAGAGCCAAAGCAAAAACACCACCCAGCTGTGGATGTGACTGGTGATGGAAGTAAAGTTCGATGCTGTAAAGAGCAATATTGTATAGGAACCTGGAATGTTAGGTACATGAATCAAGGTAAATTAGCAGTAGACAAATAGGAGAGGGCAAGAGTGAACATTGACATTTTAGGAATCAGTGAACTAAAATGGACTGGAATGGGTGAATTTAACTCAGATGACCATTATATATACCACTGTGGGCAGGAATCCCTTAGAAGAAATGAAGTAGCCATCATAGTCAACAAGACAGTCCAAAATGCAATAGTTGGGTGCAGTCTCAAAAATGACAGAATGATCTCTGTTCATTTCCAAGCAAACCATTCATTATCACAGTAATCCAAGTCTATGCCCCAACCAGTAACGCTGAAGAAGCTGAAGTTGAACGGTTCTATGAAGACCTATAAAACCTTTTAGAAATAACACCAAAAAAAGATGTCCTTTTCATTATAGGGGACTGGAATACAAAAGTAGGAAGTCAAGAGATACGTGGAGTAACAGGCAAATTTAGCCTTGGAGTACAGAATGGAGGAGGGAAAAGGCTAACAGAGTTTTGCCAAGAGAACACACTGGTCATAGCAAACACCCTTTTCCAACAACACAAGAGAAGACTCTACACATGGACATCACCAGATGGTCAATACTGAAATCAGATTGATTATAATCTTTGCAGCTGAAGATGGAAAAGCTCTATACAGTCAGCAAAAACAAGACTGGGAGCTGACTGTAGCTCAGTGGAAATGCAGAGTCTCATCCACTAGACCACCAGGGAAATCCCTGGACCATTTGTTTTATAGAGTATCTCACATCCTGGATTTGTTTCTTCAGCTCTTTGTGGTGTTATTTAACTTGTTCCTCTATTCCTATTTTCTGTAAACTAATAGCTGGATTAGAGTCAGGTTCAATTTTGGGGGGTTTGAATACCTCAGAGGTGGTGCTTGTTGGGAGCTTCCTGTTGTATCCCATCAGAGACAATGTCCTGTTTGCTTTTAAGTGATGCTCACACTGAAGAGACAATGTTTTTAAAATGGCTTTACTGAGATATAATTTACATACCACAGAATCCACCCACTTCACGTATACTATTCAATGACTTTTATCTATTTACAGTTGTACAATCACTGCTACAATCTAATTTTAGAACACTTCCATCACATCAAAATGAAACTTTGAACCCATTTTGAGTCCATCTCTCAGCCCCAGGCAATCATTAATCTATTTTCTGTCTCTGTAGATTTGCCTTTTATAGAAACAAATCATATTTTGTGTGCTTCAGTGTTCTGGTCTCTCTGTTAACTCTCAGTTGGGTTTCTGAACTCAATTCAGACATGTGAACCTAAGTCTGTTTGTTTCTTGCTCCTGGTTCTCTCAATCCCTCATTCATTTTGACCCACTTGTAAGAACAAGTGCTTTCTTCATTTTCTTGCATATTTCTATGCAAGAAATTTCATTTCTTCGTATTTCTGTGCAATATTTCCTGTGTTTTCTTCATTTTCTTGCTTTGTGCATTTCATGCCATCTCATGTTCCCAGTAACCATTTCTCCGCTACCCTTAGGTTGAGTATCCAGGGCCTTATTAGCCCAGAGGGAACTTTTGTAAGACATAAAAAATAAGTGTCCTTTCCACATAGATGCAGCCCTAGGGGCTCACTGCTTAGCAAGCAAAATGTACCTTTGAATTTCAAATGGTGCCTCCTGCAGGCAGACAAAGCCAAGTCAGGGACTGGGACTGTTTCTTAGCTACCACAGTACAGGCTGGATTTCAACTTCACTCCTTGCCTGGCATGTCCTTGGGAAGGGAATTACTTGTACATCTACACGCAGCAGCACTGTTGGTTAAGATGAGACGTTCAGCTCTCCTTTATAACAGTAAATAAGAGGTTTACTCTTATCCATTCAACATATTTGCTGAGTGCTTTCCATGTCCTAATCAGGTGAGGTGCTACAGATAAAAGTTAATAAAGTGGACACAGTCCCTTTCCATATGAAGCTTCCTGTCACTCTTCATTCTCAGTGCCATTTTTCCAAGTGCCTTTCTTCCCAAAGTTCCCATAGCCCAGTTCCAAACACCTACTTTAGCAGTACTAAAAATCATGATTACACATGCAGTGTTCAAATTACAAAATAAAGTGAAGAAAAACTATGGACATTTGGGTATTGACTCACCCAGTGATGATGCTTCCTAGTAATGTGTGCTTCTTCATGTATTTTAGTCAAATAGTTTCTTTGGGGTAGCTGTGCATATTCCAAAAATGGCTGGATTTGGTCATTCTTCCTATATCCACACCCCTTTGCAGTATGAACTTTACAGTTTCTCCCATCAAGAGGAAGAGTCTATTTTTTCACTCCTTGAATTTGAGCTGGCCTTGGGACTTGCTCTGATCAAGAGAAGGCAGTGTTATATAGACATTGTGTCAGTTCTAAGGCTAAGCCTTAAGAGGCCTTGTGTGATTCCATCTGTTCTCTTAGAACCCTGTCAATAGCCATGAGAACCAGTCCAGGCTACCCTGCTGGAGGATACAAGATCACAGGAAGCAGAGATTAAACTCTGCTGGCTGAGGGCCATTCAAGACCAGCCAGCCCCCAGCCAATTAGATGCTAGATATGTCAGATTAGCCCAGACCAGAACTGTCCAGCAGAACCAAACGGAAACTGCTAAGCTGCAGAATTACAAGATAAAGGATTGTTTTAATTCACCACGTACCGATGTGGTTTATCCTACAGCAAAAGCTGACACTGTAACCTTAAATCCCTAAGAATATTACTACCCAACGCTCCCTCTTGACTTTTGATGATATCTAGCTCACCCATCCTGAGGTTCATTCTTTTGTTCAAAATACACACTCTGGGTATCCTGCTGTGTGTCAAGCAGGGCTAGGTGTTGGAAATATGATGATGTATCTTGGTCTTGTGACAGATACATGCACAGGCAATTTCAATTCAGTGTGACAACTGTAGGCATATATTGCCAAGAGAAGACATGGAACAGACAGATAAGCCAAATTAGAGTATAATTAGTGTAGCTGAAGGTGAGACAGATAAAGACTGTACAAAAGTCTTGAGGGTTGAGCAAGTGGATCGGTCAGGTAAAGAAAGGACACAAATGCAGCATGGCTAGAGCTCAGAGTAGAGAAGGGAAGTGAAGAGAGGGGAGGCTGGAGACAGGAGCAGAACTAACGTACAGAGCTCTGCATCTTCTGTAGAGGGAATTTAGGTATCTGCTGAGGGAGAATATAATCTATTATAAATTACAGAATGCTCACTAAGGCTGCAACAAACATAACAAAGGGGTTGGAGGGGCCAAAATTAAAGGCATTCTGGTGACTTCTGAGGTCATCTAGATGAGAAACATTGGCATCTGAACTAAGGCAGCAGCAGTTGGGAAGGAGGTAAGTGGACTGATTTTAGATGGTGGGGAGTTAGGACTTAGTAAGACTACAGATGGGATGAACTCTCCAGAGGAAGAATAAAAGATGGTCCTGGGTTTTTGGCTTAGCCAAATGGTGCCATTGAGACAGGGGATATGGATGAAGGACTGATGGGGGAAGGGACAATGAATTCAGTTTGGAATATATTAAAGAGTTTGAAGTTCCTTCAAGATATCCAAAAGGTGTTCACTAGGCAGTTGGATATATCTAAGACTGGACAATATTCTACTCATTTGTTCATCTTTGGAAAAAAAAATAGCAGGTGGCTAATAGTTGAGGAGCTTAGGGACTAGAAAGTGCCTTGAAATGGAAGAACTAGGGCTTTGGGAAGACAGTGAGAGAACAGAAAGGCTAGAAGGTAGTGATCAGAGACTAAGATCTTTTAAGATTCCAGGGATATCACAGTACAAGATAATGGATTTGAGGTGGTCCAAAAAGTGAGAAGCCAAGGTGATGAAAATGGTAACCCCATATGACAGCAGGTCTTGGCAAAATGAAACACTGAGAACCAGATGACCAAAAATAAATGAGAAGAAATTTGATTGGGACAGCAAAGACAGTAGGGAGCCTAACGGGTTGGTAAATCTTCAAAGAGGAGAGTCCAAAAATGGGAGATGCCTGACCAGAGAAGACTCAGTACAGCAAGAGGATGACAGTAATAAAATGAGAGGTCATCAAGAAGCCTTACATTTGGGACAGTTAGAAAGATGACAAGAACAGGAGCTCTGGAAGGAGCTGCTTGGCCCCAGCTGTCCTGGTATGGATTGTTTTTGCTTCAGAATTCAATTTCCCTGGAGGAAAGAGCAGCCTCCCTGCAGCAATGTTTCTCTAAAGGGGAGACCAGGGATAGAGTTGCCAGGTTTAGCAAATAAAAACACAGGATGCCCAGTTAAATTTCAATTTCAGGTATTACATAGGTCATACTTACACTAAAAAGTTACTTATCAGGTATCTGAAGCATCTTATTTCTACAAAGTTTTGGCATCATGTGGCCCTAACAATCTACCAGATGGTCAACCTCTCACCTATTCATCTCCTTTGTATTAGTTGGAGTAGGCTAGCTAATTCAACCTTAAAACATATGGTTGAACAAAAGTTTATTTTTTGCTAGCTAAGTGTGTCACCAGGCTCCCCAGGTGGCTCAGATGATAAAAAAAAATCCACCTGCAACGTGGGAGACCCAGGTTCAATTCCTAGGTCAGGAAGGTCCCCTGGAGTAGGAAATAGCAACCCACTCCAGTATTCTTGCCTGGAGAATTTCACGGACAAAGGAGCCTGACAGGTTGCAGTTCATGGGGTCACAGAGTCAGACATAAGTAAGTGACTAACACTTTCACATTTTCAAGCTGGTCATCAAGCCAAGCTGCCCCTCTCATGTGGATGAAGGCTCTAGCCTGGGTGTCATCTACATTCCTGCCTGATAGAAAGGAAGAGCATGGAGGAGCTCCTAGAGGAGGGGTCTAGAGGCCAGGGCTGAAAGTGGTGCAGGCGCTTCTGTGCATAGTCCATTGGCCGCACTCCATCACATGGTCATGTGCAATGCAAGGGAGCCTGGGAATCATAGTGTGCACAGGAAAAAAAGACTATGGCTTTGAGGGAGCATCTACCATACCCCTTATATCAAGTTATCCATGGATTCCCTAGGGATCAAGATTCTGGATCAATAATCTCTGCTTGAGAAGAACAGGTACCCACACATAAACCATATCCTATCTGCTACTGAAAATGCTGATCAGGGAGAGTTAAAGATCATTACATGCAAAAAAAAAAAAAAAAAGATCATTACATGCATTCCTTTTTCCCTAGACATCAAGTTTTTTTGATAGCTAAAAGCGGTACCTATCAAACAGATCTCACTAGAAAGATGAAAAAGTCAACCCTGTTGGTCCAAATTCTAGCTGCTAGCCCACCAAGTTGTGTGTTTTATCTTTGCATTACGATGAAATTTACCACAAACCATCCCAAACAACTCACGTTATCCCCTGGTTCTTCCTTATGCAAATGTTGGTTGCTGTGAAAACAAAAAGGCCTGCCATTGATCAAAGGGCAGAGCTTGCTAAGGAACAAGAAAACGAGATGGTTCAGGCATAAACCTAACCCTGCACGCATGTTTATTTAACAAGGGAAATAAGAAATTGGGGCAACTTCTTATTGAAAAGAAAAAGTGAAAGTAGAACTTGATTCTAGTAAGAGAAAAGATGTGGCCAAAGAATTTACATAAACTGTTTCCTCTGCTTGCATTCTTTTTGGGGGATGGTACCTGGCTTTCTCTTTTGTTGTTGTTGAATCACAAGGCTCATAAAACGATTTGGGCCTCAGACTTGGGACACTTTTGTCTACTTTCTACCTACTCTGACATTAAAGCGGGGCCGTTTACCACAATGCACAGAATTCAAGAGGGCCCTGCCTCCCTTAGGCGCTTTCTGGAGTTGCTGCCTCTGAGGTCTGTTATTGAAAGACCTAAATGCCAACAGGATAAGGTACAGCTACTCAGTATTGTTTAGGCTGTTAAGCTGCTTCTATTACTGGTATTGTGGAACAAGATAATTCTGACATTTTTGTTAATTCACTCTTTTTGAAAATATCACCAAAACTAGAAATTACAATACAACCAGTGAATGGTCTTCATTGTATGAATATAGCTTCCCTTCAAGTGATCCATTCACCTCTCCTATGGGGGGAAAAAGCAAAACAAAACATGGAAGCACCAGAGTTCTCAAGACTGGGCTTTGTCAAGCATTTCACATTTCAGAAGCAGAATGACCTACAGAATCGGGTTTTACTTTAACCAAAATTAAAAATGAACCTTCCGCCATGGACCATAGCCAAGAGCAGGGGTGCTGCAGAGAGCAGCTGAGAGGTAACCAGCCGGGTCCCTATTCCCCAGACTCAGATCCTGCCAAGAAAAACATTATTTGATCAACAAGTATATATTTTCTGCTGTGAGTCAGGCTCTGTGCTGGGCTCTGGAGATGATGAACAAATTAGACGTGGCTCCTGTCCTGATGGAACTGATTTATAGTCTAAGGGAAGAGGTGGAATAAAATCAGAGAAAGAATAATAATCTGAGAGGAGTGCTGAGAAGGGACTTGAGATCAGGGAAGACATCTCTTGACAAAGCAGCATTTAAGCCAGAATTGAGGGGAGGCAAATTAAGCTCGCTTTCGACCTGTATCCCAACAGAATCCTTAAGTCTTGCTCTTTGAACCTCGATTCTTAATAGCAGTTCTTCTTGGCCCCCTACCTTATCTCCCCATTTCTTTTTCTTCATATATGTAGCAGCCGAGTTCCAAATTCTTAGCTTCCTCCTGCAAAACTTTGGAAGACTATTTTCATATTTTCATCTGTGGACAGGGCCACCTCTTTCTTCACTTCTGTAAGAGGAATAGACTTTAATCTGAAGATCAGGGTCACAAAATACAAGACTGTTAGGAGCACTCCAGGCTATGTAAAGAAATCCAACTCTACCTATCACAAAGATTTTATTTCTAATTGATAAAAAAGTGTAAACACATTTAAATCACCTTGCTGTTAAGTGTGTGTACAGCAAACACGGCTCCCTTGCAGTGGTTGCCTTTATTTACCTCTAGGTTGATATTCTGCCATGTATACAGCAGTAGCTAGACTGTGCATTTGGGTTCAAGGCAGCATACTCTATGACTGGCTGACCACGCTTGTCCTTATCATCTTAAAACTTCACTGTCCACAGGAACATAAGACTATGGCGTATACAGTCAGCTTTTTAGGTATATATATCTACACATTGTGCATATCCATCTAAATACACATGTGCTTCGAGAAAGGATGGGAAGAACAAAATGTTTAACTTTTTAAATTTCCCAAATTATCTACACTGAAGTAGTGTCACTTACATAAAAAAGGAGAAATTATACTGAATATCTCCCCTAATGATTCTAAAAACCTACTGTGTAACAGCCACACTTCTCACTTGCTTTATGAAGACCCCTACCACAATCATATTTTCCTTAAACCCACGTGTGATTTGGTATTATCTGCTCACATCATTCCAGCTTTCCTATCATTATATAATCATTCTTCTTATATTCCCCTCAAATCATTATTTCTGGACTTCTGGAGACCCTTCAAAGTAACACCAATGATTGATCCCATTTTTATGAGTACCTAGTGTGTATAATTGTTTATCTGATTGTAGGCTGTTGAGTACTACACACAACTCTGACTCCCTAAGCATAAAAGATTTAGCTCTTTTGTGAAAAATATTCAAAGATTGCTTTCTTCAAAAGATCACCAAGCCAAACATTTGGCCATATTTTTATTTACTACATATACTATAAACATATACAATACATGCTACAAAAAAAACATTTTTAAAATTTAACTGTCAAGAAAGTGTATAGTGTTATAATACAATGGCACATGTTTCATATTTTATTTCAAATTGGTTTGCTTATCATCCATTTCAAACCTTTAATAGTGAAATGTTACTTATGGATAATTAAAATTATCTATTTGCATTATTAACAATAAACAATTCCAACAATTAATAAGAATTAACCATGTCAAATATTAGTATCCAAAAAAATGGGTTTTTGCAGAAATTATTATATAAAATATAGCAGCCAATTGCGGTTTATTTTGCTCAGTGACAATGTACATATGCACTTGAATAGGATTCTTGCATTTGCTTTTGGAAGATACTTATAAGAAGTCCTTTGAGTTCTTAAGGTCCAACAACTGCCAAACCCAGGCAAATCCAACCCAACAATTCATGTAATGGCTTTGGACAACCGATCACTGAGAAAGTCTTCTGATTTGGGTAGAGCTGCATGTTCCACCAAAATTACATATGATGAAAAGAGACATTACAAGCCAATATCAAGGTCAGAGGCAAAAAAAAAAAAAAAACCACAAACATTCAAATCAGTTGTGACAAAGCTTTTCTACAATATTTTAGATGTCACACTTTCAGGAAAACAAGATTCAACGTGTATTGGGTTTTACAGTATCTACGCTCTAACTGAAAAAGAGTCGTCAGATGGAATTAAATCTAGTATTGCAAACCTGTCCATTCAACATTACTGAGCACCCACTATGTGCATAGCACTGTGCCAACATTTTACAAGTTGAGTATTAATGTCTTTATCAAGCACTATCTTAGTGTGAGGTAAAAATATATTAAATTAGCGTCAACTCATTAGTTTGCTTGTGGTAATGTATGTAATCCTGTGCCAGCTGGCTTCCCTGTGCCATATAATGAGCTTCTGCACACCTCGCATTCACTCTCACAAATCTGTACGCCGGCTGTGCCAGGCACGGTGCTAGTCACTGGGATATCATGATTTAGCATACGTTCAATGAACGCAAATTAATCTTCACCTAGGCAAAACAACTGGAAAAATACTTTTCTAAAATGAGGCCCAAAGCAAAGAACACGGTGTTTCTATTGGTCATATCACACCACAGACCAGTAAGTGCTTCTAGACTGGGAACTAAATTTGAAAAAGTTTCATATGGTAGTCTAAATAGCCTACATCATTTTTGGTCTCAGAAGTCAATTCTTTGGAGCACCTTACCCTATATAAACCATTCCATACTTAAAAGGGTTTGTAAACTAAACTTGAACACAAAGAAAAAGCGCCCCAAGTGAAGGCAGTTTATAACATCGTGTATTTCAAGCACTATTCTGGCCATATGAAACAAATACATAAGTAATTCATGATTGGTTCAAACATTTTTCAAAGCACTAAAACCCTATCCCCAAACTCATGTAATTTTAACTTGATTTTTATACAAGTTGTACATAAAGCAAAGGGCAGAATTTGGCCCCCCAACCATCCATGGAATATTCTAAGTGATTGGTCCTTCCACTCCAAGTAGAAGCTAAGAATTCCAAAAAGTCCCCTGACAGAACAATGGCACTCAGGAGAACGGCATGCTGGATCCCATTAGCCAGGAGTCCACTGAACTGTGGTAGCAATGTGAACCTACTATGACCCTTTGAGGGATGGCAGAGAGCTGGGAGTTTGGCTGTCCACGCAGTGAATCCAATACTGGCTTAAAGCTATGCACTGAATAAAGTGCTCTGCACATCCTGCTTATCATCTGGAATGAAAATAAACACTTATCTTGAGAATTAACCTATCTGCAGGTCTAGGGAAAAGGAATTACAAGGCTTGAAAGAATCCCAAGAAAAAGTATGAAGCACTGACTGGGAAGGAAGACAAATGCCTCTAGTAGTGTCCTCAGAATTCTCAGGATTTGAACTGTCAGAATGAGTCATACAATGGTCATGTTCCATAAATGAAAAAGCAATCCCACTGGGTACTATTCACACGTGCATGATTACTTCATGGGGTGGAAGGGAACAGTCTATTGCCATTTGACAGCATAGTTTCAGAATGAAAACCAAACCATTGAATAAATCAGGGTAAGTGGTGTGCAACACTTCTCTCCCGTCCATCAGTTTTCCACAGGTTGATTTGTATTGCCTGAGAAAAGGGAGGCAAGATGCTGCTCCTTTCAGATACACTCAGGCAATGGTGCTACCACCTAAAACCACCAATTCAAAAGTTAACACACAAGCCCTCCAGTTTCGTACCCTGAATATGGTAAATAAGACCAGGGATGGAGTAGTTCAGTCTAAAAAAGATCACAGGCAACAGAATGCTTATATAAACTAGACTGCTTTGACATCTGTAAGAAAACTGTATAGATGGCAATTGGAAAAAAAAAAAAAAGATTGTTCCCATCTGTCAGCAAAACTGTTTGTTGAGCTATACTCAGCTGAAGTCCTCATCGGGATTCTGTTGATCCAGCAGACGGACATGTGTGAATGGGAAGTGACCTCGTTTGCCATTACACTCCCCTTCCCACTGACCACTCACATTAATCTTCGTAACCTTTACCAGCTCACCGACCTGCAGGAGGAGAATAAGGACAGCACTTTATTTCCAGTTATGAATGCAAGCTGAAAAACTCCATTCTCTGGTTAGCCATACCCTGCCCATGTGATTGCTCTAGGACTGATATTACAGAAACGGCTATTTGCTGCCTCCCAAGCCCCAGCCACCAGACCGATTACTTATGGTTAATGCAGGCAAGAGGAAGAAGTGATTTTAGCAGTGCAGAGAAAAACAGAGTACAGAAAATAGGAGGAATGCTAGAAAATGACACCTTTTGGAAAGTTCAAGGGTCTCTGGAGCAGCAACCCTACCTAGGATGATCTATATGCCCTGTCTTTGTAGCCACTACTCTTAGCTTCCTGCCTGGTCCACACTGGCCCTCCCCTCTCTGGCATATAGCAGTGCAATTCCCCAGCCCACTCTTACACACACATCCTGGCCTGGTGTTGCTTGTAGAGCAGAAGACAATCAGAGGAAGCATACATCATCTGGTCCCAGAAAACAGAAGTGTTCCCATCACTGTCCTACCAAGGCAAGGCTTCCCCACTTGGTACAGGCGAAGACTCCAAATTCTATCAGCTCCCTGAAAGCCTCAACCTTCTTCAGCTAGTTTTACTTGGCAGGCCACTGCCTGCCAGTCCCCCCCACTACCCACCCCTAAGCAGGTACTGACAGACTTTGCTGCTCTCTCAATGCCACCTGGTACCTGTTCCTTAACAGTAGGAGGATATCGTGTTTCTGCTGTTACAAAAAGTTTTCCTGTTGCAACATCAAATATTTTTGACAATCTAGGATATACCTGTGTCTTAATATGAAACTTAAAAGATAAGGTGTTTGATGAATGGATTCACCCTGTAGCAAAGTATTTAACAATGGTGAGGTACGTTCCCAAATGCCACTAAAGAGCTTTATGACTATCCTTGAATTATCAACATCTGAGTTCTGCACACGCAAGTGGTTTCTAAACATTACTGTTCATTTGGTTTCATTAATAATGATATTTAACTCCCATAAAGTACTATAGTGCTTTATATAAAATCATTTTCTGATAATCATATAATCCTTTAAACAGGAATTCTTTTCATTTTACGTATGACATTCAGAACAACTACATGTTACACCTGAAGTCACAAAGCCAGTGACAGGGCTGAGATTTGAGCCCAGAAGTATCCAGCTCCCAAGCCCATTTATGTTCTTCCACTATATTAAGAACTTTCAAACTATGCTCCCCTAGCCCTGCAGGTTCCTTCCCTACGAAGGCCTATGGGCTGACTACCAGCCAAAGCCAACTCGTTTAGGTCAGGGCCTTCTCTTAAACCAGCCTGATCTCACTCACAGAGGAATTAGGTTACCTACTGACCTACCTACAGTTTCCTTAAGAATTATATGAAAAGCTTAGAGGCCTAAAGTGGTTGCAGGAATAAGATGCTGAGAAAAGGAAGAGAGAAACCATGGATTAGAGAGACAGGGATAAGATACAAGGGTGAGAAAAGGCAGCAGCTTGATGGGTTAATAATGAAGATGAAGGCTGATGGGGAAAGGTGAGGAGAGAGGAAAATGACACTGCGTATCTGTCTTTACAAACAGATCCAGCTCCTACAGGCTCTAGCACCCAGGGTTCTGTTTATTCCCAGCAATCTTCCAATTCAATTCCTGATATCTGAGCAGGCCAACTATGACAAGTAAAAATTTTCAGTCTTTGTAGAGGAAGATCTGAACATCAAATGAGAATTTCTTTGGTGTTAAAAACAGTCTGGAAGATTTCTTCTTATATCCCCAATTCTAGTTCTCAAGACTACCTCGCTTGTTCCCATCTTTTAAAAATTCTTAACAGCATTACAAGAAGTTAGGCTCTATATAAACTCCATAACGTGTGACTATTCCTTAGTGAATTTTCCTCCTTCCTGACCTGTCAGCTACCTTTGACTCCCCATCCTTCTCACACACACACACACACACACACACACAACACATTACTGGAATTAATGCCCCTCCACCACTAGCCCCTTGCTATGTTACAGTAAACTTTACTAAGTGCAATGCTCTTCCCTCTCATTTTTATTATATACTCATGTTATACTCAAGTGCTATTCAGACAGCTAGACCCAGAATAAGTTCCTGACCTTAAGAAAGAAAAAAAAAAAAACACTTAAAGGAATAGGTATGCTCGTGTCAAAAATTTAAACTGCCACTCATGGGACTTCCCTGGTGGTGGTCCAGTAGTCAAGACTCTGCTTCTACTGCAGGGGCACGGGTTCGATCCCTGGTTGGGAAACTAAGATTCCACATATAGGAAAATAAATAAATAAATAAATAACCTTGCCACACATGTTAGATTCTCCTCCAGATGGGCAGTAAGTGGCCAGTTTCTTTTAAGAAGCTGGTCTGATGCCATCCCAGCTATCTGAATCCATCATTTTACTGATATTAAAAACACAACTAAGGGACATGAGGGAACAATCTGGAATGGTGAAAACATTCTATACTTTCGTCTGGGTGGTTGTCACATAGGTATATATGCATATAAATTCACTGATCTACATACTTATATACTTAGGACTGGTACATTCTACCAAATGATTTCATATCTAAATAAAAAGGTGAAAAGAATGTTATGTTTCTCCAGCTTTTCTTTGTTGCTCAGTTGTGTCTGATTCTTTGTGACCCCATAGACAGCAGCATACCAGGCTTCCCTGTCCTTCACTATCTCCCAGAGCTTTTCTAGGTGTTTTGTAAAAGATGGGTCTTCAGGATACAAATTTAAGTCCACCATTCTACTTGACACCAAAACCCAGGTTTAAACACCTCTCTTTAAGACTGTCATTCTAAGAATAAGATTGTTGTTATTCTTAAGCTTTCAAAGTGCTGTCTCAAATCATGTCCCAAAGAGCTCTAAGCAACGGGTAGTTAAAATGTGGACCATCCACCCGCTCCATGGCATCAGGACCACAAAACCACACTAGCTTCTCTACAAGAGAGCAAAGCCTTCTGCTCTGCCCTCAGACCATTCTTCCTGCAGAATTCTAAGTGAGAAATGAGTCAGGGCTCCCATACAGCAAGATGCTAGTAGGGAGAAGAATGAAGTGCAAGATAGGCCTTTGGACAGCATCAGGGTCATCTCTGATATACACTCTCTTGGTTCTAACTACAGAGAAAGACTCAGGAAAAGCAACCATCTTCTGGAACCCAGAATCGTTTTTTTACAGTTGATTAGGTTCTTGGCAGAAAAGTCCAAACATCAAGGGGTGAAAGAAAGGTTGGGTCATGACTCTGAAATGGTTCTGATTTTTAAATGGGTAAAAGAGGAAAGCTGTAAGCATTTAATAAGCTAATTAACCTGGCCAAAGTGGCCTTGAAGCACAAATACTTTGAGGTAGACCTTATTAAAATTAAATACCTATGCATAATACCCTATGGGTTCTTTCTCCTGAAATAGTCAAAGCACATAGGGAGTCCTGGGGTCAAGAACAGACAAGTCCCAAAGGCAAAAACATGACTATCTTTGAGAAAACATGCTATGGAGCCTGAGGCAGAGTGCAGGAGGGGATGGGGCAGTCTAGGAATATGGCACTCCACTAAGCGCAGTTCTTTCTCCAAGTCAGAAATGACACGGTAATTTGTGCTCCTCTCCCTGTTAGGCAACAACACTCTAAAGGAGAGTTCCCTCAGGCAAGACCAGGGAGGATCAGGGGGTGCACACAGGTTTGAAGATTGGTGTACTAATTCAAAGACAAAGAAAGTGAGACTGAGTGCCTGCCCTAGAAATGCTCCAATTTTAAGACACAAAGGAATGTACTTGCAGTAATAACTGTAGTTCTCACATTACCAATTTCAAAATTCACATTACAGATGGAAGAAAAAATTCATCTGCGCACTAATGAAAACGAAAGAACTTCTAAAGGACCTGAAGCACGACAAGGCAGTTAACCTTTCTTTTCATGAGGCAGACTTCACTAACACCTTGTAAAGGAGAGACTGATGATGCTTTCACCACCAAGGTACTATTTTAGTGTTGAGTTAGTTCCTAGTCTCTCAACCCTATACCACACCCTCAGGAGTAAGTCTGCAAGTAAATCATGGCGTCATCTGTAAAGAGGACCGAATGTAGTTACTCTCTTTTCCTCACTCCCAGGGAACTTAATGAACACTCACCTTTACCAGTGAGTTCCAGGCATAATTAGAAAAAATATGAAGTCCAAATGGCATTAATTTTTGGTGTTCCCTAAATAGGAGACGGATAGGGTCAGATACCACTGAGCGACTTCACTTTCACCATGCATTGGAGAAGGAAATGGCAACCCACTCCAGTGTTCTTGCCTGGAGAATCCCAGGGACAGGGGAGCCTAGTGGGCTGCCATCTATGGGGTCGCACAGAGTCGGACACGACTGAAGCGACTTAGCAGCAAACAGGAGACACCAGAAACTGTGTGACCTCCCCTGCTGGCGCAACCCCAGGGACTGCTTTTCTAGTTTCTATCCCTGCTATCTAAGAGGAAAGGCATCAATAGTTGCCAATGCTTCTTTGATCCAGATTTGCTGCATGATTCCTGTGAGCTCAGGGCAGGAAACACATATAACTAACTTTATGTAAATAAAGCCCGGGAAACCAAGTGCAGAGACAGACTACAAGGACCTTGTTTTCAAAGACTTTCAAACACACCAAGAACACATTTCAAGATCTGACTGAAGGAGGGAAAAAGGTAAGAAAACTACAGCAATCTAAGACAGGGCTCGGCAAACTGTGTGGCCCACGAGCCACATCCAGCTTGCTGCCTGTTTCTGTAAATAGCTTCACTCTAACACAGCGAGCTCATCTGCTGTTTTGTCTATGGCTGCTTTCTAGCTACAGTGGCAAACTGACAGAGGCTGCATGGCCTGTGAAATCCTTCACAGGAAAAGTCTGCAGATCCCTGATCTACAGAATAGGTAATATTTAGGGCCCATCTAAAATCTTTAAAATCAGTGAAGACAAGTGAGGCCAATTCAGTCTTAATGATTCACTTGCCTCAGAGACGGACTGAAGTGCACATGGCTCATATTCGTGGATCATTGCAGGTCTTTGAGATTTAACTCGTACGTACATTTCCTGATGTCAAGCAAAAGCACCACACTGAAGACAGGTGTTACCCTGACTGTAGTCCAAGTCCAAAAAGATCTTTCTGTAGCTCAACAACTGATAATAACTGAAACTAAGTTCCCCACCCTCTTGATGAGAGGTACATGGAACAGGTACATTTTAGCTCAATACAAGGAATTTTCTAAGAACTAGTACAGTCAACGAGACCCGAGGTTCCCAGACTGAAGAGTCAGAGGCACTGCCGCCAATTCTGAGGGGTCCCACCAAGTATTCTGTATTTTTGAGGGAAACAGAAATATCTGATGTCTGTTATGCCATGTGAACTACAAACTCAAAACTGTTAACAATTTTGACATCAGATTATACTACATCCCTTTCAAAGATGTCATGTCTTTGCAAAGCTGGGCTTTGGCAGTTGCTATGATAAAAATCAAGTACCTTATGAAAATAAATGTGGAACAGGAAATGAAGGTGGCAATGTTCCACATGATCCCAAGGTTTGAGAAACTTTGCTATTTAATGGGGGGTTAAATAACTATCTTATTAAAATGAAAATATTCATAACTTTCAATTATGTTTATTATTTTTTCAAGTGGGTATGAAGTTATTATACATATAGCCAAGACTTGTCACGCAGTTCTTACACTTCCTAATCTCATTTTTTCTCTCTGGAACAAAGGGGAAATTAAGATCTTCATTTCACTTTTCCATATATAGGTCAAAAGGCCTAAATAACTTAAGGTTTCAGAGCTCTACATGGGGAGATGTAGAGTTAATATAGTCACTGCTGCATATAACCAGGGACTCATGGAACTTTACATCTTCCCTATCTGTGACCAGAAGAACAGGTTCACACCTAAGTCCACCTGAAAGGCTCCTTGGTTACTCAGAAGTCTTATCTATCAAAGGCAAGAGGCCAGGCTGAATCAGAAAATGGAAGTTACATGAATAGTACATTCCAAGATAATATGATTGTTCTGGACAGTCTACAGAGGCATGAAATAAACTTTAACACCTGCAATTTACAAGATAAGATTCACCACTATTCCAGCTCCCGAGGAGCCATGACTCATGAAACCAAAACCAATCAAATTGAAATCTCAGATCAAATCTAAGACCAAAAAAGTAAATGAGTAAATGGTGCCTCTGCACTGTTCTAGTGTTACTTCCAGTGTTTCTCCTTCAAAATACATTTGTTTAAAATCTCTTTATTAGAAGCTCCAGGATGGAACAGATGGTGTCTTCCTGGTTCGGTTACATTCCCCAGAGTTACAGTGAACCGAGGAATACCCCTACTTTGGTTGTTTGCTAGAATTAATCCCTTCTTTCCAACAACCTTCATTCCTACTAGAGAAATCTGATGGGTGGGAAAAGAGGAAGGAGTCATTGACTTATATTCTACTGGAGGACTCTGGTCACAGCAAATATACCATGCAGGAAACATCCATCTGTAAGGGGAGGACAGGTGGATCCTGAACATAAGTACAGAAACCCTTCCTTAAAAACAACCTTAGAGAGACACTGATATATAACACAGTAAAACAAAGTGGCTTTGACGGAAGTAAGAGAGGTGACCCAGAGCGCTGCATCCGCAGCTACCTTCTGGGAAATACTAGGAGTTTGGACCCTTACTATACCTGGGGCTCTGCCCACTTCTAAAATGCAATGATTTCAACATCAATTTCAAGTTAACTGTAAAACTTCTCCGAAATGTGCCTAGCTTGTCTACAGATCTCAATCTATAATGGGTCAACTACAGCAATGAGTTTTTTTCTCATCAGAATGCGAAGGTCAGAAAGTCAGAGCTTCCTAATCTTATCTCCTGGCTTCATCTCCACAGGGACTAGGCATCAGCTCCTATGGAAAACCAGAGATGGGAAAGGAAACTGCCTCCCTGCACAGAGAGTATACATGAGGACACGCTGCCAGTTACACCACACAAAACTGACAGGAGGGCAGTATCACCACCACAAAACAAAAAGTACCACAGATGCAATCTGGGCATGGTTGAAAAGGCCCCACTGTAGATCTGGACTCCTCATCTCTCCAACTAGTTTAAACAACCCATTCAATCCATCCCTTACTTTTTTCAATAAATGAATAGGGGTATCTAAGGTCTTTTCTAGCTTTAGATTTCTGTGATGCTAAACTAACATGATGTTTTCTTAAGTACATGAGGTGTTTTTAAAGTTATTATTTGGGGTATTTGTTCTAACGTGAAAGAGGCTATTGTCATCAGTCAACACATGTGGCTCAAAACTAATACCCAACCAAAAAAGGAAACTTACTGACATCACAAACCACTCTTCTACTTTAGTCTTTATTTCACAAGGTTTAGGTTTCACAGTAGGGGAGCAGCTCGACCATTCTGGAGCACTAAAGCTTCTAATTAAGGCAAGCATCGTTGGGGCAAACAATTCTGGGAAGTCCCTGATGGTCCAGTGGTTAGGACTCGGCATTTTCACTGCCATGGGCCCAGGTTCAATCCCTGGTTAGGGAACTGCTGCTGCTGCTAAGTCACTTCAGTCGTGTCCGACCCTGTGTGACCCCATAGACGGCAGCCCACCAGGCTCTCCTGTCCTTGGGATTCTCAAGGCAAGAACACTGGAGTGGGTTACCATTTCCTTCTCCAATGCATAAAAGTGAAGTCGCTCAGTCGTGTCCGACTCTTAAATCCTACAAACTGCTCAGTGAGGTCAAAACCAAACCAAACCAAACCAATTCTCTTTAAGAAAGGAATTGCAAGTGGAAGCAAAATTAATGTGGTAACTATTCTCTCCTGGGTATTAGCTAGCTATTTCCACACTCCAGCCCAGTGCTAACAGGGCCTGCAATAAATGTCGAGTCACAGCTGTCATGGGCACAGCACCATCTTGGCTGTTGCCATCATATGAACTTAAATGAAAACATGAAGCTAGAAACTTGTTTTCCTTATCCTCCAAATTCTAAGTGGGAAAAAGTAGTGTAACCTAGACAACATATAATTCCTTTCTCATCAAAAGCAGGACACAATACTTTTCAGTCACAACATGATCTCAAAATATACACATTTTAAAAGCACACATTTTTTTTCAGTCAAACCTGTAGACCTAACCCTCCTTTGCACCCACTCTTCAGAATGCAAAAGAAAAACTTTAAATCCAGTAATATCAGACTATTTCAAATAAATTTCAGCTCACTGTACAGCCTTTTACTTAGGCAACTCCCACTCCTCAGTGTATAAGCATGATCCAAAGGATTTTAGAGATTTCCATTTACAAAAATATATTAATACTTTAGCCCCTTCTCTGCTAACCTGCCCCCCCACCTGAGTAACTTCAGCCTATGTTCATGAAATTTAGCTACTTGCTTAAAGTGATCATATCTGAAAGGCTCTGAAAGACAGGAAAGCATGCCACTTCTACACTAGCTTTTATGCTGAACCACTACCTCTGCATAACTCAGAAAGGGAGGGAGGGAAGGAGGGAAGAAGAAAGAGAAGAGGTAAGAGACAAAGCTGTGAGTGCTAAGGATAAGAATAAATACAATGCAATGGTTGGCCAGAGGAGATGGGCTACCAAGGATAACTATTCACCAGTAAAAGGTAAAAATTTATTCCTCAGGAGGAACTGGTTTCTTGAGTATAAAATGCATCAAACAACAAAGACCAAGTAAACCTGCTGCTTCTTGGAATTAATACTTTTGGGTATCTATCTCATTATACCTTTACAAGTAATCAATGGTAAGAAACCCCAAGCCCCCTACAGTAAAAACACATTTCTGTAAGAAAATTCATTTAAGTATTTTGATAGAGACCACTTATACTCAAATTTGTGGAGCCCACTTATTTCAGATAATGATAAACAGAAAGAAACAGATTAGAATGTAGATGAAAAAAAATATTTTAGGTTAATTCCTGTGAATTCAGGTGGTGTTATTAAAGAAGTCAAAGTATGGTTTAGTAAATCAATCAGAACATTCAGTTATACAGTTTTAAGCTTACTCATTCCAAAATAGGTTTTCTATAAAAAAGAGAAAACCCCACATTAAGTGCCAAGATCAGTACTTAATGGTAAAAGTACCATTCAACATCTATAACAATGTTACAACGCTGCTGCTTGTATTCAGCATTCCTACAAAGCTCTAAGAGGTCTGAAAGGGAGACCCTGTAGCAGATCTCTTCTTTCTACATTTTGCACATTATGTACCTCCAAAGCCAAGGCTGTCTTGTCGTAGGCATTAGGGACTCGCTTCTGGATTACCCTGGCATAAATGGGCCCATTCTGGAGGTTAGGGAGCGGAGTGTTGACGCTGGGTTGGGCATAGGGCCCAGGCTCCGGCCCACCCAGTGGCTGTGGGTGGGAACCCTCCTGGTTACCTCCAATCAGAGCCGATACTGAGGCGGAGGCAGGTCTATACTTCTCCACGTAAGGGACTGGAATCATCCCTCTCTTGCCTTCGCTGTCCTCCGCATTCCACCACTGCTCTTCAGGCTTATCCCGGATTCTCAGGATGTCTCCTTTCTTAAAGGGAAGATCTTCTTCATCATTCCCATTAAAGTCAAAGAGGGCTCGTACATACTCTGCCTCTTCCTGCCTGAGAATCACTCCACTACCCTGCCTGGATCTGGAAACTGGTTCTATCAACGTTGTAGTGTCCAAATAGTGTATTTTGTAGAATTCCAGTAAAGCAGGCAATGAATCAAATTCTTGATCTCCTATTCGGAGTCTGGAGGGACTCACCCCTAAAAAAAAAACAGAGCAGGGTATTATTGAAAGATATACTGGAGATGAAATGCAGATTTTAAGCATCTCCCCGCACATATTTACTCAATATTTAACCAAAAAGAAAGAGAAGGAAAAAAATAATCTAAATAACCCCTTCTCCTAACAGTAAACTAAAATCATACTTTGTAGCTCAAACGTTCCCTGGGAATAAAGTAAGCGATCACCACCTGCAGCAGAGAAGAGACAGAGGCTGTGATAGAGCGACCACGGCTGTCAGGACAAGCTCACGTATTGGACCAAAGACAGAGCACCACGGAGACTTCTTGTTCATTCTACCAAAACGTTCTGTGGCTATTCGATTTACAGAGTACAAGGGTTCAAGGCTGTGTTAGTCTTCTTTTTCTTTTCAACCTCAGGAAATGTAGCAAGCTCTCCGTTTTCACAGGTCCCAGCAGCTATCCCAACAAAAGGCGGGATATTTTATTCTCAATTTTTCACTACTGCAAACAATGCTCTTACGAGTGCTT
The DNA here is from genome assembly GCF_000754665.1 of Bison bison bison. Taxonomy (NCBI): domain Eukaryota; kingdom Metazoa; phylum Chordata; class Mammalia; order Artiodactyla; family Bovidae; genus Bison; species Bison bison. Next base: position 1,445,739 of record NW_011495033.1, on the reverse strand, counting down.
TTATTAATGAACATTTTTTATTACCTCCTTAGGATAAACTTCTTAAAATGCAACTGCTGGATCAAAGGGTAAGAACACTAAGGTTTATGTTGCCTGTCATCCAAAAAGTTTTGATTTTACACTCGCACCAGTGGATTATGAGTTCCCATTTCCCCCATGTCCTTGCCAGAACAGCAAGGATGTCTCTTCTTAAATATCATCTTTGATTGTTTGATGTTTTTCACATTTATTGAATATCTGTACTTCTTTTGTGAAAATTACTTGTTCGAGTTCTTTGTTAAAGAGAGGGCCTAAACTACCCTCACCACTCCTATTAAAACCAGTCAGTCAAAACAAAAACCTAACCAATCCATCTAAAAACCCTTTGCTGTTAATGCTGTGAAACAGGAACACTGCAGTAGCCCAGCTGTCTAAATTGCTTCGCCACTCTAAAAAAATGAGACCAAATTATTTTGTTCCGTGTTAGAAAACACTCTGTCCAGATAGACGAGAAAAAGTACATTTAAAATTCTCTCCTGGGGAGAGGTGAAGTGATAAACTTTGGAGGTTAACCAGAAGTCCTCAGTATAGAACGTATATTGATGAGTGACTTCTCTTTGCACCCATATGAAACAAAGGCCGAGCCTCAATTTAGAGGACAGATGCACATTTCTTACATTGCAAAAGTCCATCTGTGGAATTCATGGCTATAAACTAAAACAAGTTAATAGCCCACAGCCAGTAATGCTGGCTGTCTCTCTGACTCAAGATGTTGAAATACATGCTCATACCCAGGATTGTCCATCTATGGCAAACACTCCTCAGACACTAGCAGAATGCAACCCCAATAGTTCCAAGTACAGAGCTGGTGACTGGAGAGATGATTTTGGTTATGACCATACCAGAGCACAGTGGTGCTATATGCTGGAGTTTCTCTTCTCTAAACTTGATCACTGATGGGTAATTATTCCTATTCCAGCCTGGTAAACAAGGAAGACGCATGGCTACCTCATCCATCACCTCTAGGCTACAGTGATCCTTCAGGCCTGTGGAACTATGTGAAAGACAGAGTCAGTGTGAGCTCCAAGAAAATCTACTTTGTACTGCCTGGTCAAGAAAGCCTAAAGGGCAGAGTGGTAGGGAGAACCTTCATACCAGCAGAGAACCTAGCTTAGAAAGTTGTCCTGGTGACACCTAGGAAGAAAAGTTCCCTTCTTAGAATTCACCCAACAATACGCCAAGGTACAACTGCCAATATGGCTGTCACTAGTCACCCTTTAGGGACCGTGTCATTAAGTGTTAGACAATGAACATGACTCTCAAGTGAGGAAAATCTGTCCCCAGGTTTGACAAACTCACAGCATAGCTGGGCATACAAAGGCAAACACAGTGTGGCTGGTGAGCAAGGGGCATAGCAGCATGTTTCAGGAAGACATTCTTTTTCTCCCCTGGCATTCACTTCCAATTGGGGATGTACTCTTACAAAAATCAGCGGCAACAACAAGCTACGTTTTAAGATAGAACAAAATTACGATAAAAGAATAGCTCTTTCCATTCCTGAATGGTTCTTTCTTTCCTTCTTTCATTTTGCCCCATTGGGAAGCTTGCGAGATCTCAGTTCTCTGACAAGGAACTGAACCAAGATCCCAGCAGCGAAAGCCTGGAGTCCTAACCACTGAACCACCAGAGAACTCCCTCTTTTCCTATCCTAATGACATTATAATTATTCCATAGAGGAATACCTGTTTTTGTGTACTGCGGCAGCAGTTACATGTTATATATATATATATTTTGGCAATCAAGCTTCAGGAGAGGAGGGAGAACAAAATATACATACATAAGTTCCAGATAAGCCCAAACCTCACCACAGCCATGTGCTCCGGCTCCTTTTCCCTAGTTCATCTCTTTCCAACCACAAACAGCTAAAGCCAGGAAATAGAAGGGCGGGAAAGGAAGGAGACACAGTCAGTCAGTCTAGAGAACAGAACCAACAGCAGAGTTCTCATAGCTTGGACTTGGAAAACCTCACTGACTTGTTCTCCATCAAACCTGTGCTGGATTCTAAATGTGCAGTTATGAACATAGTCAGAAATCAAAATCAATGCAGTCTGAGCTATCTTTTAACCAAAAGAGTTGTACATGCTCAACTCATCACTTCCAAGCATGTCAGCCCTCAGGTTACAACAGTTTTTACAATACCATTCCCTGAGGGTTTTATGAAGAACACCCGAGAGCTCTGTGGGCTAAACAGGCCAAGTCACTTCTCCCACAGTGGCTCCATTATCAGTCTCTTAATCTCACACTTCTTCTCCTTTCTTCTCTCCTAAATTCTCATTCCCTCTCTTCTTTCTCCACTGCCTATGGTATTTATAAAGGTTCCTTGAACGCTCTTACCATCTGTCCACTACAAAGAACTAACAAGGCCACTGACTTCATTTGAGAAAGTATCCTGAAGAAGTTCTAAAAATGGTGGCTATCAGCATGTGACTTTGCAGATTCAGACTTACAAAGTTTGAAGAATTCAGGCTGTGGTATTTCTAGCTATCTGAATTGTTATTTAACTTTTCACAGGGATCTATACTAATAATAATAAAATTTCTAGAAGTAGCTGGTATATTATAGATGCCCAATAAAAGGCAAATGAGCTTAATATATATCCCCCAAACCTCTGAACACCTCTGTAAATTTTCAATTCTTCCCAAAGAAGATTCCACAGAATCTCAAGATGCTTCTCAAAAAGTGCTGTGGTCAGACTGGTTTGAAAAACCCACTATCCAATACCTGCCTGTCTAGAGTCACAATTTCACATGAACATAGGGAAGGCTTAGAGAATCCAGCGATAAACGCACTTTCTT
>NW_011495033.1:1439038-1442805 GCF_000754665.1 Bison bison bison | reverse complement strand
AAAATCTTTAAGTAACTCACTAAAGAACTCCTCATAGAACCACTGAATATCTTTAACTCATTAAAGAGTGAATCATGAGGACCAGGTTTGAGAACTACAAGGATGAGCCAAACAAATGAAATAAATGCTGGATGTTCAAAAAGCCAGCAGTGGTTAAGAGGCAATCCCCTAGGATCTCCAGAAGTAGCCTGGCCCAGCACCACCTTGAAGAGGCAGCACAATCATCACCCTAGCATCTGCCCCCACCCCCAAAATGAGACAAGCTTTTATGTTCCCCTCACCCACTAGGGCCAACAGGTAGGAGGTTCTGGGCTGAGCGGGTAATGGAAGCCATCATCTTATTTCCACACACTGGATCCAAAGTTCCTTCATACTTCTTGATGCACCCCCACCCAGCACTTACTCCTTCAGACATGCTGTGAGCCTCTCAAAGCTGAGAATTGTTTTCCATTTTGCTTCAATTTTTCCCTCTCCACCACATCTGTTAATATACCTAATGCTAGTTCCATTCCTAAGCATTTAATATTTAAACTCATTTAACCCTTGAAATAACCCTGTCAGCACTATTTCCCCTCTTTCACTGATGAGGAAACTGAGGCAGAGAGAAGTTAAAGAACTTGCCTAAAGTTATATGAGCAGTAAGCAGAAGGTAAGGAAGGTTCAAACCCAGACTTCAGAACACAAGCTTTTAACTATTCTCCCAACTCATATTTACTGTTTTATTGACTGTTTATTGGACAAGGTCTAGTAAAACCTCATGTTCAAGAGGTAAAAACTAATGGATCAATCAACGATTGCAAAGTCTTCCCAAGAGGTACACCTGACAGAGTGTGACCGGTAGACTTGACCAAGCCCTGCCCTATGGCCCTGGGGCACAGTCAGGGGACTTCCAGGCAATGGCAGCACTGGCAGCCTGTGGGAGCTAAACACAAGTTAAAAACAAGCTAACCAGAAAAGGCTGAGAATATCTGGTCTATTTTGTTCATATACCTCTAAAATGTATATCTAAGCCATTCCGTACAAATTCATCCTATGCATTATGTCCACAAAATACATTATATAATCCTAAACAAAAAGCTCATTTCCCATATTTAATCTGCCAAATAAGGTTATTAAAAACCTCTTCATCACTGACTTTAGATAGCAGATGCATACTGCCTGAGCGCTAAAGCCAGCTTCTTGTCATCCTTTCCTTTGGTCTTTACTTAGGCCATGCCACGCGGCATGCAGGATCTTAGTTCCCCAACCAGGGATCAAACCCATGCCCCCACAGTGGAAGCCTGGAGTCTTAACCACTGGACAGCCAGGGAAGTCCCTCCTTTCAGAGAAAAAAGTGTTGAGGCTTCACACTGCACTGCTGGGATCTCAAAAGTAAACTGGCTTTGACAGAAAGCAGTGCAGTGTAACAGTGTCAGCTCTCAGGCCACAATTCCTAGGTTCAATTCTGGCTCAGTCACTTACAAGCTGTGTGACTTTGGGGCACTTTACTGTATCTCTGTCAGTTTCCTCATCTATAAAATGGAAATAGTTTAATAAGTGGAGATCATAGTACTTTCCTCACTGGACTGTTATAGACAGTAAATGAGACAAGGCATATAACGTACTCAGCAAAGTGCCTGGCACAGAATAACCAGTCAATAAATGTCAGCTATTAATATTGTATATGCCTCTCTAAAATTGAAGAAATTCTTCTGTGTGGTTTCAAAAGAAAAGAGCTTGATGGGGGGAGGGGGAGAACAAAGATTAAGTAATCTTTATAAAGACAGCAACTAAATAAATTGTCCTACGCAGAAAATAGGGTACATGGCAGAAACAAAAAGGACCACAATGCCCGTGAACCTTCCACACCCCAGCCACAAACTCTGGCAATCCTCACCTTCTCTCCTGGGCCAAAGATCTGAATTCATATCTGTTATGAAAAGGTGGAGCTCAACATTAAGCTAACAGCTGAGATTAAAGTTATTAACACCAAGACGTGGGGAAAGCTCAAACAAAGCTGTGTGTTAGTCACTGAGTTGTGTCCAACTCTTCGCGACTCCATGGATTATAGCCTGCCAGGCTCCTCAGTCCATGGGATTCTCCAGGCAAGAATACTGGACTGGGTTGCCATTTCCTTCTCCTGGGGATCTTCCCCACCCAGGGATTGAACCTGGGTTCTCCTGCACTGCAGGCAGATTCTTTACCATCTGAGCCACCAGGGAAGCCCCTGCTGCTATTTCCAAATTTTGCAACCAACAAAACACACAAAAGGTTGAGAACTTGAGTTTCAGTGACTGTTTGCCATCACGTCACTGCACAGTAATGCAAAACCCCAGACATCATGAAGGTGGTAAAAAGTAGAACATATTTGGTTTAGAGCAAACACACATTCCCACCTCATGTTATAATGCTATTAAACCAAACAGACTGAGAAAGACCTAGAATAATTTGTAAGCTTTACGATCCCTATGCTTTTTTTTTTAATCGGTATGTGTTAACAAGAGATTATCCCATTTCATTTCTGGTCAGAGAGAATAAACCTAAATTAGGACTCTCCTAAAAAAGTAAGTCTGCAAAGGCTGGTTCAGGAGTCTCCTAATTCAGGTGAGACTGGCCTGAATCTAGTCTCACGTGGTCAGGATTAAACTGCTTCCACCTGGAACAGCGAGGTGGCACTAAGACTCTGCGTACTGTTACACAGATAACAATAACCTCAGAATTACTCTGTATACCACAAATCTCAAGTACCAAGTGCACAAATCCCAAGTACCAAGTGCACAAATCCCTTTAACAACTCCAGTGGCCTGGGTGAGTGTCATGTCTCAACCTTTAGCAAGGAAGATCCAGTGCAGATCATTTAAACTCTCAAGAGAGTCACTTCAGTGGGATCTGTTTTCAACATCTAGGAAGACTCAAGCCACAGCCCTCAACTTACTGAACAAGGAGAGGCCCTGGAGGACAAGACTGATAACGTTCAAGTCCAGGGAAAAATGAACTTCCATTCACTTTCAGGGGAGGGATTGTTTCCACTGGCTTATTTCTGAATTATTTCCTGAAATTAAAAAAAAAAAATCTTTCCTCCACTGATTGCTTTGAAAACTATAACCCCCTCATTTCGGAGAACAGTCTCTGGACGCTAAGATCTCTTGGACACAGTCAGCCGGGTATCAGCTTATTCAGGGCTGGTCACAGAGGCTTTTCTTCTATAACCAAGGCACTTAGCTCACCACCTTCATTCTCCGCGGGGGAAGAGGAAGGTAAAAGTATTTTGGAAAAATGCCCAAGAAAGGAAAAAGCTGACCGATTTCCTGAGGGTGTCTCCATCCCTCTCGGCCAGTATGTGGTGACTTCCTACCAAAGGCCACCAGGGGAGTATAGCCAAACCCGGCTCTCCGACACTGCAGGAAATGTTTCAAGCCTAAAAACCCACTTGTAGGATTATCGGATTCATTCCCGGCACCGCTGCCAAGTGATGCCCCCGCAGTGCCAACATCATTCTCAGCTCTTTGTCCCCACGTTGCCCGGCTCTGCTCGGGCGCTAGCCCCACCCTGGGGCCGAGGCAGTTCCCCTTCCCCTGGGCTGTCCTCCCAAGTCACACCCAGAGGCCTGGGTCAGCGGCTCCTCCTCCCCCACACACTCGCGCTGGTCCGTGGGAGCGAGCCCCGGCAGAAGCTGCGCCCCGGCCACGCTCACTCCAGCCCTGTGCCCACGTCCCTCGTGGGGGTGAGCTCTCGAGGAGCAGCCAGGCTGGGGAGTTCCGCGGCCCTCACCCCCGCCCGGGGCCTCC
>NW_011495033.1:1426558-1438559 GCF_000754665.1 Bison bison bison | reverse complement strand
GTGATCCTGGCCCCCGGGAGGATGCGGGGAAGGGGCCCACCGCCCGCCATTGGGAGAAGGGCAAGCGACAGATCGTGAGAGCACTGCGCATGCGGCCTCTTGGGCGTCGCCGCCTGGCTGGGACTGGGACTGCAGAGGGTGACGGGGCGTCCAGGACCGAGGGGCGGGGCTTCAGCTACCAGTCGGCTGTTGGCGACGCGGTTCTTTGCTCCTCCAGGTTTCAAGTTACTGGAAGGCCCAGGCTTCTAGGCAGCGACTAGGGTACAGAATTAGAGCAGAAAAGGTGATGTGGCCCCAGGGGCTGTGTTTCCTGAGACTGTCTTTTTCCGATGGTTCCTCCAGCTTCTCCCCATGCCTGCTGAAGTTCTTATTTTCATTGATTCATTCTGCAAACAGTTGACACCACATTTGCCCTGAGGGTGCAAAGGTCATCAAGGGTGAGCCCTTCCCTCACCGAATTCTCAGACCAGTGGGAGAAACCAGGAAACAGTCTATGAGGAAGGTGTGCCAAGTGATACGATGGGGAAGGGGCAAGGGGCTCTAGGAACACATAGCAGAGCCCCCTAATCCATTCTGTAGGGGAATCCAGGAGGGCTTCCCAGAGGAGGTGACTTGCACTGAATATTGAATGGCAGTCAGGGAAGAGCATTCAAGACAAAGGGAACAGAGGGTGCCAAGCCAGGTGGAAGTATGGAGTTCTCTCTGTCTAGGCTCTTAAGACACCTGCCCAGATTCTCTAAACTCTTAATTGTGGCCATGGGTATCCTCTGCTCTTCCTGCTGTCAGGACCATTTCCACCTCTACATCCCGTATCTATTTTTGTATTCTGTGACAGCCTGCTCACTGCTTTCTATAGTCTTGCTGTCCCTAATTGTATAGCACACATCTGCCAGTTTGCACTTTCTCAATTATAGCTCTGAGTCAGCTGCGATTCTGTATAAAACTTTTAACAACCTCCAGGTGTTAGAACTCCCCGTTTACCTCGCAGCATACAACCAAGCCAGCATCTCATCTTCACCACTTCTACATGAACCTTGTGTTTCTTCTCTCTGGAATGCCCCTCCACTCCTTTGGGGATCTCAGTGTCAAAAGTGTCCCCTTTCCTGACCATCACATCACTCCCTCTCTGTATGTACAGCCCTATTTCTTTATTATCTCTATTATGGTTCTTAACCACTGTACTGTAATCTTTCATTTACAAGTCTGTATGCCATGGTAGATCTCAAAGGCCAGGCATCTACTGTAGGAGGCACTCCATAATCATTTCGTAATAACAGCTAACATTTATTCAGGAAATACTACCTGCCAGGCATAGTGCTAACGGCCCTTAGATGGATCACTTCATTTAATCCTCTCAACAACCTTATGGATTGGTCCCATTTAACCAATGAAGCTCAGAAGGGTTAGGTGACTTGTCCAGAGATACATAGCTGCTGTTGGGATCTGGGATTCAAATCCTGGAAGGAGACGAGAGCTATGATCACTCTGCTGTGTCCTCAGACTTCTGAGGATAGGAAAGGCAGGAGATGGGTGGGGAGAGTAGAGGAAGGATGGCAGAAATAAACATTTTTAAAAAATCAGTCAGCCCTGGGTTTCATGGTTTTCTATGAATAACACACCTCTTTCAGACCCATTTCACATGCCCCGGGCCTGCTCTGGGAAGGGGTGGGGAGCAAGGGCATCTTCTCTGCTGTGGGTGACTCATCACGACCCTGGCTTAGTCACAGCATGTCACCACAAGCCAACAGAAGAAGCCAGGCCAGGGTAAAGTCTGGTCCTTTGGGGAAAAGAAGTGCCTGCTTTTCATTTCCCCAGGACGACTGGCCTTTGGGGCAGGAACTGACCATGGACTGCCATGGGGGTCTGAAGCAGTGCCTCTAAGCCCCCTTTGTAGGACACATGGACATGACAGAACAAAATACCTTAAGAGAAAAAGAAAGAAGGAAAGAAAGGAGAAGAAAAATAAAGAGGGAGGCAGGAGAGAACAAATCATAACTAAGCTGAAAAACAGGCAAGGAGATTGGTAAGGAGGGGATGAAAAAATGAAAGTGTTAGTCGCTCTTCGGGACCACATGGATTGTAGCCTGCCAGGCTTCTCTGTCCATGGAATTCTCCAGGCAAGAATACTGGAGTGGATAGCCATTTCCTTCTCCAGGGGAACTTCCCGACCCAGTAAACGAACACGGGTCTCCTGCACTGCAGGCAGATTCTTTACCGACTGAGACACCAGGAAAGGAGGGGGTACCTAGCACCAGGCAGCCATTAAGTGTATTCTGCCTCGGAGTACAGAGAACCTACAAAGTCAGAGGCCAATGAGGTGGGAACGGGAGTGGCCTTGGGACAAAAAAAGGGCAAGTGCTACTGCCCCTCCCTCCTTTCTCTTCTCCTTCTCCCCCTCCTCTCCCCTTCATACAGAAAGATTTACAGCTAAGGTGGTGGCTTTTGCCCCTTGATAAGTCTGAGATCTGCCCTACAAAGAATGTAAAGAATGTGACCTTCTTGTGCAAGAAGATGCTCCTGGAGTTGCCTGAAGGAGAAGCAGAGATGAAAGGGGAAAAGAAAGAGAAGACTTCCCTAGTTCAAGAGAAAGCCACATCAAAGTCGTCCACTCCCTCCCCTCTAACCAAAGAAAGGCGTTCCTGGGAAATCCCTGGCTATCCAGTGGTTTGGACTCTGTATTTTCACTGCGGAGAAAGGCACTGTTTTAGCAAAGGACCAGGAGCAGGGGTTGGAGGACCTATTTGCCTGCCTGTGTCTCCTAAAGTCATGAGAGTTGCCTCATACGGCTGTGCAAGTTGTGCCCTGCACGACTCCAGGGTACTATATAAATGAAACCCTCCGGAGTTGGGTTACTCACACTCATTTTTCCTTAAAAAAAAAAAAAAAATTCCTGTGATGATGACAAAAATTGCTATATACAGAGAAAATGAAAGTATCACCTTGAAAAATGTGTATGAGAGAAAGGGAGAAACAAAATTTGGTGTATGTATAGGCACCATTTGTACTGGTGGGAAAATACATTTCTGCCTAGTTCTCATCTATGGATGGAGACAAGAAGAGAGAAAGGAGACAGAAAAACTCCCAAGTCTCTGCTGGAATTTTTGGATTATGAAGAAGAGAGATTCCCCACCCCTCACCCCCCACCAGTGGGTAGCCCTTAGTTTTGCAAAGACAAGGATCTGTTTTAAGCTATGCAAAGGTAGGATCTAGAGGCAGCTCTGGGGAGAGAAGTCAAGGGATTGCAAGGCAGGGGGAAGAGAGGAGAGCATGCTGGGAACCAAGGCAGGAGGTGGGACCTTCCTTTTGTTGTTTGGTCACTTAGTCGTGTCCCTCTCGTTGCAACCCCATGGACTACAGCATGCCAGGCTACCCTATCCTTCACCATCTCCTGGAGTTTGCTCATATTCATGTCCATTGAGTCAGTGATGCCATCCAACCATCTTGTACTCTCTTGTGCCTTCTCCTCCCTTCAATCTTTCCCAGCATCAGGGTCTTTTCCAATGAGTCAGCTCTTCACATCAGGTGGCCAAAGGATTGGAGTTTCAGCTTCAGCATCAGTCCTTCCAATGAATATTCAGGATTGATTTCCTTTAGGATTGACTGGTTTGATCTCCTTGCAGACCAAGGGACTCTCAAGGGTCTTCTCCAGCACCACAGTTAGGACCTTTCTAGAAAGGTCAGTGAGATGTTCCCTGGGGCGAAGACATGCTTCGGGGCTTTTGAGACTCATTCATCTGCTTTGCTTCAATGTAAGTCCCTCTGATTGTCCCATCCTTTAGAAGAGCTGCTCACACAGATACCTCTGCAGGGAGAAATCAAGGTGTCTGGAGTTCCCTGGCGGGCCAGTGGTTAGAGCTCTGTGCCTCCAGTGCACAGGAACTAGGATCCTGCATGCTATGTGGCATGGCCAAAAAAAAAGAGAGGGAGAGGGTGCCATCTTCCTTGTCTCCATCTTCATGGAGCTGAGAAAAATCGAGAACGTACAAAGGAGGTGAAATGCAAGTGTGCCTGTCTTCTCTTCTGCTCTTTTCCTCCTTCCCACTCCTTTCTGGCCCCACTAACCTTTCTCTTCCCCTTTGCTTTGACTTGCTGTTCCCTCTACCCAGATTTACATGGTCATTCCCTCAGAGATCTCCTTCCTCCGTCTCTGCTCCCACGTTGCTTCATCAAGGAGACCTTTCGACACTGCAGACTGCCTACCCCACTTTCCCCCTCCCCCTTCTCTGCTTTGTTTTCCTTGTACTCACCTCCTTCTAATTTTACAGATTTGTTTCATGCATTGTCCTCTCTTCCCTAATATGTGTAAGCTCCATAGGAGCAAGAATTTTGGTCTTTTTGCTCCTGTTGTATCTCAAGCGCCTGGCAGAATGCCTGGTACGTAGGCCTTACATGAATGTTAGTTGAATGACGAAATGACTGAAAGGAGAGTCCAGCGGAGGCACTTGTTCAGAGTCAGATTTAGCTTCCTGTAATTGGCAGGTGTCTCCTGGCAAGCACTGCCCTTCCAGCAGGAGGTGAGCTGGGGGTGCACAATGTTTTTGGTTACCTCTCAAAAGGATAGGTCTGCGGCTGCATCTGGACTGGGTCGGTGACATCACTCTCCCATGTGCTTCCGCTTGCTAGAGGAAGGCATGTGGTTACAGTTGTAAAGCTGGTAATTGCACCTATCCGATTGCTTATCTTATCTGTTCCCTCCTTGGTGTCAGCTTCTCAGGGCGCGGTTCCTACTGACAAGAATGGACAAATGATTGTGGTGCTTTCATTTTTCTGTAACTTATTTGTGGGGTGGCGTCTCAAATCTAGGTGTGGTCACAGGATGGTGTGAACCCTGAGACAAAATTAGTTCAGTTAGGTTCAGTCCTTCAGTTGTGTCCAACTCTTTGCTACCCCATGAACTGCAGCATGCCAGGCTTCCCTGTCCATCACCAACTCCTGGAGCTTGCTCAAACTCTTGTCCATTGAGTTGATGATGCCATCCAACCATCTCATCTTCTGTTGTCCCCTTCTCCTCCTGCCTTCAATCTTTCCCAGCATCAGGGTCTTTTCAAATGAGTCAGTTCTTCGCATCAGGTGGCCAAAGTATTGAACTTTCAGCTTCAACATCAGTCCTTCCAATGAATATTCAGTACTGAATATTCCTTTAGGACTGACTGGTTTGATCTCCTTGCAGTCCAAGGGACTCTCAAGAGTCTTCTCCAGCACCACAGTTCAAAAGCATCAGTTCTTTGGCGCTCAACTTTCTTTATAGTCCAACTCTCACGTCCACACATGACTACTGAAAAAAACATAGCTTTGACTAGATGGACCTTTGTTGGCAAAGTAATGTCTCTGCTTTTTAATATGCTATCTAGGTTGGTCATAGTTTTTCTTCCAAGGAGCAAGCGTCTTTTGACTTCATGGCTAAAGTCACCATCTGCAGTGATTTTGGAGCCCAAAAATATAAAGTCTCTCACTGTTTCCATTGTTTCTCCCATCTATTTGCCATGGAATGATGGGACCAGATGCCATGATCTTAGTTTTTTATTTTTATTCCCAAATTTCAGCCATTTATTTTTGTTTCATCTTTTAATTCCTATGGGGTTCATCAACTCTTTATCAGTAATGTTCTAACTGACAAAGACCAATTTACATTAACTATAGTTATATACAACATATATAGTTATATACAACATGTCAAGGGAGTACACAGGAAAATCAGAACACAAGACTTCATCAGCTAAACAGAGTTCAAGTTTGCTCTTATGAAGACATACAAGAAAACAAATACACTGAAGCATAAACAAAAAAAAAAATCAGAGTCACACATTCCAGAAGGAAAGATACAATAAAGATCTTAATTTACAATATGTATAATTACATAATTTATTAAAATTAACACAATTCATGTACATAATATTAACATGGTAGTCATTAAGTTTGTTAAGCACTTCAACTACTGAAATGTTAAAACACAATGAAAACTACATTAACCAACTTCTCCATCAAGGGATCTAAGCTAGCTCACTAGTTCAAGCTGAACATTCACTTTCCAAAGTACTTCAGGCATGCAAAAAACAGGGCTAACAGGTTTAATCTGTTCTTCTCCCAAAAGTGACAATCCAACAATTCCAGACAGAGTATGAAAAGGATCTACCATATCTCCTGGCCTATCTGCAAATCCTCCTGTTTCCTCATCTTGACATGCGAGGATGAAACTGCAGAGTTTTTCTCTATCAACCCTATGAAGCCTTTCAGTTATCTTTAGAAAAGCCAACACCCACCATGAATAACATACGTCTGGTTACTTCTCTGGTCTTACATTGAGTCTGCCTGATGGAAGCTGTTGTTCACAAAATCACCAACCGTGTAAATCAGAATTTACTTGGTGCAACTGACTAGTAATAGACAAGAATCCTGCCCAGCACGGGATTCAGAACCTGGCCTGCAACCAAATCCACCATCAAAGTTCACACATGATAAAACAAATTCGATTGCCTTTTCCACATTAATAGCATCCAACTTCCCCAATAGAGCCAAAATTGCCATCGCACAAAAAGAGAATCTTGTATCAGTTTTCCCCCAAGTGTCTCCAGCAAAAGAACCATCTTTCTGTAGACTCTGAACATATTCCACAACTTTATTTATGTCAGTAACATGAATACTATCAATGGCACCCCACTCCAGTACTCTTGCCTGGAAAATCCCATGGATTGGAGGAGCCTGGTGGGCTGCAGTCCATGGGGTCGCGAAGGGTCGGACACGACTGAGCAACTTCCCTTTCACTTTTCACTTTCATGCATTGGAGAAGGAAATGGCAACCCACTCCAGTGTTCTTGCCTGGAGAATCCCAGGGACGGGGGAGCCTAGTGGGCTGCCGTCTATGGGGTCGCAGAGTCGGACACGACTGAAGCAACTTAGCAGCAGCAGCAGCAGAGAGTAAGTATTTGAACAGCACTAAGAGTGTACAAAAGGTGAGGATCATGTCCAATACTAGCACTTATTCCACCACACTCGTGTTGACAAGACTTAATAAATGTCAGAATTTCTTCTCTATTCATGCAATGTAGTTGTCTGATGAGATCCATTACGGTCAGACCCCAATAGATGCCACTCATTCTCAAATACTCAGACATGCAATATTCATAATCATCTTTCTTTGAGCCATAGGATACAGTATAATTTCCCTCCTTCTCCAGTAACAGGGTGTCAGGTGCATCTGACTTAATAATAACATCCTACTGCCGTGTACCCCTATCCACTCTCCTACTGATGTATCTAGACAGCAATACAAAACACGTCCACACTCACCATAACCCTGATCTTGTTTTTTTTAATGTTGAGTTTTAAGCTAGCTTTTTCACTCTCCTCTTTCACTTTCATTAAGAGGCTCTTTAGTTCTTCTTCACTTTCTGCCAGAAGGGTGGTGTCATCTGCGTATCTGAGGTTATTGATATTTCTCCTGGCAATCTTGATTCCAGCTTGTGCTTCATCCAGCCCAGCATTTTGCATGATGTGCAAGATAGTCATATGTTATGTGATATCTTGTTCTTTGGGGACTTCTGTCCCAGGTGATGAATCTAAACCCCTCAGTAGGTACTCTGACTCCTAATTAAACCTTTCATGACCTTTAAACCCTGCATGTGCCATTGCCATTCCTCCTACCTACAAGGCGCCTCCCTTTGGGGAAAACGGCCTGCGGAGGAGCTCAGTAATTGCAGCTTTTAACACTTACTCCCTTTCTTCTGGAGGCAGCATCTGATTTTCAGGGAAATCATCTCTCCCTAGTCTCTATCCTTGAGGTCAGGTGTGGTTCGTGCTTCTGTCTTGAGGGGGAGCAGGCATGTGACCCAGGTCCAGTAGGCATGTATCAGAATGAGCTCCGCTCCCAAACTACACCCGTTGGGGCAGGGGAGAGCACATCATTCAAGCTGGTCCACCGAGAATCAGCTCTGAGACTTTCTTTTTAATTATTTATTTTTGGCTGTGCTGGGTCTTCATTGCTACACGGACTTTTCTATAGTTGCAGGATGTGGGCTCAGTAGTTGTGGCTCCTGGGCTCCAAGGCACAGGCTCAGTAGTTGTGGCGCATGGGCTTAGTTGCTTTGTGGCATGTGGGATCTTCCTAGATCAGGGAATGAACCCATGTCTCTTGTATTGGCAGGCGGATTCTTTACTCACTACTGAGCTACATGGGAAGCCCCTCTGAGACTTTCAAATCACTGAGAAAGAGATACTTTCTGCTTTCGAGGCTGAATTACCAAAGCCTGGGGCTGCCTATGGCTGCTGCTGCCACCACACCCGAGGGGAGAATGGGCCTGAGAATGCAGCCTCCAGACACGTTCCTGAGAGTGAGTATCTGGAAGCCACCTACCCTGGAACTGTTAGGTTGCTAACGCTAATAGATGCCCTTTTCTGCTCAAGCCACTTTGCATTTGGTTTGTCATTTGCAGGGGAGTTCATAGACTGTCCTTTGAGATGGATGACCTCAAACGTCATCTCTGTGAAGTGTTTACAAATCCTCACCCTCTACCTGAGTCAGTTTCCCACCAGTGTGCCCTTGATGCCTGTACTTCCCAAATGGACTGTGTTTCCGTCCGCCAGCCCTGCCTGCTGGGCTAAGGGCCACATGGCAGGCACTGTCTGATGTTTCCCCCTCCCCTGCCCCCTGGAAGGGCCAGGTTGAGTGGCCCTTCCACGGACGGTCAGTGAAAGAGCAAGGCCACGTTGCAGCTACTGACCACTCCTGCCCTTTTCCTGGGGGAGGGAGCCCAGCCTCCTTCTGGGGACAAGGCAAAAATTATAATAATACAAGACCCCTGAAAGGATAGTTAGGGACTTTAGAAAGGTCATGTACACACTGCTCTATTCAAAATGGATAACCAAGAAAGAATAAGAAAAACAAAAACAAAAATAAATAAAATGGATAACCAACAAGGACCTACTCAGTGTATAGAACTCTGGAACTCTGCTCAGTGTTACGTGGCAGCCTGGATGGGAGGAAGGTTTGGGGGAGAATGGACACGTGTATATATATGGCTGAGACCCTTTGCTGTTCACCTGAAACTACCATAACATTGTTAATTGGCTATTCCCCAATACAAAATAAAAAGTTTTTGGGAAAAAGAGAGTAATACAAGACCCTTGGTTGCCTTCTAGGGGGTCGTCTCTTATTATTTTTGGCCACATCAAGTGGCCTGTGGGATCTTAGTTCCCTGACCAGGGATTGAACCCATGCCCCCTGCAGTGGAAGGGAAGTCCTTACCACTGGACCATCAGGGAAGTCCTTCCCTTTACTAACATTCACAAGGAGACCAACATTGGCAAACACATATTGCTTTATTTAGTGTTTCTCTGGATTGCAGAAGTGTCAGCAGTGGGCTGAGACCCGCAGGAGGGCAGCTGGGCAGCCCCCAGGCCCTCTGGGGAGTTGGGGGTGGGGGTGGGGGAGAAGCAGCAGAAAGAGGTGATGCCCCTGCAGCTCCTCCCAAGGCCAGCCCCTTCCCCAGGCTCCCAGGATAGGGAGGGGGTCAGGAGCCAGTGAAGGCCCCGAGTCTTTAACCTGGGGCCAGAGTATACGGGTAAGGTGTTTGTCATCCTAAGGCATGGACTCAGGTGGAAGCGCTCCTCCCACCTGGTGGCCCCCAAGGCTGATTGCTGGTCAGGAAGCCACATGCACCCTTAAGACATGAGCCTGTTTCACGGGGCCCCCAGTCCCTGGGAGAGGCAGTGAGGTGTGCTGAGGACAGTCTGGTTTTGCCCCAACCTGCTGGATCACCTTGGGCAAGTCCCTTCCCCTCTCTGGGCCTCTATCTCTTGCTCCATCACACCAGAAGACTCAACTAGGTGATCTCCCAGTCGTCCAAATCCTCCGCTCTGAGAGCCCCGCCTTTACTCCAGGATGTCCTCAGGCTGGGCTGATATTAGAAGGGCATTTTTAAGGCTGGACGGAGAGGGAGGCAAGGGTGGTTTTAGCCCCCAGGGGAATGTCGGAGTGGGCTACAGGTGGACAGGCAGACAGACAGACAAGGTGCCAAGGGAACGGGGAGAAGAGGGGGACCTGGGCAGGGAAGAGGGCACCAGGGCCCAGATCGCCCACCCTCTCGGCAACATTCCCTGCCCTGCTGAGTCAGGGAAAACACATCCAGTGTGTCTTGGCGGTGGCGGGGGGACGGGGGAGGGCACGGGTGGGAAGATGGCTTTTTTAAAAAATAGTTTCCTATAAAGCATCAAAAAAATCTCAGAGAAAAACCTCAGCAAAAGTTCCCTTCTCTCAAATATTTGGCATTGGCAGTGGGGCTGGCGCGGCTGCCTCTGGCCCCGGCTCTTCCTATTGCTGTGGCCCGGCCTGGCCCACTCCTGGGGCAGCTTCCTGTGCCCCTGCCGCCCCCTTGAGAGAGGGCCGAGCAGGAGGCGGGAGTTTGTCGGTGGGCTTCGAGGTGTCCCTGGGTCCCTGTCTGGAAGCTCGAGTCTTTGGTAGCTGGGAAGGGAGGAGGGGATGAGCGAAGCACTGGGAGGCGGGAGGGGTCCGCTGGGCGCCTTCATCACCGCGAGTTCAGCCGCGGGGCCACCTGCGGAGACCAGGGGAGAAGCCCAGACGTGAGCAGGAAGCAGAGGTGCTCTGGGCACTGGTCTTCGTGAGGTAGATACTTGGTAGTACACGCTGGGGCAGGGAGGGGGCAGGTCCGGAGGCCTCGGTGCTGGAGACTCGGCCCTTAGATCCTACTGCCCCGACTAGAGTGGGCCTCTCTTCCCAAGCAGCATATCCCCTGCCACCTGCCCATGCTGCCCTCTTTATGACCCTCTGCACTGGTCTCCGGTGCTCAGTGGGCAATGGGTTGAAGGGTGCCCTTTGGATCGAGACCCACAGTGAGGATGGCCGAGGGAGGAAGGCCCAGCCCCCAGAGGCTCTGCCCTGGCCCCACACTCACCACAGCCAGGTGCCCGTTCTTGGCCTTGGTGATGAGCAGCTCCGAGCCGGGTGTGAAGTCAATGATGCCATCCCTGCCGGGCCCCCCTGCGAACGTGATGCTGGAGAGAAGCGGGTATGTGAGGCCTGCGCCCTGTGCATGCACGGCCTGCTCAGCAGCCCTCCCTGCCTCACCTGCCCTGGTTGATGTTGATATTGTTCACTCGGTCAGCGCTGAGGGCCGTCTTGGTCAGGGTCTCGATCACGTGGTCACTCTGCAGCACCACGTCCCCCTGGGGGCCCACACAGGGACAGGGGTCAGGCCCTGCCCAGCGCTTAGAGGACCCGTCCCCTCCCCGCCTCCCCAGGCCCCAAGGGGCACCTTCTGCTTATTGTCCTCACGCTGCACGTGGAGCACAAAGAGGCTGTCGCTCAGGCTGCTGACGGAGATTCCTGGGGGGAAAGGGCAGAGGTCAGGGATCAAGGGGCAGAGCAGGGCCCCCTCTATGGACCCAACCTGGACTCAGGCTCACCGGTCAGGTTGGTGTACTCAATCCTCTGCTTGACCTTGGCGTCCTCCACAATGACCACGGCGTTGGGCGTCAGCAGCAGCTGCCGGGAGCGCGGCTTGTAGCCCTTGCGGTCGTACTTCACGACGGGCACGGCGTACTGGGGACAGAGGGTGGGTGAGGGGCCTCCTCACCCCCTGCCCAGGCCCCGCCCCCCGCCCACGCAGCCCTTGGGCAGCTGAACTGTGTGGGGCTGAGGGCTGCCCACAGGGTCTCACCTGGATGGGCTCCGAGCCCAGGGCCTGCAGCACTCTGGGGTTGATCTCATCTGCACCTGCAACCCAGATAGGGGAGCGAAGGGGGCGTGAGCGAAGGAGAGAGGGGACCGGGCTGCTGATGGAGGGTTTGCACACTGGAGGGGCGGGGGCTCACCGAGCCGCGTGCTGATGAAGAGTCTGGGGACACTCTGGGGGTAATTGTCCTTCTTGCCCTTGAAGATCTCACTCGCAACGGCCTTTTGCTGCAGCTGAGGAGACAACAGCAGGGAGGGCGGGGGATGTCAGAGAGGTGGGGCCGTCACAGCAGAGCAGGAGTCTGCTGAGACAGG
>NW_011495033.1:1425395-1426458 GCF_000754665.1 Bison bison bison | reverse complement strand
ACCTCCCTCACCCTCTCTCTGGACCCAAAAGCAGGAGGCTAAGCCCTGCCACCAATACTCCCCTTCAGCCCCTTCTCTCTCTTACCCCCGTCCCCACCAACCGAGGCAGTGGCCTCTCCACAAGGGTCATGACAGTGCTGTCAGGGTCCAGGCCCCACTTTGGGGATTATTCCCATCATCACAGGCCCTGGAGCCCCTGAGATTCAGCTCTGGCCTGAGATCTTAAAGTTGGCTGATACTAAAACTCAGAACTACTGTGGGGCTTCCCTGGCGGTCCTGTGATTAAGAATCTGCCTTGTAATGCAAGGGACATCAGTTTAATCTCTGATCTGAGAAGATCCTACATACCTTGGAGCAACTAAACCTGTGGTGTGCCACAACTATTGAACCACAACTACTGAAGCCCTAGAGCCACTGAGTGACTTCACTTTCACTTTTCACTTTCATGCACTGGAGAAGGAAATGGCAACCCACCCCAGTGTTCTTGCCTGGAGAATCCCAGGGACAGGGGAGCCTGGTGGGCTGCCATCTATGGGGTCGCACAGAGTCGGACATGACTGAAGTGACTTAGCAGCAGAGCCTCTGCTCTGCAACAAGAGAAGCCACCGCAACAAGAAGCCTGTGTACCGCAACTGGAGAGTAGCCCCCACTCGGTGCAATTAGAGAAAATCCTGAGCACAGCAATGATGACCCAGCATAGCCAAAAATAAATAAAATTATGCAAAAAAAACCCCCAAACTACTGCAGGTTAACTCTGCTGGGTGGGTCCTTCATCATCATCCGATACTGAGTTGGCAAATACAAGGCCCATCGGTCACCAATGTCTCTCTCTGGAACTATTCTAATAGACCGATGCTGCAGCCTTTTCAACACAGGACTCTGGGTAGCCTCAACCAGTCCAGTGCAGCTGCTCTAGAAGATAAACTTTATTTGCCTTGCAAAATCTACTCCAGTCTCCACTTCACACAGGAGGCCAGACAAGGGCCTGGATCAATTCAAGGTTGCATGGTAAGTCAGGGCAAAGGTCCTCCAGACCAGCTCTCTTTCAGTACCGCTCCCCCCC
>NW_011495033.1:1420173-1425295 GCF_000754665.1 Bison bison bison | reverse complement strand
TACCTGCTGCTTCCATTCAGGGCTGATGCTCCGACAGTATTTCCACACCATGTTCTTCCGGCACAGCTCCCGCAGCAGCTCTGAGGCCTGTGGG
The DNA here is from genome assembly GCF_000754665.1 of Bison bison bison. NCBI lineage: Eukaryota > Metazoa > Chordata > Mammalia > Artiodactyla > Bovidae > Bison > Bison bison. The sequence goes on along the minus strand of NW_011495033.1, from coordinate 1,425,201 downwards.
TGAGAGGGAGGTCAGGGCACCCAGGCAGCCTGGCTCCTTCCCTCTGCAGACAACAGGCACGTGCCCACCATCGGGTCTTGGCCTAAGTGACACCCCCTCAACCTGGACACCCTTCCATTCCTGAATTGTTTCTCTACAAAGAACTCGCTCTCCATGGCCCAGCTCCAAGTCCCTTCCCTTCCCATGGATCCTCGGGTCACATGGTTATTAGGTCCCTCTGCTGGGTAAATTGGTAGTCCCCCAGTCAGCAGGGAGAGCCCACGGACCTCACGCAGGGCAGGTGGGGGCGTGGGCCAAGAAGTGTCCAGAATATTCCGGGGCAGCTGCCGTCGAAGGTTGAGCAGAAAAGAGGTGCGCACATGGTCCACGAAGAAGGCATTCTCAGGGCAACGGGGCGCATGGCGCAGGATGAAGCCCTGGATGAGCCTGGGGGCGGGGGTCCAACATGGGTGGAGGTGAGAAGCCTGGCAGCAGACCTGCCCCGACACTCTGCTCTGCACCCTCTGCGTGGCGCCCAGTGCTCACCGCCGGATGGTCTGTGCCGCCCACTTCCTCTTGGCCGCCTTCCTCCGGCCCAGCGTTCCTCGCCACCACGACTGGATGCAGATCGCTGCAGAGACCACAAACGGCTGACCTCTATCTCTTCCCACAGTGGCCCACCCTAGCCCCGGCCCCCATCGTCCTGAAGACCCCTGGGCGCCCGAACCTGATCGCTTCACCCGGAGGAATTTCTGCCGGCAGTGAAAGCCCCTCCAGGTGGCCTGGATCTTCGTGGCTGTGGTTGGGAAAGAAAGTCACTTGGCCAGAGCGCAAGGGACCCAGCTGGGGGCCTGGCCCTGTTAAGAGCTCACTGAGTAAGGGGAGTGGCTGAACCAGCTTCGAGTGCGAGGCTAAATAAGTGAAGGAGAGTACAGGAAAGGGCAAGGGCTGGTCTAGTGGTTAAGACTTCGCCTTGCAAATGCAGGGAACACAGGTTCAATCCTTGGTTGGGGAACTAAGATCCCACAGACTGTGGGGCAACTAAGCTTGAGCTGTGCAACCAGAGAAGCCTGCGCATTGCAACAAAGACCCAGAACAGCCAAAAGAAAAAAAAGAGCGAGAGAGGGAGCAAAGCAATGTGGGAACATGCTGAGTGTGTATCTGGGAGCAGACGAGGCGGGCAGCCCCATGTGGACATGGCAGACGTCCCAGAGAAGCAGCCGAATACAGCGATTTCTTTCCCACTTCCCAGAACAGACCCCACTGGACAGGATGAGTGGGGCCCCTCGCTCACCCAGGCTCTGTCGTCGGATCTCCAAGGCGTCCTCTGTGGCAAACAGGGTCTTGGGGAAGCGGATGAAGATCTTGGTCCTGGGAGGGCAGCAGTGATCAGCCCCTGGTTGCCAACTCCGTAGCCCTCAAACCCCAGGCATGGGCGCCACTCACCTGCCCATCTTGTACTCTTCCGGCTTGTAGCCCAGGTGCCTGACCAGCACAGTCACCCCATCCTGGGGCCGTCCTGTCCACGTGGGCCATGTCTCTGGGCACAGTGACTTGTACCTGGTGACAGGAGGAGCAGAAATGCACCCAGCGCCCCCGCCCCCCACCAGCGCTCTTCTCTGGGAACCAGACCAGCTTTCCTGGTCCCACTGACTCTTAGGTCACAGAAAGTCGGGGAGGTAGCTCTGTTACTACCCCTACTTTAAAGATGAGAAAATTGAGGTTTCTCATCTGAGATCCAACCAGTCAATCCTAAAGGAAATCAATCCTGAATATTCATTGGAAGGACTGATGCTGAAGCTGAAACTCCAATCCTTTGGCCACCTGATGTGAAGAACTGACTCATTGGAAAAGACCCTGATGCTGGGAAAGATTGAAGGCAGGAGGAAAAGGGGCCAACAGAGGATGAGATGGTTGGATGGCATCACTGACTTGATGGACATGAATTTCAGTAAGCTCCGGGAGTTGGTGATGGACAGGGGAGCCTGGCATGCTGCAGTCCATGGGGTCGCAAAGAGTAGGACTGAGTGACTGAACTGAACTGAACATCTGCCTAAGGTCACAGGCCTAGAAAGACATGCCTGGTGACTCCTCAGACCCCTGACCAGGGATAACAACGAAGTTGCTTTCTGAACTGACTGCAAACTCTGTCCCCTTCACGGGCTCTTACTGTCTCCACTGGTGATAGGTATGTGAATGCGTGCCTCATTGGACCCCTGACCAGCTGCTCTGTGAGGCCAGGGCCTGGGCATGGGGAGGGCTGGTCTTTGCCCTCTCAAGCTTAACATTAGGCCTGCAGCATGGAGGGGCCCCTGGTGTGGCTCCCACCGCAGCTGAGGGCTGTCCTCCCGCCCAGGATCTCAGAGGCTCACACCCTCCCAGCCCTTCCCCCTGGCGCCAAGCCAGGCCCCGCCCCCACCTCTGCAGGAAAGCCTCGTATTTGCGGCGGTAGGCAAAGCCGGCTCTGCGCACGCGCAGGTTCTCCATCAGCCCTAGGTACTTCACCTGGTGCCGGATTAGCACCTCATCAAAGCGGCCTGGGGGCAGAGATCACTGGCTGGTCAGCGGGCTTTGACCGGCCTCTGCAGGGGAGGCCAAGCCCCCACCGGCCTACGGGGTGGAGGGCCTACCGGGCTGCTTGGAGTCATTGGGCTTGATGCAGCGGACATAGGCAGGCTCCTTTGACTTCAAGATCTCTACCAGCTCCAGGAGGCTCATCTTGAATTGGGTGGCCACCTGGTCAGCCAAGATGAACAACAGGAAGGTTGGTGGTAACTGGGCTGAAGCCACTGACCCCTGCAAATGCCCCTCCCTGCGCAGAACCCCACAGACACCCCTCCTGGGGCAAAACACCACCAGTTCCCACAGCTGACCCTGCCCTTCGTAGACCTTTTTTTTAAAATTACAACTCTTTATTGCAGCATCTGCAAAGGTCAGATTTCTGAAGCCAATGAAGATGGTGCAGCATTTCCAAGTGAAATGTTACAAGTTTTCTGTCTGTGGGGTAGGGGGTAGCAGGAAGGGTCTTCGGGAAATAAACCTTCAGGTAAGAAGGAAAGGACAAGTAGGAGACAGCCAGAAGGGAGGCAGGAACGGCACTGGGGCAGAGCAACAGAGTGAGCGAAGGCTTGGTGTCCACAGGGAACTACAAGCCATGCAAGGATCTAGGAGGGGAGTAGAAAAGAGCATCAGAGAGGCAGGGTCATGGTAGGACTCAGGAACCACATCAGGGAGACTGAACTTTATCCTGAGGGAAATAGGGAGCCAAAGAGGAATCTGGAGGGAGAGGGACAGGAAGAGTTCTGCCTTTTGGAGTATCTCTACAGCACATAGGTGGAGGGTGGTTGGTAAGAGCAGGTGGGAAGACAGAAGACCAGGGAGGAGGCTGACTGGCTCAGAGGACTATTAATGGAATAAGGGTTACGGGGAGGGGCTGAAAGGAAGGGGTTTTCAGGCAACAAAAACCGGCAAGATCCAGCAGTTGTTAGGATGAGGGCAATGGGGGAGGCTAAGGAGTGAGGGATGCGGCCCAGGCTTCTGTCTTTCAGGACTGGGTGGAGGGTGGTCCCTGCCTTGAGTTAGGGAAATAGGAGATGCATGCCTGGGACACTGGACAGTCAGGGTGCATCATAGGCTAGTGGGGTCTGGAGTAGCTGCGGGTCCCTGGGAGGGGTCAATGGAATCTCTGGTTTGCTAGAGAGGCCTGGACAGGAGTGGGTGTGTCCTCACAAGGGTGGGGCTGAGAACCATCAGGGAAGGCGTGGGGTTGGGGAACCGAGGACAGGGTCCCAAGGAGTCAGACTCTGGGCAACACTCTGCCTCCACGGCCTCCCTGCCAGCATGTCTTGGCCTGCAGCTCCCTGGCTTCCACCTCTCCCTGACCTTGCTCGTCCTGAGACTGCCCTAACCCTCCCCCTGCCAAGCCTGGCAGCCACACCTCTGTGCACAGCTCACTGGATGGAGCATTCCCCTCATCTGGCACCACTGGCCAGATCTGCCTTCCCTCCATCGCTCTCCTTGAAAATGGCACTTTGTGGTCCACTTCCTGGTCTTTTTTGGACTGTGCTCCTGTGTGGGGCTCTGCAGGGCCCTCCCATACGTCTGACAAGCATATATACTCATTCCCAAGTTACCTCAGACGCTTCCTCCTTCAGGAAGCTTTCCCTGACTCCCCTCCCCTCTTCTACTTCTGCAGGCAATTTGCTGCTCCCTATTGTAAGCTTCCACAGCACTCATGCACATTTCTAGGTCAGCATGTGTTCATTTTTGTATCCTAAGTGTCCAGTAACGTCCACCACAAGTGTCTGCTGCAGGGGAGTGAATGCATGCAAGCACCCACACAGACACAGGTGTACATGCGTGCATCCATACTTAAGAGACGTTAGACACCCAGACATCCATCAAAGTAGGCACAGATGCACCCATGGGCAGCCTCCCAGACACACACAGATGTGCACCGAGGCACCAGCAAACACAGGAACACACACACTGCCAGCTCCCAGCTCAAGCAGGCAGTGGGCCCGCTTGCGTGTGCACACACACACCCCCTGGGGTCCCACCGCCTTCACACCGTCTCTGGCCGCTTCTTGTCGCTGAGCTCACTCCGGTCGAAGCACTGGCCCAGGATGGGGTTCTCCGAGCTGCACATGGTCTGTGAGGGCAGGGCAGGGGTCACGTAGGAAGCATAGGGACAGGCCAGTCAGCTTTCTGGGGCAGAGATCATTCAGAGCCCAGACCCCCAGCCCTCCCCCTGGAGGTCCTCCTCACCTCCTTCAGGTTCCGGAACAGAAGGTCGTTGTTTTTATCCAGAAACCCTGAGGGGAGAGAGCAGACTTGAGGGGAGGCAGAGCCCTTCTCCCAGCCCACCCGGGGGGACACAGCCTTAGGGTCCTCACCGGTCACGTTGTAGGTCACCTCCCCGGCATAGTGCAGGAGGCGGAACTCCCCGCGGTCCAGAGATTTCCTGGTTCGCTGGTCAGCCAGCTTGTGCCTGGGGCGACAGGGAGAGGAAGCTGCCAATGGCTGGCCTGAGCCAGGCCCCTGTCTGCC
>NW_011495033.1:1418222-1420073 GCF_000754665.1 Bison bison bison | reverse complement strand
AGAGGCTCAGAGAGGTAGATGGCCTTGTCCGGGGTCACACAGAGCCAGGACCGGGACCTCAGCCTCCATGCTGCCAGGGCTCGCAGGGTGGAGGGCTATTTGGTGTTGCCTTTGGCTGTTGCGTTGGAGAAGGCAATGGCACCCCACTCCAGTACTCTTGCCTGGAAAGTCCCATGGATGGAGGAGCCTAGAAGGCTGCAGCAACAGTCTCTTGGGGGCTGATTCCATTCTTAAAATGTAGCGGGCAGCACTCAGCACTCTGAGCAGAGCCACGAAACAGCCACTGCTGCTGCTGCTGCTGCTGCTAAGTCGCTTCAGTCGTGTCCGACTCTGTGCGACCCCATAGACGGCAGCCCACCAGGCTCCCCCGTCCCTGGGATTCTCCAGGCAAGAACACTGGAGCGGGTTGCCGTTTCCTTCTCCAATGCATGAAAGTGAAAACTGAAAGTGAAGTCGCTCAGGTCGTGTCCAACTCTTCGCGACCGCATGGACTGCACCCTACCAGGCTCCTCCGTCCATGGGACTTTCCAGGCAAGAGTACTGGAGTGGGGTGCCATTGCCTTCTCGCCTTAAGCATGTCTATACCCTTTAGCCCATTTTCTACTTTTAAAGAAGAATTCCAAGCAACTAACCAGAGAGACCAGGCAGAGATTTAAGGCCCAGGGGTAGGTATTCTCTTTCCCCAGCAGAAACCCAGAGGCTGGACAGGGCCCTGAGAGGCTGGGTGAGAGCAGTGGTGTGTGTGTGTGTTAGAGCCGCCGGAGGAAGTGTTTTGAGGAAAGTTTTCTGTTTGATGATACAGGAAGATACTCAGGATATAACGTTATCCTGAGTCCTATATACAATAAGCTCTCAACCGCAAAAAAGAAAAAAAAGTATATAGAAAAAAGCAGGAAGAAAACGTCTCAAATTATTAACAGTGGTGACCTCTGGGTGACAGGCTTACAAGTGGCTTTTGCACACATTCCAACTTTTCTCTGAGGAGGGATTTTTTTTTACAAACAGAAAAACAGGTGTTTTTCTTTCTTTCTTTCTTTTTGCAGGCAAGGCTTTACTGGGACCCCTGCTGCAGCCCGTGGGGAATGGGAACAAACGGGTTCCTCGCTTGCTCGCCCCAGAAAAAGCTGCTCAGGAATACCCTGGCGGTACAGTGCTTAGAACTCTGCTTTCACCGCTGGGAGTCAGGTTCGATTCCTTGTCAGGGAACTAATCTGTGGCTCTGGGCCTGAGGTCCAACTCAGGGAACTAATCTGTGGCTCTGGGCCTGAGGTCCAACTCTGGACTTGATGTGAGATAACCTCTGGCAAAGGGCTGTACCTCTGAAAGTCTCAGTAAAACCTCCTCCGGGGGTTGCTTCTAGTTAGAGGAGGTGATATTATCAAAATATGCAAGGCAAAGCTGGGACAGAGAGGCTTGTTTCTTTTCTCCCCTCATCCCATTTTACGGGATATCTTAAATAAAAAGGAATTTCCAAGCAAGGAGGCTAAAAAAAAAACCTTAGCAAGTTTCATTCTTGAGCCGGTTAAGGAGGAAGTGGCGTTCCTCGCTTATTACTCGGGAGGCACCAGGAGCCGCAGCTCTGTGTGCCTGGCCTTCACTGGCACCTCCCCCGGTCACCTCTTTGTGGCTGGCACTTTATGGGTGAGGGGGTTCCCAGGCTTCCACAGGCTCTGGCCCAGGACAGCCCCCAGCCCCACTCACGTCAGGAAGTGTGGATGCTGCTTGATTGTGTCCTCCAGCTTCTCCAGGAAGGTCAGGTCCGTGGCCTCCCCGGGACGCAGACACTCCTCGTCCTGGGTGGGTGGTGGCAGAGGGTGAGGGGTGTGTGTGGGGGAGGGACCGGAGAGCACA
>NW_011495033.1:1415646-1418122 GCF_000754665.1 Bison bison bison | reverse complement strand
ACAGGGACTCAGGGGCCCCGGAGGGAGGCGCAGACACTCCCAGGGCTGGCCAGCGCCTCCCCTCACCCTCCGTACACAGCCCTGTTCTGTCCCTCATCAGGCTCCGAGGACTCCGGCCCTCTGCAGACAGGCCTGTCCAGCTGGGAGAGCGAGGGGAAAGGGGTGACGTCATCCTGCCCAGCCCCCAGCCCGAGGCCCTGGAGGAGCAGATGGCTCACCAAAATGGAGATGATGCCCTTGAACTTCTCCTCCACCAGGTCACAGATAATCTTGTTGTTGAAATACTGGACCGGCTCCCACTGAGGGGCACAAGGGGAGGGAGGCATCACCGTGGGGTCGAGGCTCCTCCCCTGGGGACACCCAGGCCTGGACCTTGGTTGCACGTGGGGCCGCCCGCGGGCCGGCCTGCACTCACCGCGATGCCCTCGGCCTCGTACTCCTCCTGCTCTGACTTGAGGGTGAGCTCAATGAAGAGCTGCTGTAGCTTCTCATTGCAGTAATTGATGCAGAACTGCTCAAAGCTGTGAGGGAGACAGAGGCGTCCTCAGTACTTTAGTTGGGGGAAGGGGGCCAGACCAGGAAAGGTGGGGAGGGGCAGAACAAGACCCCAACACTAGCCGAGGGAAGAAACAGAGCGGGACCCAAGCGGCTGGAAGTCACTGGCAGGAATGAAGGAGGCCAGGAGAGAGGCGAGGGACCAGGGCAGGGGAGACGATGGGAGGAGAGACAGGCAGAGTCAGGGGAGGCGCTGACCTGTTGTGCTGGAACACTTCAAAGCCGTAAATGTCCAGTAGCCCGAGGACCGTGGTGCTCCGCCAGCTGGGGCTCTCGGCATCCTAGGGCCAGCCAACCAAGGGTGTGGGTCCCCACGTTCGCCACCTCGCAGCCCTGGCCTCCCTGAACCGCCCTCCCTGCTACCTTGGGAGTAGCAGGGGCCAAGTTCTCACCTTGGAGGCCAGCGACCTGTTGATCTTCGCGACCAGCCAGGTAAAGGTGCGACTGTACACAGCCTTGGCGAGGGCGTCCCGTGCATATGCAGCCTGTTCTAGGTTCAGCGGGCTCAGGAGCTGCAGGCGGAGGGTGAGATGGGAGATGAATGCAGTCCCTTCCCACCCCTGGCCCCTTTGACTCAGCAAACTGATCACTCTGCCATCCCTGCCCCCAGTGAGCCTGGTGCCGGCCAGGGGGCGGCATCCAGGGGAGGACACAGTGGCCCCACCAGAGGTCTCATTCCTGGAGGTCAGTCTTCCTTCCAGCCTCACCCTCTTCCTGTGTGACCCTGGCCACCTCCCTGCGCCTCTCTGAGCCACCTGCCTTATAAGCTTCCGATATTGCTAAGAGGACCAGCTGAGCAGACCAGGGTAATGGGGGATGATGGGAGCAGGGGCTGCCTTGGAACACCTGTCCCCCCACCGCCTGGCCTCACCTCTTCGCCCTTGGCGATGATCTTCCTGTGGGTCAGGGCTTCCCGCAGCGTTGAGCCTTCCACACCAAGGAGCTGCCAGGGGGTGGGGGCTGGTGAGGGTGCAGCCCCCCCCCCCCAGCTGCCCCGCCCTCGCCTTCTGCTCGCCTCCTCACCCTGGTCAGGTACTTGAGCTGGTTCTCGGTGGTGACCTGGGCGTTGCTCTCCTCATCGGCGGCAAAGTGGGTGTTGCCCAGATGCAGGACGCTGGCCACGATGCTTAACAGGTCCTGGATGGGGGTGAGGGGACAGGGAGGGGCGGCGGGGGTTACGGGAGGGTCTGAGAGCCCCAGGAGGGCACATGTGGATGGTCAGCAGGAGCTGGGAATGGAGGGAGCAAGGCGTGTGAGAGGAGACGGCGGCTGGAGTAGAAGCAGGCTATAAAGGTAGCCTGGGATTTTCACGGGGTGACAGGAGGAAAGGGCCGGCCCCCGACAGAGGTCTCACCTCCACCTCGTCCTCGGTGAAGTCGATGACAGTCAGGGCCTTCCTGACCACCTTCCAATCACTCTTGTCGTTGATGGAGGAGACTTTGGCGCACTGGCCCTGTGGCACGGGCAGAGCGGGGTTACAGCTCTGGCTGGGTGGGTTCCCTAGGTGGCACCAGGTCCTGCCCGCCAGCCCCTCTCTACTCACCTTCACCAGGTACAGGTAGCTCTGCGGGTTCCGTTCCAGGCCCAGCCTGCGCAGCGTCTCCTCCTCACCCCCCTCCAGCAGCTGGTAGAAGATGTGGAAGTTCCTCTCCCCGTGATTCTGGTGCACCACCCGGGACTTCTCCAGGAGGTAACTGAGGATGTGGCCACCCACGGGGGCACCCTGCGGGCCAGGCAGGATGTGGTGACTGCTCAGGGGGACAGGGGACACAGCCCATCTTCCCTTCCCCCCCTGCCCTCCAGAGTATGGGATCTCCCCAACCCAGGAATGGAACCCAGGGCTCCCACACTGCAGGTGGATTCTTTACTCTCTGAGCCACCAGGGAAGTCCAAGAATACTGCAGTGGGTAGCCTATCCCTT
>NW_011495033.1:1413497-1415546 GCF_000754665.1 Bison bison bison | reverse complement strand
GGCAGGATGTGGTGACTGCCCAGGGGGACAGGGGACACAGCCCATCTTCCCCTTCCCCCCCTGCCCTCCAGAGTATGAATTTTAGCTCTGGCTGCATGGGCTCAGGCACGTCGCCCCTCCTGGCCCCCATTTCTTCCTCTATGAAATGAGGATGCTAAGCCCTTTCTTGGGCTTCCCAGGTGGCACAAGTGGTAAAGAACCCTCCTGCCAATGCAAGAGACATGGGTTTGATCCCTGGGTCAGGAAGATCCCCTGGAGAAGGGCATAGCAACTTGCTCCAGTATTCTTGACTGGAGAATTCTATGGACAGAGGAGCCTGGCAGGCTACAGTCCACGGGGTTGCAAAGAGTCAGACATGACAAGCCACTTAGCACACATGCATGCATGCTCTTTCTACCTGGTGGGTCACACCTGGAGGTCCCATAAGCATCTCAAACTCAACAGGTCTGAAACTTAAGTCCTGGTCTCCGCTCCTCAAACCAGCTCCCTCCTCCCACTCTGCTCACCCTTCTAGGTGTTCAGACCAAGAAGTCTGCGGTCCTCCTGGGGGCCTCCCTGTCTCTCACACCTCACATCCAATCAGCCAGCCAATCCTGCCACCCTCACCTTCAGAATATCCAGAATCCAGCTACAGCCACCAGACTGGGCCCAGCCACCATCATCTGTCACCCAGATCTAATAATCATCAGTTTCCTAACTCATTTTCTTGCTCAGCCTCAGTCCCTACCATTTATTCTCAACAAAGCAGCCAGAGCGATCACTTTAAGAGGAAATTGAGGTCATAATACACTTCTCTTTCAAACTTTTGGGACTTCCCTGGCGCTTCAGTGTACTTCCACTGCAGGGGACACAGGTTCAATACCTTGTTGAGAGACTAAGGCAATATGCTAAGGTATTATGCCATGAGGCCCGGCCAAAAAATTAAAAAAAAAAAAAAATATATATATATAGGGTTCAAACTTTCAGGAATTTTCCTGGTGGTCCAGTGGTTAAGGCTCTGCACTTCCACTGCATGGGACATGGGTTCAGTCGCTGGTTGGGGAACTAAAATCCTGCAGGCCACGTGGGCATGACCACACAAACAAACAAAAATCCCCCAAAATTCTCTTGCCTCACTTCCACTCAAGAGTTTTAAAAAAATTCTTACAAAGACCCAAAAGGACCCGCACCATCGAGCCTCCTCTTCTGTTCCTTGGCCCCTTGCTCTCTTCTCCAGCCATTCTGGCCTCCTTGCTGTCTGTAAACACATCCAGCATCTTGTTCATCCGCACCTCTGCACTGGTCGTGCCCTCTGCCTGGACCCTCTCGAGTGTATGCACAACTCATTCTCTGTCTCCATCAAGGCTTTACCAAAGGCCACCTTCTCCATGCCTACTGTATCTGCATTATTTCAAACAGCCAATACCCCTTCTCCTTGCCTCATTTTCTTTTTTGCTGTGACATGTGTTGGCTACTTTACACTTTTCTGTGGACTATCTCCCTGCTGGTCGTTCAGTCATGTCTGCTGTTTGTGACCCCCATGGACTACAGCCTGCCAGGCTCCTCTGTCTATTGGATTCTCCAGGCGAGAATACTGGAGTGGGTTGCCATTCCCTTCTCCAGGGCATCTTCCCAACCCAGGGATCGAAGCTGGGTCTCCTGCATTGCAGGCAAATTCTTTATCTTCCTGGAGGCAGGATTTCTGTCTGTTTTGTGTCACTAGCACTTGTAACAGTGCCTGATACACAGAAGGTGCTCAATAAATGTTTACTGGTGCCAAAGACGCGGGCCAGTGGGTGCCCACTACATGGGAATCCCATTCCCCCTGCCCTGCCCCACCCATGGGTACCTTGAAGTCAAACTGCACATCCATGTACTTCCCAAACCTGCTGGAGTTATCGTTCCGGAGGGTCTTCGCGTTGCCAAAGGCCTAGGAAAGGGCCAGGGTGTGAGGGGTGCCTGGTGGCCTCCACCTGCCCCTCCCACCCCCAGGGGCTGCTGTCCCCTCACCTCCAGCACCGGGTTGCTCTGCAGCAGCCGGTCCCGCACAGCACCACCCCGCTCAGGGGC
>NW_011495033.1:1399743-1413326 GCF_000754665.1 Bison bison bison | reverse complement strand
GGGAATCCCACAGGAAGGACTGGGGGTGTACCCTTGAGGACAGGTGACCCCTCCAGGATGTGGGTCAAGGGAGATCCTTCACAGTTGAGAATGAGAGTCATATTCTGATGGAAAATTGAAGGGCTCACTCATGGGTGAGGAGATTGGAATTCATTCAGGTGAAGATTGAGGTCATTCATAGGTAGGGCTGGGAGGTCCTTCAGAGGTGCAGGTCAGAGGGTCACTAAGGTGGGAGGGCCATGTCCAGGTAGTGTTGGGAGAATAAGTCACAGGTGTGGGAATTCCCTGGTGGTTTAGTGGTTAGGGCTCCACACTTCCATTGCAAGGGACATGGGTTCAATTCCCAGTCAGGGAACTAAAATCCCGCAAGCCACACAGCAGGGCCAAAAAAATAGTCCTGGGTGTGAGTTGGGGTGGAGGCTAGGGGGATCCTGATGCAATAGAGAGATTCACCTTGGGTGAGGACTGGGTATTCCTCAGAGATGTGAATTGTGATTCATCCCAAGTGGGAAGGTGGGTGGAATCATCTCAGGTGGTGATGCTGGGGGGCGGGGGGAGAGGGGTGTCACTCACAGGTGAGGTGGAACCTCATAGAAGCTGACGCCTCGGTAACGCTCCATGTGCTGTCGGCTGTAGATCTGCAGGTCTCGGTAGGGGTTGACAGAGACCAGCACCGGGCCAATGTAGGTCTGGGGGTCAGAGGAGGAGGCTCAGAAGTTTCTCCCAGAGGCCCCAGCGCCGCTCTCCCGACTCCCTGCAGCCCTGCATCTGTGGCCCCCTCGCCCCCTCCGCCTTCCCACTCCGGCCTCACGTAGATCAGGTTCTCCCGGAAGCGCCGTCGCAGGTTCTCGATGAAGGCAGCCTCGCTGGTGAAGTTCTCCAGCAGCACGAAGTCCTGTACCCCCACCCGGTCACGGGCGGTCAGTGCGCTCTCCATGGTGACCCGCACCCCGTCACTGCCCAGGGCCTGCAGGGACGGGCCACGGGAGAGAGTCAGAGGAAGCAGGGCAAGGGAAGGGCTCTTCTCCCCTTCGCCACAGCCTTGAGGACTGAGGGGGCAACCAGGGCACGCGAACACAGGGCACACCTGAGAAACAGGTGCCCCAGGCTGGGTAGAGAGGGCCTGGACGACAGAAAGCTGGCACACGGGACACTGGGGACATGGGTCCGAGAAGCAAGGCCACCTGGGCACGTGGGCCGGAACACGGGCCACTGGACACACAGGCCCCAGAGGACATGGGGCCAAGGCCGCTGAGTCCAGGGAGGGGCTGGTTTGTGTAGAGAGAGTGAGGGGTGGGGGAGTGATGTCATGAGAATAAAAGAAAGAATGCTCTGTTGACCTGGGACAAAACCCCTCCTCTCTCTGGAAGGCATCCCAAGGAGGAGGAGTTGAGGTAGACCAGGTGACTTCAAGTCCCCTAGCTCTAGGCCTTGTGTGACAGGTGCTTTGTAGGACAAATCGCATGGAGTGAATTCTACAAGCAGGGTGGGGCTGTCTCTCCCCCTCTGACTCACCAAAATCTCCAGGGGGAGAGAGAGGGTCTAGGGACCCAGCAAGGGGCTGCACCAGGCGTCAGGAGAGAGATTCCCCTGGGGCAGGGGCAGGGAGACCCTCACATCCCAGCTGGGCTCACCACTCACCCCAGAAGGGGGCCCTCCCTCCCAGAGCGGAACCACACCCTCCCCGCCAGCTGCCAGGCTCCCCAGACACCCTCCTCCACTGGGAGTCCTGAGAAGTCTCAAGGGAGCAGGGGTTTTACCAGGGAAAACCCAGCTGGCAGCAGGAGCCCATCAGAGGGTAGGAAGAAGCACAGGCTCAACAAGACCCTCACCCCTCACCACACTCTTCAAAAGGATCTGAGAGCTCTAGGAAATTGACACCAAGAGTGTCAAGGGTCAGGGAAGAAAGAGCAAGCTGGCCGCAGGGATAGGGATCCCCAAAGAGGCCACCAGGTCGCCTCCAACCGCAGACCACCCAGATCTTGGGCGGGGGGCACCCCTTTGGGTCTGGTCGTGGCCCTGCCTCTTCTAGGCCTGCCCCTCAGCGCCCCCCCCTCCACCTCTCTAATTCTGTCCCGAAGCTGCTGCCAAATCTGACCCAAGCCCCCGCCCCCTTGCCCTCTGGGTGGCGGGTCTGGGAGCTCTCAGACTTCCCAGGGAGTTATTGGCCCGGCCTGGGTCCGAGCGCCTCGCGGCCCTCCCGGCCTCGGCCTCCACTCTCCTGCAACTTTCCGGGACGTTTTTCCACCCGAAATTCCTGGGCCGCGCCCGCTTCCTGGCGGGGCGGAGGCGGCGCCGCGAGGCCGGCAGGGACGCCTGGGACCCCCCCCCCCGGCCCTGCCCCGCACCCCTCGCTCACCGACGCCCGGTAGCGCATCCTGCCCGGTCGGCCAGGCGCCCGTCTCCGCGGCCCGCGCCCTCGGCCCGGGGTTCGGCGGCGGCGGCGGCGTCACGAGGGAGGGCCGGTCCTCCCCCCGTTCCGCCTCCGCTAGGCTCGGAGGCGTGGGACTCCCCTAGGCGCCCCCGCCTCGCTCGGGGGCTCGGACTCCGGGGTCCCTCTCCAGTTGGTAGGGGTGGGGCAGGCGCTCAGTGCGGGGGACGGGGGGAAATCTAGCGGCGTGGGTGGGGACAGAGCGGGGGCGGAGCTCCCGGCTGGGCAGGGGCTCCGCCTGAGTCAGGGTTTCCAGGAGGGACGTCGTCGGTTCTCCCAGGGGTGGGGCCCGGAACCCACGCGGCCGCTGCGTCTACACCGACCCGGAACTCACTTCCGGGCTCGTGTCTACACTGCGCACTAGGCCAGGCTGGGGACTCAACTCACTAGGCAGAGAGGCCCGTGGGTCCCGGAGGAAGCAGGATTTCCCTCCCCCCCCTCACCCCAACCTCGAGTCCCGGGAAAGTTAAAAATAGAACGAAATGTCCAAATACGGCCGTCGTGCCCAGGCAGGCGGAGCGTCGGTGCGGGGACACTGTCCACCCCCCACCCCGTACAATCTGGAGGGTGGGTCCCACGTCTTTAAACCCAAGAAAATCTCTTGGGTTCACAGAACACTCGCCCGAGGGAGGGAGACGGCCACAGGACGCCTGTGCCCAGCGTCGTTCGTGTAGGGCCTCCACGGAGGGCTCAGCTTTCCATCTGGGAAATCCACGGCCCGATTTCCAGCATTCGGAGCAATACCCTTCCCCCTACCCCGGACACCCTGACTAGGCTCCCCCCACCGCGCCCAAGGGCTCCTCACCTTTCTTTTTCTTCTGTTTGGTGGGGGGACTCCCTCTCTGGATCCTTCCATATTTTCTGCCCTGGACACCCTCCAGCTACCCAAACCAAACCAGCCTCCAGCAGCCCCATCCTCGCTGAGCTCTAGGTGCGCAGTGGGCAGCAGCCTGCGGGACAAGTTTAGCTCAGATCCCAGGGCAGGTGGGGGTGTAATGGCTGTGCTTAGTCACTTAGTCGTGTTGGATTCTTTGCGACCCCATGGACTGTAGCCCTCCAGGCTCCTCTGTCCATGGGGATTCTCCAGACAAAACTACTGGAGTGGGTTGCCATACCTGCCTCCAGGGGATCTTCCCAACCCAGCGATCCAACCCATATGTCTCGCACTGCAGACAGATTCTTTACTGTCTGAGCCACCAGGGAAGCCCCGTGTGATGGCTAGTGCTTCTTAAAGGCCGGGCTACTTCTCACAAGCGGTATGACTGCCAGCAGGTCATTTCACTTCTGGAAACCTCTCCTAGAGCCTTGAAATGAGACTAACCTCTGTCTCAAACGGCTGTTGAGAAGCCTAAGATAAGGCACCCAGGCACCTCCCAGACCCTCAGTAAATATTACTTCCCTCTCTGGCCAGACACTCTCTGCACAGGCTTGGAGCAGACGTCTCTCTTCAATGCAATGCTAAGTCCGCTTCAGTAATGTCTGATTCTGCGACCCTTAGGGACTGTGTAGCCCACCAGGCTCCTCTGTCCATGAGATTCTCCAGCCAAGAATACTGGAGTGGGTTGTCGTGCTGTCCTCCAAGGGATCTTCCCCACCCAGGGATCAAACCCGCATTTCTAATGTCTCCTGCATTGGCAGGCGGGTCCTTTACCACTAGCGTCATCTGGGAATCCAGTGGGAACAGACATACAGAGCCAGGTCCTGGGTCAGACAGGTCACACTTGTTATCTAGCAGGGAAAGCCCCTGAGGCGTGTCCCTCGGCCAATTAGAAAGAGCTCTCCAACTTCACCTTCATTGCACCTGACAGATAAGGAACCAGAGGTGCAATAATGCAGATGCCGACTTTATCCTAGGGGGCAGAAGGCAGGGTTAGGACCCAAAGCCCTAGCCTGGCCCACACTCTTGGACTTAGGCACCCCGGGGAGGGAGTGAGGTGGCGGCAGGTGCGGGCTGCAGCCTCTTGGGGAAGGCTTATTACTTTGATAACAACAGCCCGGCCAGAGCCCGCGGGACCCCGCGGCGGGGGGCGCCAGCTGGGAGATGGGGCCCTCTGGAGGGACAGAGGGGACCGAGCGCCACCGCGCGCAGCTGGGAGATGGGTGGGAGCGGAAGGGCGGGGCTGGGTCTTAAATGCCACCAGCTTCGGGCTTCGGTCGGGAGGAGGCCCTCTCCGCGAGGCCCCCAGGGTGAAAATGCAGAAAGAAAGAGCGCGGAGAGGACTCAGCCTCCCGCTCAGCTGGAGTGGGGAGGTACTTGGGGGACGGGAGGAAGAGGGTAAAGCCGGTGCCCACCGGGAGCACGGCTCCGAGGGCCGTGCAAGCACCGGGTTGGCGCGGCTGGCCGTGGCCCGCGGGCCCGAGGGGAGGGGCTGGCAAGGGGGCGTGACCTGGCGGGTAAAGGGGCGTGGCCTAGTCGCCGAGGCTAGCGGCTGGAATGAGGGGAATCCGCGCACCGAGGGGTTTGGCCGGCCACCCCCGCCCGAGCCGCTCTGCCGCATTCCCGGGATGCCCGCCGACACCCCCTGAGCCGCCACTCGGTGGCGGAAGGAGGGGGCGGCTAAGCGGCTAAGCAGGCCAGGCGAGACCGCAGCCCCTGGCCAGCGCCACCGGCCATCCCGCCCCGCTAGGCGGAAGCGCCTGTCCCGGGGGAAGAGGAGTTAGAAAGGCGGCGGTGGGGTGGGGGTTGGGGTGGGTGGACCGAGAGTGTGAGAGACACCAGGGCTGCAGCGCCTGGCGCTTCCTGCGTTCGGATCGCTGTCTTCTGGTACTACCTTCAATGCCCTTGAACTGAGCCTTGAGGTCTGGATTATTACCCCCATTCTACAGACAGGGAAACTGAGGCTCAGTAGACGAACGTCGTGTTCAAGATCCCAGGACTAGTAAAAGAAAGGGTGGCATTGGAACTGGAAAGTCTACCACTGTCTATTCCTGTAGGGCTGCCTAAGGGGGAGACGCCTGCTTAGCCCTGGCAGATTTCCCAGCTTCTCTGTTAGGTTAACCTGCTACCTGCCAGGCTGTGACCTTCCTTAGTGAACCTGTGACTGCAGTGCCTAGTATCCACCTTTGGCTGTGTTGTGTGAGTATTGACGTGTAGGCCTTGGGAATAGCAGCTAGGGAGTGGGCCATGATCCTTGGGTCCCCAGCATGTCCCTGAACCTAGGGGCTGGCTGCAGACTAGGATGCAGCCATGCCTCACCTCTGAGTGACCCAGGACTTATTTTCCAAGGCTGCCTCTAGGTTTCATTCCATCTGGAGAGGGGTTTCCCCTAAAAGCGGGGATGGGCAGACCCAGCAGACCTGGATTATTCCCCCTGTTACCTAGTATGGGCCAGGTGCCCCCAAGCCTGTCCTCTGGGAGGGTAGTGAGCAGCTTCAGGGGTTCCTTCAGGCCAGGGCTATGGAGGTCTGGAGAGGGTGTTCTGAGGACCCTCAGATTGCCGCTAGAAACTGGTTTCCACTGGGGGTAGCCTCCCAGCCTGTTGGGGCAGCAGAAAGTACCATAGCCTATCTTACCCCCAGCACATGCTGGGCACAGAATAGGTGCTCGACTTTTCTTTTTTTAAATCAAACATATCTTAGGTCTGGGCCCAGGTTGCCCCACCTAGGACTGTTCCAGACTCAAGGGAACTGTTGTAAGGGGGAATGAAAAGGAAAGACGAGGACTTAGGGGTTCTACCTGATATCTCATGGACCCCAGTCAAACGTTTACACTCACGGGCCTTTTGCCTGCCAGATGCCTCTACCTGGGGGTCCAGTAGAAGTAAACAAAGTACCTTGCCCCCTAACCTGTCCTCCTGGTTCAATATCCCATCTGTTGAGAGGAGACAGGCACCTCCAGCTAGTTGTCACTGCCGGGCATCAAAGGCCCTGCCCTCCTCCCTCCGCTCCTCACACGGAGGAGTCACCACCTGCCTACACCCCCCCCCCCACACACTTTGTTCCTCCATCACTGTTGTGCCCCTGGATGAGGCAAGCAGCCTCCAAACTGGCATCCCTGCCTTCCTCCAATTCATTTTCCTGCAGCCTCCAGTGGTATTTACAAATGCAAATCTGATCAATTAACGTCTCATGTTAAGAGAGTGAAGGTTCCCTATGCCAAGCACACCCACTGCTTCTTGCCAGGCCCCTGTTTGTGGACTTCAGCCGCCCTCTGTGTCCTCAGTTTACCACTGCTCCGGAGTTCCTGTGTGGCCACAGGGGTACCCTCTCCAGTGCCTTCTCTCCCCACGCCTCCCTCACTACCCCACACAGCCAAGAGGCGCTCTGCGGACGACCCTGCCACCAGCCGCCCGGCTCTAAGCTTCACGCCTTTGCACCTGCAGCTTCTTTGGCCCTCGCACCCAACCCCCTCCCCACCTGACTGACTCTTAGTCATCCTTGAAGACTCGGGTCAGGTATCACTTCCTCCAGAACCCCTTCCTGACTCCCCGAAACACACAGCCCCCTCCTTGTCGCATTCCGCTCTAATCGAAGGTTTCCTAGTCCGTCGCTCCCAGGAGATTGCCCCCGCTCCAGGCAGGCACACAGTAGGGGCTCAAAAACTGCTCGCGGACGCCTGCGTGAATGAATGAATCACAGAGCCCGGGAGTGTGAGCAGAAGGCCGGAGCGTGCCGGGCGTTGAATAGGCCGTGGGCCAGCCATTCATTCTCTCATTCATCTCGGAGCCCCCCAGCCGGCGCACACACGCAGGGGCCACTCGCGCGCCAGGGCCCGGAGGCGGGGAACGGGAAGGGGCGGGGCCGGGACGGCTGCTCCGGAACCCGGAGGCAGAGCAGGCTGCCCGAGGGCCCCAAAGGGCGCGCAGGGTGCCTGAGTCCCGCGGCCCCAGCCGCTCCTCACCGCCCTCACGTTACCCGCAAACAATCTGAGTCTCCAACAGGCCGAGTTCCGGCGCCACCAGGTCCTGGGACCCCCGCAGCGGCCGTGCAGAGCCTACCCGCAGCCCCCGCGATCCCTGCGCCGGCGACCCTCGCCTTCCGCACGGTAGCTCCGGGACTGGGTCGCCGCCCGGCCGCTTACCCTCTTCTCCATCCTGCCTACGAGCGAAGCACCCAGCTCCCCCGGGCCACGCGGCTGCGGCCCGCCTCGCGCCCTGTGTACCCCACCTTCTCGGCTTCTCGGGTGCGCGGGCGGGGGCCAGGCTAGGCGGCGTGGCCGGCTCCGGAGTCGGCGGCCCTGGCACGCTCTCCCCGCCCAGGGCCCGCCCGGGGCCGAGCCGCGGCCTTTCGTCATCCCAGGCAGGGCCCAGGCCCCGGCGCGCGCGCGCACCCTACGGCCCCGCCCGGCCGGCCTTGGCCGGGCTCCGGCCCCGGCCCGCGTCCGTGTCCGCGGGGGGCTTGATGCAGCACCCTCTGCAGCCCGTTCCCCGGGACGAGGCGCGTCACAGTCATACACACACACACACACATGCACGCACGCACCCTCCTCTGTCGACGACCTGGCCCACTTGCTGCAGTGCAGGGTGGCGGGGTGTCTTACACGTTTCTCCTTTCTCACCCTAGTGCGCCTTTGCAAACCCGACCCTCCCCTGCTTGCCAGGCCAAATAGTTCTTCCCCATTTGCGCCTGCCTGACTCTCTTCACCCTCCTTCCCCACCCTCACTACTGCTCTGAACTGGCCAGTGTCAGTTTTTCAAGCCAGATGGGAAAGCCGGGAGGTATTAACTGAGCCTGTACTATATGCCACCTGGAACTTTATACGCACCGTTCTTTAGATCTCGGAGCAGCCCTGTCACCTCCGTGTTGTTAACCCAGTTCATAGCCCGGCCCACTGAGGATCAGGGAGCTGGAGGAGAAGGGAGTCAAACCCAGATCCCCACTTTGAAACACTCGGCCCCTGGTGGGCTTAAACCCATCCCCCTTCCTTCCATTTACCCCTTCTTGTCCGGTCCCTTCACGTCCTACCAAGGACCAGAACGCTTCCCCACTGCTCACCTCTTCCCCATGGAGTTTGCTTGAGAGGGGGCTTCTGGGCACTGGGGAGACACTCCCACCCTCCTCCCAGCCCAGAGCATCCCAACTTACTAGCTTGCAGGGCCTGTGCGGGTGAACCACACGGATGATCTCCCCGGTAGGTATCAGCTCCACTTGCAGCGCCATTCCGCCTGTGGAGAGCCAGCGTGCCGAGCTCTGGGACCTCTGAGCAAAAGCCCGCCTGCCTGCCTGCCCGCTGGCTCTGGCTGTGCCCGGAACCAGGAATCTGGTCTCACGCTGGGATGGCCACTGGGTTCAGCTTCAACTCCTGCCCCAGGGGATGGGTCTGGTCCAGTGCCTCAGGACACAGCTGGAGAAGCCCAGGTCTGATTGGGAGGCCTCTTGGCCCAGCAGGGTTGGGGCAGGAAGAGGAGGGGCTGAGGGATGGAGGAAATGCCTGTTGTCCCAGGTAACCAGAGGAGCTGATGCAGCCACCCCTGGGGGACCCTGGGCTCCAGGTCAAAGGGTAGGAGGCTGTTCCCCCAGCAGCTCCATGACCGGGCCTCTCCTGATGCCCTCTCACCAATGTCAGCTGGAGAGCACAGTGACCACTCCCCAAAATCAGAATGTACATCCTGCCCTGAGCCAAGAGGAGCCGTCATTAGGCACTGCGCCTTCTGCGTGTCCCCACAGCTTGCCTGCCACCCGCAGCAGCAGGTGAGCCGCTGGGGGTTGAGAGGCCAGGGCTGCTGGGGACTGGCCATGTTGGGCAGAGGGAGTTGGCTGGAGAGTCAGAAGGGCACCTTGAGGAGGCCCCTATCCTACCCTCCTCTGGAGCCTCGAATGCTTGAGACATTGGTCCCTGGGTTGCTTGGCCAGCCGTGGGGAACCTTAGTCTTGTTTGCTCCCTACTTTTCCATAGCACCCTCAGTGCTCCCCACCCCCAAATGTTCCTGTTTTTCTATCTTTATTGTTGCTCAATCACAGCTGACACTTTCCTGGCCTGGGACTGAGCCCTCGGGTCTCTGGCCGTTCCTTATAGGAAGGGCAAAGTGAATGGGCGAAAGCGACCTTTCCAGAGGAAGATACTGGCAGGGGAGGGGTGGAGTCCCGTGGGCCTGCGCTGGCCTTGACAGCCCCTCTCGGGCGGGCACCTTCCCCCAGGCACCCTTCCTTGCCTCCCCTCAGCTTCCCCCGCCCAGGAAAGGCCAGCAGAGCTTCCTTCCTTCCTCCGGGAAGCACATCTATCCAGGGCAGGATCATCCCAGCGGCCACACAATGGCCCTTATCAGCCGTGGAGCCAGGCGCAGAGACCCAGCGCACACGAAGTCTCACATATTTCCTGTTTCCACTCGGCGGGTCAGGGCTGGGCCCAGAGCGGCCATATCCTGACTGGGGCCAAGGGGAGGGAGAGCAGCCCCCCTTCCCCTTCCCGCCTCTCAGTCACTGCTGGACTCAGCCCTCCTGGCCACAAGAGGCAGGGGTAGGAGTGTGTGAAGACAGAAGGGCAAAGGGGAGAGGTGGGCACGTACAGGACATGCATGACCCAGAGACAGAAGGAGAAACACGGGGATCCCTGGAGTCAGGAGCCCTGGGGTCCTGCCCCAGGGCTGCATCGATTAGTTTGAAGACCTGGGTAGAATGTTTTGCAATTGTTCTCACACAGTAATCTTGCGAATTGGAATGCTATTTGTTATTTTATAGAAACTGGGACTCCTAGAGTAGGGTAGAGGAGGGTACCCTACTCGTAGAGTAGGGGAGAATAGGGTAAAGCAGGGACTCTCATTCGAACCCAGCTCTTGACCCCATTCCTGTGTTTCTGCATGACACCACCGTTCAGGGGATCACGCCATTTCTCTGAGCTCTCGCTTCCTCCAGCTACAGAGGAAGGGTGGCAGCACCCATGATGCTTGTGCATGTGAGGAGACGTAGGGGACTTCCAGGGTTGGGCTCCTCGGGTGTGTGTGTGTTGTGGGCAGAGAAGTTACCATGGGGACCTCGGGGTAGAGGGATCTGGGGAGAGGTAACATTTTCGGAGAGCTTTCGTGCACCACTACTACTGAGCCCGGAGTGCAGCAGCTACTGAAGCCCGCACGCGCCACAGCCTGTGCTCCACCGTGAGGAAGGCACCGCAAGAAGCCCGCACACAACGAAGAAGAGTCGCCCCTCACTGCAGCTAGAGAAAGCCCAAGCAGCAACGAAGAGCCAGCACAGCCAAAAACAAATACATAGATAAAATTATTAAAAAGAAAAATACTAAGGTACGAAGGAGTGCCAGGTGAGGAGGGATTAACTGGTGAGAGCAGAGTGGACACCTTTTCTGAGTTCAGCCCCAAGAAGCCCACTCTACCTACTTAGAAGGAGTAAGCGAAGTGCCCAACAGCAAAGGAGGCACAGACCCCTGGGACCCAGGACCCAGAGGGCCACCATCCTGGAACCTCATTCTCCCATTTCAACACAGGGAACATCTGTCACCATCATCAGACACTCTAGTCTGGACAACAGGGCCCTCATCCTGGAGTCAAGCAGGAGCCCATGAATGTGGGCACGTTCCCACCACCATCACAAAAAAGTCACACACAGGTGTAAAAGCCACTGTTTCTAATTAAACCCCAATGCAACAGCCACAGAACACAGCCGGCCATGGCCCACTAGAGGCCAGAGGGACAGTTCCAGATGGCTCCCAGGGTGGAGTCAGGATACAGAGCAACTGGTGTCCCTCCGTCTCAGGTCCTAGGATGGGCCTGATGGTCACAGAGCAGGCTCCCTGAGGTGTCTTCTCCTGGAAGGTGACCGTTTCAGCCACTGTTGACTCAAGGGAGATGGTGGGCGTGGGGCCAGGCTGCACCCACACAGCGCCTGGAGAATGCTCTCTGAAGACCCCCAGGCCAAATTCTCCAGAATGTCTTGATTCCGGCTCCGCCTGCCCCCACTTCTAGGTCCCAGGGCAGAGGGGGCAGATCTCTGGCCAGCGACAGCAAGCGAGGATAGGGGCAGATAGGATGGACTGGGCATGGACCGCCCTGCGAAAGTCTGTGACCAAGCTCCTCTACCAACTGCCAGCCCTTCTCAGGAGGGCACGTTGGGGGCATGAAGCCTGACTTATGAGCAGAAGCCAACGTGGGTGCAATCCTCTGCTCAGACCCTGAAACTTTCTGGGCTGGATTCCTTGAGCTGGGGGTGGAGGTGGGGGTATGTGTGTGCGGTTGGCAGGACATACCTCAACCTGTCCGCAACAACTACAGGAGAGCCTGGGTGGAGGGCTCCTCTATCCTGCCTACTTGGCCACTGGCTTCTGCTGAAAGCAGGGATCTCAGACCCTCTGCCCACCCCTCAAGGGGACAGGCAACAAGATGTCAAGACTCCTGGGACCCATGCTCTGTGTGCCAACCAGTCTCTGCAGCCTGTACGAATGGGAGCATCTCCTCCGCCCAGCCTAAGGCCCAGGGTGGCGTGACAAGAATGCAGGCCTGTGCCAGATGGGGCATGTGCCTGGCAGGCCTGCCCGGGCGGGGCTGGAAGCGTGTGGGCAAAATTCAGAAATGAGATGCGGGAGGGAAGGTCCTTCCCGCATCCAGGGGACTGCCTCTAGATCTTCACTGTTGACAAACTAGCTGGTTTCACGCACACCTCAGCAACAAAAAAACCTGTATTTAAGGGGCCCATTCCAGAGATCTAGACTGAAGAGAGCAGAGGAGGGTGGCCAGGGCTCCCCCTCAGAGGTGGAGGATGCCGCTGCCTCCTCTGGGGGCTGGGCTGGGCCCCCAGCTCCTGGCAGTGGTGGGCAGAGCTGGCTGCCAGCTCCGGCCTCTGCCCTGGATTCACTCTAGCCCGGCTCAGATCTGTGGCTGGGCTTCATCCAGTGGGTCCTCCTCCAGGAAGGAGAAAGGCTGGATCTGCAGGGATAAAGCAGGTGGTGAGTGGAAGGGGCAAGGGCAGGTTTTTGGTCCATGCCTTCCGTCTCTCCCACCCCCCAGTGGATGCAGTGGTGGCAGGGTTTGCGGGGCTCCTTGGCCCATGGCCTCAGGGAGCCAGCGATGGGCTCAAGTCTCCTGGACTAGCCTTCCTTTTGTGTTGTTGCTCTTTAGTCACTAAGCTGTGTCCAATTCTTTTGTGACCCCATGGACTGTAGCCCGCCGGGCTCCTCTGTCCATGGGATTTCCCATGCAAGAACACTGGTATGGGTTGCCGTGTCCTACTCCATGGGATCTTCCTGACCCAGGGGTCAAACCCAGGTCTCCTGCATTGCAGGCGGATTCTTTGCTGCTGAGTCAGCAGGGAAGCCCACCCTTCCTGTTACCCACCGGTATTTGTTACCTTGAAGGGTTTGCTTATCCCCACCACAGAATGTAGGTTGTTGCTATAGTAAAAAAGGAGAAACTGATCCTCAGTCTCAGGGATGTCGCTGATGTCAATGTACACCTGGAAAGGACAGACAGATGCAGATCAGCTCTATGGCCTCAGGCCCCATCCAGCTCTCAGTGACTAGGTATCCACCTCTCTGTCTCTTCCAGAGGGCAGAGGAGAGCTCAGGCAAGCCCCCCTGCTGGCGAGGTGGAACACCTGTCTCAGGTAAGGGGGAAGGTACCTGGTTCAGCCTGTCACTGAAGGAGACCTGGTTGTCCTTGACCCAGACATAGGAGACATAGTCATTAATGTGGCGCAGCCCCACCTGTAGGAGGGGGGGATCGGGCGGGCGGTCAGTGGTTTGGGAGGACACGGGACCCATGTAAAGTCCTAAGGAGAGGATGGTCTCATTTCTGAGGCTGGCATCATAGCATTATCTGCCTCCTCCCCTTCACGGCCAGCCCCTCGGTAGGCAAGGACTCAGGGTGGTCTCTACGCCCAGCTCCCATGAGCCCTCAGAATGGATAAACCACGGGGGTGCGGCCGATGGGCCCCGTCACCTTGTACAGGCCAATCCAGTCCCAGGGGCTGCTGAGGAAGTCTGCAGCCAGGCAGTAGCTGATCAGCAGGTCGTTCTCCATGGTGCATGGACCCTCGGGCAGCAGGGTGATCAGCGGGGCAGACACCAATGGCTTCAGCTACACACAGGGGTCAGAGGGGGTTGAAGTCCCACAGCAGCATCCCCTCCCCTGGGACGAGAGTCCTGACTGTGCCCTTCCAACAGGTCAGGGTCACCGCGGGGGTAGGGGGGCAGCCAGCGGGTGGGGTTAGCTCTCGCTAGGCTGCCCGGAGGGTATCAGACCTTGGCTGGCTGGCCGGAAAGAAGGGCCAA
>NW_011495033.1:1399461-1399637 GCF_000754665.1 Bison bison bison | reverse complement strand
GTACTGGGGAGGAGTGTGGGGGTGGGGGAGACCGCGGGAGCTGCTGACAGGACGAAGAAAGCAGCCAGGGAATAGCTCTCAGGATTCCACAGTTTCTGACCCAAAGGCCCAAATTCAATTTGGGGGCCTCTGGTGAGAACAGCCGGAGGCATGTGGAGGGACACAAGGATATAAAG